>NC_142063.1:16847767-17168449 GCF_059756535.1 Pantherophis guttatus
CTGCGGTGCACGATCTTCGGAGCCTTTTTTTAACCTTGTAAAAGCATTTCTTACTTACTTTACTTTACTTTTATTTGATTTATATACCACCCTACTCCCGAAGGACTCAGGGCGGTGAACAGCCAACAATAAAATACATACATACAAAATTTAAAAAGCAGAAATAAAATCGAATTAAATAGTTTGGCCCACACAGATTAAAAAACCCCAATCAATTTAAAACAAATTAAACTTTGAATATTAAAAATATTTAAAAATATTTAAAAATTATTTAAAAAGAGGGAGAAAGTTAGGCCAGGCCCGCCTGGTGGAATAAAAAGGTCTTAAGAATGTGGTGGAAGGTGCGCAGATCCGGGATCCTCCGTATCTCCGGGGGGAGCTCGTTCCAGATAGTAGGTGCCCCCACAGAGAAGGCTGTCCCCCTGGGGGCCGCCAGTCGACATTGTTTGGCCGACGGCACCCAGAGGAGCCCCTCTCTATGAGAGCGTACCGGCCGGTGGGGGGCTATTGGTGGTAGTAGGCGGTCCCGCAAGTACCCAGGTCCTAAGCCATGGAGCGCTTTAAAGGTGGTGACCAAAACCTTGAAGCGCACCTGGAAGACCACCGGGAGCCAGTGCAGCTTGCGCAGGAGGGGTGTTACATGGGAACGCCATGTTGCTCCCATTACCACCCACGCGGCCGCACTCTGCACCAGTTGGAGCCTCCGGGTGCTCCTCAAGGGGAGCCCCATGTAGAGAGCGTTACAATAGTCCAGGCGGGAGGTGGCGAGGGCATGAGTGACCGTGTGTAAGGAATCCCGATCCAGAAAGGGACGCAACTGGCGGATCAGGCGAACCTGATGAAAAATCCTCCCGGCCACGGCTGTCAAGTACTCTTCTAAAGACAGCCATGAATCCAGGAGGACGCCCAACCTATTCGGCCAAGTAAATTGTAAAAAAATGCTTTTAAAAGTAAAAAGAAAGGCTCTGACAATAGCACGCGACAGCTGTGATCTTCGGAGCCTTTTTTTTACCTTTTAAAAGCATTTTTTTAACAACCTATTCGGCCAGATAGGTTGTAAAAAAAATGCTTTTAAAAGGTAAAACAAAGGCTGTGACGATTGCGTGCCACAGCTGTGATTGTCGGAGCCTTTTTTTTTACTTTTTAAAAGCATTTTTATTACTGGTTCCGGAGAATTGGTAGTAAAAAAATGCTAATAAAGTAAAAAGTAAAAAAAAAAAAAAAGTTCCGATGATCGCACGTCGCTCACCTGGTTGTTGGAACTTTCTTTTTGGTCCGGTTCGGGCGAACTGGACCAAACCAGGAGCATTTCACCCCTGCCTAAAACTCTCTTTTTATGCCCCTGTAATCCCTTAATTCGGGGTAGAGACTGGGCAACTGAATGGAGCTGAGCGTTTACTGGCCGGATGCCCTTCCTGATGCCTATGACGCAGATATTTTTTCTCTGCACCCTAGGAGAGAAGCATCTGCTACCTAGGAATTCTCAACCTTCCAAGTGGGAGGTGAGCATCTTAACCACTTGGCCACCACACCCCTCAGATATTCCTTCCCCCATTCATAGAAATACGGGTAGTCCTCGACTTACAACCACAATTGAGCCCAACATTTCTCTTCTTGAGTGAAACAGTTGTTAAGCGAGTTTTGCCCCATTTTACAACTTTTCTTGCCACAGTTGTTAAGTGGGTCACTGAAATTGTTAAGTTAGTAACACGGTTGTTAAGTGAATCTGGCTTCCCCATTGACTTTTGCTTGTCCAAAAGACACAAAAGGTGACCACGTGACGCCAGGGCACTACAGTGGTCATAAATATGAACCAGTTGCCAAGCGCCTGAATTTTGATCACTTAATCACAGGGATGCTGCAATGGTCATAAGTGGGGGAAAATGGTCATAAGTCAATTTTTTAAAATCCTGTTGTAACTTCAAACGGTCACTAAATGAACTGTTGTAAGTCGAGGACTACCTACAATTTTGAAAGAACCAGATTTTCCATTTACGATTTAGGTCTCTGCTTGTACCCAGGAAGTCTCAGATTCCTTTTCCTCCACTGAGAAGATTCCACCTTATGCATAGATCTCTGCTTTCTTTTGAGTAGCGCGTGGTGGAATTGGATGGTTATAAGAAAGACTTTTCTTCCCCCCGTTTCGTTTCCCAGGCTTCCCCAACTTCATTGAAAGGTGCAGCTGGGACGTCCGCCCAGGTGAACGCTTCGACCGCCACCAGCGTTGCTTCCATCGTCAACTCGAACGACTCTCCTGCCAGTCGGCAAGCAGCTGCTAAGTTGGCATTGCGGAAACAGCTGGAGAAAACCCTGCTGGAAATTCCTCCACCCAAACCTCCTGCTCCTGAAATGAGCTTCCTGCCCAGTGCAGCTAACAATGAGTTCATCTACCTGGTTGGGTTGGAGGAAGTTGTGCAGAACCTACTAGAAGCTCAAGGTGAGGAGGAGGAGAAGCTGTGAAGGGGCCAAACGTTGAAGCCTTCAAACTTAGAACACTGGGAACTGTAGTCCTAGCACTATTGGAGGCCACCTAGAGAGAAACAAAGTTGAGATTTACCGTATTTTTTCCAAGTATAAGACGCACCTTAGTTTTTGGGGAGGAAAATAAGAAAAAAACTGATTGGCAGGTGGATTGGCCTCCCAGAATACCCCCAATCAGCTGTTCCCAGAGGTGAATTTTAGCAACAGGTTCCTTGGTTGTGAGCTCTGTGCCTTGCTTTTTTTTGCTTTTTTTTCCTGCCTCTGAAACTTCTGAAACTCCATTTCAGAAAAAAACCTTTTCCTGCCTCTGAAAGCCTCCGAAACAGAGCTTCAGAAAAAAAGCCTCTGAAGCTTTGTTTCGGAGGCTTTTTTTCTGAAGCTCTGTTTGGGGGCTTCTTTTCTGAAGCTTCATTTCTGATGCTTTTTTCAGCCCCTGAAACCTCCGTTTGAGAAGCTGGGCGGAGCTACATTCGGAGTGTAAGATGCACCCAGATTTTCACCCTCTTTTTATTTTTCGTCTTATAGTCCAAAAAATACAGTACATTGCTTAGAGTTGTGAGTTGTTGCTGGACTTCAGTTCCTATCATGCTTGCTTTTTAGTCATGTTGAGTAGAGGCTGATAGAACTTTAGACCAACAGCTTCTCTGGGGGATTCTAGGATGGGAAAAGCAATTTTAGGAGTACCTTAACTGTCTGCTCTCAATAAAGCTGAGATTTTCACCTCCATTGCTTAATGCAAACTGGGTGATACACATATGTAACAAGCAGTGGTGGGTTTCTAATTATGTTACTATTGGTTCGCCGCACACGCTTGCTTGCTTCGTGCGTGTGTGGGCCCAGTTCGCCCGCACGCCTGCCTTCCGCACATGTGCCCGGCCTCAAAAACATGCCTAAATACAATGGCATAGAGCTGGGGCAAGTGTGCGGGCCCACCCATGATTTCCACTACCGGTTCAGGCGAACCGATCCGAACCGGCTGGATACCACCTCTGATAACAGGGAGAAGATGGGTTGGCATTGTTTTATTATTGGCTGTTTTTTTATTTAATAGATTTTTATCCGGCCTTTATTACTTTATAAATAACCCAAGGTGGTGAATATACCTAATACTCTTCCTCTCCTATTTTCCCCACAACAACACTTGTGAGATGGGTTGGGCTGAGAGAGAAATCTCTGGGCTTCATGCCAAAGGGACTAGAACTCACAGTCTCCCGGTTTCTAGGTCAGCACCTTAACCACTACACCAAACTGGCTCTCAGGTTGTATGTTGTCTTTTATTTATTTATTAGTTTGATTTATATACCGCCCTTCTCTGGAGACTCAGGGCGGCTTACAATGCTTTTAAGCAATAGCCTTCATACTTTTGTATATACCTGCTTAGGAGGGTTTTTGGCGCCCCCCTAAGTGGTGTTCTATTTTATACAAAGTCAGCTTATTGCCCCCACAATCCGGGTCCTCATTTTACCTACCTTGGAAGGATGGAAGGCTGAGTCAACCTTGAGCCTGGTGAGAATTGAACTCACAGTAATTGCAGGCAGCTGGCAGTTAAATACTACTTTAACAGTAGTTTAGTCCACTGCGCCACCAGGCTCTTTTATGTCCCCACCAGTCCTACAAAGAGTTTAGGGCAGTATACATAATAGAACCTTTTCCGATTATATCCCCATAACAACCCTATGAATTAGGTTGGGCTGACAGATAATGACCAATTCAAAGTAACTCTCTGAATGAAGAATACTAAGAATGGGCTTGAATCAAGATCACCTTAATCTGAGTCCACTGCCCTAACCGCTACACCACACTATTGACACAAGGCATGGGGAATTCTGGGAGTTGAAGTCCACCAGGCTTAAATTTGCCAAGGTTGGAGACCCCTGCTGTAGAGATCAACTCTGCTTTCTGTTTTAGAACTTTTTTTGGTAAATCTCTGTTTCTTGCCTTCCCGGCTGTCTCCCAGTCTTCTAAAACTTAACTCCCATCCATTGCACTGTTCAATTGGCTCGAGGAGTAGAGACGCCCTACTCTTATTCTTCCCACTTCTTGCTATAGCTTTTTCCTGGCCATCTTTTCCCAGCCAGAGGTCAGAAGCCCTTGGTTGATCCTTTCCGTCTCCTCTTGCGCAGGTAAAGTCTCCGTCAGCCCCTCCTCGCAGGAGCCCTACACCTGCGTCCAGTGCAAGACGGACTTCACCTGCCGCTGGAGGGAAGAGAAGAGCGGCTCCATCATGTGTGAGACGTGCATGTCCTCCAATCAGAAGAAGGCGCTGAAGGCCGAGCACACGAGCCGGCTGAAGGCCGCCTTCGTGAAGGCCTTGCAACAGGAGCAGGAGATCGAGCAGCGGATATTGCAACAGGCCGCCTCCCCGATTCAGAGCAAGCCAGAACAGATAGCTCAGCAGCATCACTCGCTCAAACAGGTAGGCATCTTCTGGCTTGCTTTCTCAAGCTTTACAGGCTGGAGAAGAAGTCCTCACAGCCAGTGGTGAAATATAAAATTGGTTACTACCGGTTCTGTGGGCGTGGCTTGGTGGTGGTGGTGGGGTAATGTGACGGTAGGCGTGGCCAACTTTTTCTTTTTAACTTTTAAAAGCATTTTTTCTACAATCTTAAGAGGTTTCAGAAAAAAAAGGCTTTTAAAAGCCTCTGACGATCAGGCAACTCAGCTGGGATCGTCAGAGGCTTTTAAAAGCATTTTTTTCTACAACCTCATCAGCCGAAGAGGTTTCAGAAAAAATGCTTTTAAAAGCCTCTGATGACCCCAGCTGAGCCGCACGATCATTAGAAGCTTTTTTGTTTTACTTTTAAAAGCATTTTTTTTTTTTTTGGCCAAAGAGGTTGTAGAAAAAATGCTTTTAAAAGTAAAAAAAAAACAGCCTCTGATGATCGCGCGGCTCAGCTGGGCATGGGGGGGCCCACCATCGCTACCGGATCAGGTGATGTGGTCCGAACCGGGAGCATTTCACCCCTGCTCAGCAGCGCTGTCTGGGGGATTCTGGGAGTTGAAGTCCACCCATCTTCAAGCTACCAAGGTTGAGAAACACTGGCTTAGAGAAAGATGTAAAGCATTACATTAGTCTTATTGCTATTGCTACAACAGTTCGTTTAATGACCGTTCAGTTATAACGGCACTGAAAATAGGGACTTATGACTATTTTTCACAGTTAATGACCTTTCCAGCATCCCCCATGATCATGTGATCAAAATTCAGATGATTGGCAACTGGTTCCTATTTATGACCGTTGCTGTCATCCGGTCCAAACCGGGAGCATTTCACCCCTGCTTTGAATGTTTCCTAAACCAATAGTTGTAAGTCAAAGACTACCTGTATGGGAAAGAAGTGAGGGGGGGACGGGGGGGGACAACGACCCTGTGGATTCTGGGACATACATTTTATTTACATATTTCTATATATTTCATGGATGTGTGGATGAGCACATCCACAATAAAGATGCACAACTGAACCTCTTAATACTTTTCCAAAAGTTGGCACAAAAACAATTTAGAATGTAATACAAAAGAGGTAATCAAAAACACAAATGCTTATTTCTATACTTATTTAATGTGATTTTTGTTGTACAACTCCCCACCATGTTATTCTAAAAGCAAGTTCAGTCCTCCCTCCCTCCCCAGTTGCATGTGAACAGCCTAGAAACCCATAAGTTCCCCTGTGGCATAAACTAGAATCTACCATAAACTGCCAGTTCACATTATCAAAAGCTTTCTTTGCATCCAGGAACATCAAGGCCATTTGTTTTTCTGGGTGAGTCTCATAATATTCCAACATATCAGGACTGGGCACATGAAAAGAACACTTAACACAACTAATTCACTTTCTCCTGTTTGGCCATGGGAGCTAAAGAACACACAACTAAGATGATTAGGGGACTGAAGGCTAAAACATATGAAGAACGGTTGCAGGAACTGGGTATGTCTAGTTTGAGGAAGAGAAGGACTAGGGGAGACATGATAGCAGTCTTCCAATATCTCAGGGGCTGCCACAAAGAAGAGGGAGTCAAGCTATTCTCTAATAATGCACCTGAAGGCAGGAGAAGAAGCAGTGGATGAAAACTAATCAAGGAGAGAAGCAACCAGAAGTTAAGGAGAAAATTCTTAACAGTGAGAACAATTAACCAGTAGAACTATTTGCCTCCAGAAGTTGTGTTTGCGTCAACACTGGAAGTTTTTAAGGAGAGATTGGACAACTATTTATCTAAAATGGTATAGGGCCATGATGGCAAACCTATGGCACTTGTGTGCCACAGGTGGCACGCGGAGCCATATCTGCAGGCACGCGTGTCGTTGCCCTAGGTTAGCTCCAGCGCGCATGCTTGCGCTGGCCAGCTGATTTTCAGCTGGCCCTGCCCACCCCTCCCCTCCCTTCCCCTCCCAGGAGTCTCCACGCAGCCCGTTTTGGATGCCAGGTAAGTACAGGGCTCCCGCGGAGGCTCTGGGAGAGTGAAAAACGGGCCTACCGGAAGTCCAGAAACGGGCCATTTCCGGCCTCCAGAGGTTTCAGAGAGGCCTCCTGGGGTGTGTGGGGAGGGGTCGTGCACGCATGTGTGGGGGGCGGGGCAGCGCGGGGAGGGTCACGCACACATGCGCAGGGGGTGCATTGCATTGTAGGTGTGGGCACACGTGTGTGCTTTCAGCACCTGAGGAAAAAATAGGTTAGCCATCCTTGGTATAGGGTCTCCTGCTTGATCAGGGGTTGGACTAGACGACCTCCAAGGTCCCTTCCAACTCTATTCTGATCAGACCAGTGTTTTCCAAGCTTAGGAACTTTGAGATGTGTGGACTTCAACTGCCAGAATTTCCCAGCCAGTATAGCTTCAACTCTGGGAGTTGATGTCTCCATACCTTAAAAGTTCCCAAGCTCGGGAAACACTGCTCTCTATATGATTCCAAGAATGTGATTCTACTCTGGCCTCCTTTCCAGCCCTTGAATTTCATGGTTTATTTTCTCTTCCTTGTCTTGATCATTGCTCAGGCCTCCAGCCAGCTGCCCCGAAGTGCCAGCACCCCTCGCGGAGTCTTGCATGCATTTAGCCAGTCGCCCAAGTTGCAGAACGCCTCCGGTGTGGCCGTACTTGGTGGCAGGCAAGGTAAGCGTGCTCAGAGACCCATCGGCAAAGGAGGTGCTTACACTTGGAAGAAGACACCCGTCAACGCAGGTAGATGACTCGCTCTCGAGACTTCTTGTCTTTACCGCCGCTGGCCGCGCTCCCTTGTCCGGCCAGCATTCTTTCTGAAAGGAAAACAATCTCTGGGTGAAAAGGGTGTTTCTATTTTATTTCTCTTCCTTTCTTTTTGCTGCATTCACTCTTTCAAAGCAATATTAAGTATGCTAAGGCCTCCCTCCTCTATTGTGAAATATTAAAGGTAGTCCTCAACTTACAACCACAATCGAGCCCCCCAGATTTCTCTTGCTAAGCGAGACATTTGTTTGAAGTGAGTTTTGCCTCGCTTTACGACCTTCCTTGCCACAGCTGTTAAGTAAAAATCATTGCAGTTGTTAAAAGTTAGTAACCCACGGTTGTTAAAGTGAATCTGGCTTCCCCGTTGACTTTGCTGGGTCAAAAAGTCGCAAAAGCTGATCACGTCACCCCAGGACACTGCAACCGTCATAAATACGAGTCGGCTGCCAAGCGTCTGAATTTTAATCATGTGACTGTGGGGATGCTGCAACGGTCACGGGGGTGAAAAAAAATGATCCTAAATCCCTTTTTTCAGTGATGTTGTAACGCTGAACAATCACTAAATGAACCGTTATAAGTCGAGGACTACCTGTGTATGGATTCTGAGCAACCCCATGACTCCCTTGAAAAGGGATACTGGGAAATATCAGTGTCCTTTTGGTGACTCTCTTAGAGCTACAAATTATAAAATCTTGATCTATTTAATTTATATTGCTTATTGTTAAAAGCCAAAAAGCCCAGAAGTGGTATATTTTTCTAGGTTCTTCTGACGACAACGAAACCCACTCTGGGGTCATGTGATGAATTCCCCTCTCTTATTTTGAGGTGGGGAGAGGGCAGCGGTGGGTTTCTCATTATGTTACTACTGGTTTGCCACACATGCGCCATGCCTAAATAGGATGGCATAGAGCCAGGACGAGTGGGGGGGCCCCCACACATGACTTCTGCTACTGGTTCGGGCGAACCGGTTCGAACCAGCTGAATATCTCCTCTGAGAGAGGGCAATTGAACAAACTATTGTAGCGATGGAGGCGGGTGGTTCGGAGAATCGGTAGCAAACATCCCTGCCCCCCCCCCTCCCCAATGCCCAGCTGAGCCGCACAATCATCAAAGGCTTTTTTTTTTTTACTTTTAAAACCATTTTTTCTACAATCTCTTCAGCGGAAAAAATGTTTTTAAAAGTAAAAAAAAAAAAGTTGCCTGATCTGCAGAGACTTTTTTTCTTTTAAATGCCTCTGATGATCAGGCAACTCAGCTTGGATTGTCAGAGCCTTTTGAAAGCATTCTTTTACAATCTCTTCCCCGAAGAGATTGTAGAAAAAATGGTTTTAAAAGTTAAAAAAAAAAATTGACCATGCCCACCAAGTCACATTACCCACCACCACCAAGCCACGCCCACAGAACCGGTAGTAACAAATTTTAGATTTCACCACTGGTTTCAGTGTTACAGCTAGTCCTCGACTTAAAACCACAATTGGGACCAGAATGAAATAGTGGCTAAATTATTATTATTATTATTATTATTATTATTATTATTATTATTATTATTATTAACTAGAACATGACAGAAGAGAAGTAAACATATATCACACAGTCCACATAATTATAAGTAAAACTTCTATGGGGCTTTCACAGTGGCCTTATAACGGATTGTCCAATTCACCCATCCAGGAAATCGCCTCTGGCGTTGCTTCGTGCAGGTTTTCTAGGGAGCCAGGGAACGCATGACACGGGCAATCTTGCACAATACAGGTAGTCCTCGAGTTACGACCGCAATTGAACCCAAAACTTATGTTGCTAAGTGGAACATTTGTTAAGTGAAGTGAGTTTGCCCCATTTTATGACACAATTGTTAAACGAATCGTTGCATTTGTTAAGTTGGTAACCTGGTTGTTAAGTGAATCTGGCTTCCTCTTTGACTTTGCTTGTCAGAAGGTCGCAAAAGGCGATCCCGTGACCCATAAGACGCTGCAGCCGTCATAAATATGAACCAGTTGCCGAGCGTCTGAATTCTAGCCAAGTGACCATGGGGCTGCTGCATCATTCTTATGTGTGAAAAATGGTCATAAGCCACTTTTTTCAGTGCCATTGTAACTCTATAAACGGTCACTAAATGAACTGTTGTAAGTCGAGTACCACCTGTATGTTTAATACTTTGCATATCAGCACAATTGCAACAAGGGGGATCTTTCCATCCGCATTGGGCTAAGTGATGGCAGACATTAAACAAGTCATCATGTGACTAGGCCTAATTTGATTTACTATTCTTACGGTGGTCATTCAGCGAACCCTGCAGTTGTTAAGTGAATCGCGCACGTATTAAATGAATTGGGCTTTCCCAATTAACTTCGATTCTCAGAAGCCAGCCGGGATGGTTACCAATTGCAATTAAGTCACCGCAAGTTCCTGCGAACGGTCATAAATGCGAGCCGAATTGCGATCGTGTGACCACCAGGCTGGTGCAACAGTTGTAACTTTGAAGACGGGGTGTGTGTCATAAGTCATTTTTTCCGGGGCTGTCGTGACATTAAAACAAAATGGTCGTAAGTCAAAGACTACATGCATCTAATGGCAGAAGGTATTCGGTGCTCATGGGTTTTTTTTTCGGGCTTTTCTTTACCTGTGTCTGTCTCTTGTCTATAGTTTGATTAATTGTATTTTGCAAACTTTTTTTTTTTTTTAAGATTTCCCCATATCTCTCACCCTTATTCTATGCTGGCTTTGTCCCCAGGTGGGATGCCTTTTCCCAATCTGGTTGCTTCTCAATATTACTGAGAATGAGCAGTTCCTCATGGGAATGTTAAGACATGCCCACCTTGATACATCTGAGGAAGCCAGAAAAAGGGGAGAGAGTGCCTAGATCAACGTACCTTAATCTTGGCAGCTTGAAGATGTGTGGACTTCAACTCCCAGAATTCCCCAGCCAGCCATTGCTGGATGGCTGGGGAATTCTGGGAGTTGAAATCCACATATCTTCAAGCTGCTAAAGTTGAGAAAAACTGCTCTAGACACTATTAGAAGGGGAAAGCTGTCTCTCCCTTTTAAGAGTTCATTTCAACGCACCCTTTGTGTTCCTTTTCTCCAGGAGGGACGTTGAACTTCGTTAACCCTAGTCTCACCGTGCACAAAACCACCTCCTCAGCCGTAGATCGCCAGCGCGAATATCTCTTGGATATGATTCCTCCACGGTCCATCCCTCAATCGGCCACATGGAAATAACGCAGGAACCTCCGCCCCGAGTGGAAGACTTCAAAAAACAAAAAAAAAAAATTTTTTTTTGTCTATTACATCTTCTTGGGTTTTTTTTTTCTTCTCCTCCTTTTTGATTCTGCCATTTTTTCCTCCGAAATCTCTCCACACAGTGGAAAAGCCGCTTTCAAGTCTAACTGGATCTGCCCGCGGGGTTTGCCGGAAAGTATTTTTTACATATACGTAGCTTCCTGCTGGATAGAAATGGACGCTCGAAAGGGTGGTAATGAACATTTCGGCTACCGAGTTCTTGCAAACTCTTTTTTTTTTTGTTGGCTGATGGTTGAGACCATCCCCGAGGAGAATCTCAATTTAATATTATTGTTTTCTCTGTGTATTTTGTCTCTTTAGTTTGGGGGTTATTATTATTTTCTCTCTCTCTTTTTTTTTTTTTTTTGATCAGCACTAGAATGGAACAAGGACTCATGCAAGAGATTTGATGGCTCAGTGGCTTCCGGTCTCAGTCCCTTCCCTTCTTACATACCATCTCTCTCTCTCTTTTTTTTTTTAAAGTTACGTTAAGCTGAATTTTACTTTGGTTGATCATACAGTGGCCCTTCGTGACCAAGGATGTACTTCTTCACTCGTTCATAGAAAGCAGAAGCGGGACCTGGCAACATTGGGGGAGGGGGAAAAAACCCAGAAAGCTGGACCGGTTTCCTCACGGCTTTGTTTTCTCTAAACCCCACTATTTCCTGAGGAGGCTCTATTCCAAAGGCTAACAGCAGGAGTTTGGTGTTTGAGTTTGGAGGTTTCGTTTTGTTTTCTTTTTAACCCAGTAATAACTTATACTACGAGCAAATGCAGACAGACTTGCCACCGCCAGAAGAAATGGAGCAACCGAACACGGAGGATGTGCATCTTCTTGTTTTCGGGGTTTTTTTTTTTTTTTTTTAATAAATAGAATCTTGTTTCCGACAGATGTTCTGCTCTGGACCTTTGCTGGTTTAAAGAATTACTGGACAGTTTATATAAAAACAGCTCTATTGAACCTCCTCAGTCTGAAACGAATGAACAGGTTGTTCTTTTTTTGTTGTTGTTTTTGTTTTTTTTTTTTAAAAAAAAGAAAAATATGAAAAAAAATAAGTCTGACGCTCCCAAAGAGAAAAGTGAGCCGTGTGGAGATGGATATTTTTTTTTCCTACAAAAAAATGAAACAAAAACCCAACATCTGATTGAATCTCCCTTCCCCTTTTCATTTTTTTTTCTAGAAAGGTTTTTAACTTGGCTGTCTTAAGAACAGTGTGCAATTTAGTCACATGGAGCAGAAGGGACCAGAGGAGTACATTTTTTTGTGTTTAAAAAAAAAAAGAAATAAATAAAAACAACACCACGAGACAAAAAGTCCACATCTCTCTTGCTACCAATTGTTATGGGGGAAAAGAAAACAGCCTTGCCATAGGTAAATCGTTATATTACTGCTGCCCTCCATACGTGTTGGACTAAGCTCCCATAATTCCCAGCCAGGGGCACAAGTAGAGGGTGCCTAGTGTAGGAAAAAAACAAAACACAACACAGGGTCTCCGGCTTTATAAAGCACAACATGGGTGCAAACAGCTGTTGTCTCTAGTATGTTCAATCCCATCCTTAGAAATGTAACCGATTTTTACTACTAGCATCTTGACTAATGTTGGCTTTAAACCGCACTTCCTCTTCCCATGCTCCCTGCCAAATTCAGTGAAATACGGGAAAAAAATGTCATAGTCTTATTTTTCCCCTTCGATGCCATTTTTTTTTTATAGTAGAGGCAGAAGTACAGACTTTTCTATACCTATTCATACTAGCGTATTGGTACTAGATCTAGTGCTGATATTTGTTGCAAAAAAAAATTATATATAAATAAATGCATATATAAATATAAATATATATAAATATATATATATATGACTATATATAAAGCAGGGTGGGAGGGGATTAATACTGCAGGCAAACCTTTTTTGGGGGTCGGGGGTCTGGAATTTTTGTTAGCGACAAGTGAGATGCCTAATTTAAGAACAGACCTACAAATGTTACTGTATCAGGAAGGGCTCCCGTTCCAATGACAGCTCTTGCATTTTAATTAAAAAAAAGTTCCTCCTAATTCCCCCTTTTTTCCTTTTCTGTAAACTTGAGAATATTTAGATATAATGTTTTAAAGTTCTGGTGGATAGCAAGCGTTATAGGGTTTTAATTTTTCTGTACACAGTTCTTCTGAATTTCAGTGTTTGTGGCGGGGCCCGCTTTTGTTTGTACATCAAAACTATTGCTTTACTCTCCATCCTTACCTCTGTTTGAATTTAGTGGGCTTTAAAAGCATTCTTGTTAATTTTGTACCCAAAGTTAAGATACCTTAATGCCGGAGTGGTTTTTTTATCTCTCTTGCACTTCAGTTCCATATAGAATGTTGCACCTGTATAAACAATTGGAGTTCCATTCTCCTAAAGAACCTATCTAATTTCCAGATTAACCCCAAGGCTTCTCTGATGGGTCAAAGTAGACTTAAAACTGGTATGAAGCTGTAGTGTAGACATAACTATTCAATTTCTCTAGCGTTTTTTCACATTTGCATCATTGGTCTGCCTTAGATTGGATGCAAATCGAGGTTTGCATTTCTGAAATTCTAGCCTTGCTTTTTGCGTAGGAGCTGGATTAATTTACAAATCAGGAAGGATAGGTTTGTCCACGTGAAGTTTTAAAGCTGGAGCAGTTTGACCAACAGTTGTGAACCTGTGTTTCCAAAAGCCATTTCTTTTTTTAAAAAAGATGAAAACCCCCAGCCGTGTCAGAAATCTCTTTTTGATCGGGGTTGGAAATTGTCCAGGAAATTTTGGAGGTCCACAAAAATAAATCTTTAACTTGAAGCAATTCCTGTGTTGGATCTTTTAAGCCTCGGGTCGAATTACCAGACTTCGATACGTCGTCATTTGGGGGATTAGAACTTCAATATCGTTCAAATAGGCATCAAAAGGTGGTTAGGATGTTCTAAAAAACAAGCAGTATCCTTCTGTGATGATGCCTAAGAAAAAAGACTTCGATATTCATTTAATGTTGAGGAAATTTGAAATATAGCTGAATATGGTAGGCAAAGCTTTCTGATATTCTCTCTCATGGATTAACAGAGGTAAACATAACTGGTGACAAAGCTGTCCTCATCATTATTTCTTCTGATTCCTCTTCACCTGCAATTCATTTACTTGCTAGGAAGAGAAACGTTAATGTAGTTTTGCTAATGACACAAGTATGTTTGTATGTGCACTCATGTCTGAAAATGGATTAGGATGGAAAGCAGAGAATAGAAGTGTCTGAAAAATCATAATAAAAACACTATATTTGCATCCAAGATCAAAATCTCTGGAGCACAACAACTGCGCTAAATAGATTAAAAGCCTGCATACTTTTGTCATCTGAGATTTTTATTTCACAGCTTTCATTGTGAGCCACTCAAGAGATGTATTCTTAAGCTGGGCAGCCATATAAATCTTTTAAATAAATAAATAACCTTAGCTTGCAATCGAAAAACTTCATGTGCCATGCAGTGCGAGCATTTGCAGTGACAGGTGTTCTTACACACTAAATTGAGTGAGCTGGTAGCCTGCCACTTTGCTCCTGTTGTAAACATAAAACATGAATTCTACAGGTTGGAAGTGAAGCGTGTGCTGTGAGATTTTCATATTTTTCCCTAAGATCTGGAAATTATTTCAAAGATTCTTCCAAAGCTACCGTGTAGCAAAATGGGTGGCTAATAACATTTTACAAATAAATGAATAAAAAGTTGAGAACACCTGCTTTAGTTACCGCTGGAAGAGAACAGAAATAATTTTTGCTGAAGAATTATGCATTCTTGGCCATGTTTGGTGTTGAGTACGGGTAGTCCTTGGACTTATAACCATAATTGAGCCTAAATTTTCCAATGCTGGCAAGGCAATTGTTAACGTGAGTTTGGTCCCATTTTATGATCTTTTTTGACACAGTTGTTAAGCAAATCACTACACGTAAGCAAATCTGGCTTCCCCCCATGGATGTTGCCTGTCAGAAACTGGCTGAGAAGGTTACAAATGGGGATCACATGACCTTGGGACAGTACAACTGTCCTAAGTACATGCCAGATGCCAAGCGCCCAAATTTTTGATCACATGATCATAGGGATGCTGCAGCAGTCATAAGGGTTATAAGTCGCTTTTTTCCATGCCATCGTAACTTTGGTCACTAAACAAATGGTTAAGTCGAGAACTACCTGTATTGCGTCATTAATCATTTAGCCAGATAAATTTTGTTTTTTTCCTGTTTGCTGATGGCATTTGATTATGGGCCTTTCAATCTTGGCATTCCCAGAATAAAGTATACTGTAAATCAATATAGTAAAATAACTCTTATACAGGGCATAAGTGAGATGACTGCCTAAGGTTCCATTTATTTTGACAAATTTAACAGATTAAAGGAGTAGGAAAATCTGTGAGAGTTGTTAGCCATCACAGCTAAACTGAACCTCCATGGACAGAGATAGTATATCCCTAAGTGTTGGAAATTAGGATAAGAAAAAACATGCCTATTACTTTCCAAGTCACATCCTGAATTTTGGACACTAATATATTCTTAGAAGTGTTGGCTAATACCCAATTTTTTTTATGAATGCCACAATGTAAAAATGTTGATACTCTAGAAAGAGTGCAGAGAAGAGTAACAAAGATGATAAGGGGACTAGAGGCTAAAACATTTAAAGAACAGTTGCTGGAATTAGGTATGTTTAATCTGATGAAAAGAAGGACTGGGGTGACATGATAGCAGTGTTCCAATATCTCAGGGGCTGCCACAAAGAAGAGGGAGTCAGGCTATTCTCCAAAGCACCTGAGGGCAGGACAAGAAGCAATGGGTGGAAACTAATCAAGGAGAGAAGCAACCTAGAACTAAGGAGAAATTTCCTGACAGAACAATTAACCAGTGGAACAACATGCCTCCAGATGTTATGGGTGTATTTAATCAAGTTGTGAAAATAAAATCAAGGAACCTTTTAACTCTTGAAGGCAAAAGAAAGCATGAATATCATGTATTGGGGGTAAGGAGGTAAATATCTTGTGTTATATTATTAATCTTTTGAAATAAGCTTCCAAGCATGTGAGTTGTTCACTGCATAATACAGGCAAATTAATGCAAAGATTAAATAGGTCTTTGGTTTTCTGGATTAAGGCACATAGTTTGTTAACCATGATTCAGACTTCAATGTAATGCGTGGATCCAGCCATTATGTCTAATAAACAACATAAGTAGAACAAAAACTTGTTCAATAGAAACAGGAGGCTGCCTGTGGATGCTTTTGTGACAGCTTTCCTGGAATTTGAAATCAATTTGAAACCATATATCCTGTTTCTCCTCAAAAGATTTATTCCAGGCCCTAAATTGCAATTGTTAAATTATTAACATGGTTGTTAAGTGAATCTGGTTTCCCGTTGACTATTTGTCAGGTGTTCGCAAAAGGGGAATCACATGACTCTAGGACACTGTAACCGACATAAATGTGAATCAGTTATCAAGCATCTGAATAAACCACGTGACCATGGGGATGCTGCAACAGTCATAAGTGTGAAAAATGGTCGTAAATCACTTCTCAACTGTTGTAACTTCGAACGGTCACTAAAGGAATTGTTGTAAGTGGAGGACTACTACCTCTACTAATTAGATATTAGGGGACTGGAGGCTAAAATATGAACGGTTACAGGAACTGGGCATGGCTAGTCTAGTGAAGAGAAGGACCAGGGGAGACATGATGGCAGCCTTCCAATGTTTGAGGAGCTGCCACAGAGATGAAGGAATCAAGCTATTTTCCAAGGCACCTGAAGGCCAGACAAGGAATAATGGATGGAAACTGTTCAAGGAGAGATTCAACCTAGAAATGAGGAGAAGTTTTCTGACAGTGAGAACAATCAACCCATGGAACAGAAGTTGCCTTTGGAAGTTGTGGGAGCTTCATCACCGGAGACTTTCAAGAAGAGACTGATAGCCATCTGTCAGAAATGGTGTAGGGTTTCCTGCTTGGGCAGGGGGTTGGACTAGATGACCTACAAGGTCCCTTTGTTATCTGTTAGAGCAGGGGTCTCCAACCTTGGCAACTTTCAGCTGGCTGGGGAATTCTGGGAGTTGAAGTCCGCCAGGCTGAAAGTTGCCAAGGTTGGAGACCCCTGTGTTAGAGTACATCCTTAATTTGTCGCCCTTCAAAACATAGGTTGGGCTGCCTTCTGTCCTCGGACTGCTGCCTTGCAAAACCCCTCCAATTCTATCATTCCGCATATCATAAACGTTTCCCGCAAGGTGTTGGGCGCTAGAAAGAGGAACGGTTTCCAAGCGCGCTCCGGGACCGAGAGAAAGAAAAAAAAGAAAAAAACCCTGAGGCGCAAAAGGAGCCTCGTCGTCCGAGTTCCTTCCACCCCCACCCACCCACCCAGGTCACGTGACCGCCAGTCTTCGCCCAAGGCCGGCTTTCATTGCGGCGTTCGCGTGACGTCATCCCCAAGAGGCGAGCGTGCAGATCGGGGTAAAGAAAGCGTTGAGTCGGGCGAGAGAGAGAGAGAGAGAGAGAGCCGCCCGCTTCCAAGATGGCGGCGGGAGCCTGGAAGGTGAAGCAGGACATGCCGCCGCCGGGCGGTTATGGACCAATCGACTATAAGAGGCGATTACCCCTTCGGGGGCTCCCGGGTGAGGATGGGGGAGATGGGGTCTTGAAACTCGGGTGCTTGGGTCTTCAGGAGGCGGCTGGCTTAAGCTAGGGATGGCTGTCTTGAATAAGCCACCATGGGCTGTGTGTTCCTATTAACAGTAACAGAGTTTGGAAGGGACCTTAGAGGTCATCTAGTCCAACCCCCTGTTCATGCAGGAGACCTGTATACTAGGGATTCGAACCGCTGACCTTTCTGATCGACAAGATCAGTGTCTTAGCCACTGAGCCACCTAAGTCAGGCGAATAGAATAGAATAGAATAGAATAGAATAGAATAGAATAGAATAGATTGAATTAATTGAATTGAATTGAATTGAATTTTTTTTAAAAAAAAATTGATTTATATGCCGCCCTTCTCCGAAGACTCAGGGCGGCTTACAATGCGTTAAGCAATAGCCTTCATACTTTTGTATATTTATTTATACAAAGTCAGCTTATTGCCCCCACAAACGGGGTCCTCAATTTACCTACCTTAGAAAGGATGGAAGGCTGAGTCAACCTTGAGCCTGGTGAGATTCGAACTTGCAGTAATTGCAGGCAGCTGGTGTTAATCACAATGCTATCAGTCTGCTGAGCCACCAGTCAATTTTTTATTGACCTAGTGTGATTGGACACACAAGGGATTTGTCTTTGGTGCATATGCTCTCAGTGTACATAAAAGAAAAAAATACGTTCATCAAGAATCATAAGGTACAACACTTAATGATAGTCATAGGGGACAAATGATACAAGCAACAAAATTACAGTCGTACAGTCATAAGTGGAAGGAGATGGGTGGTGGGAATGATGAGAAGATTAATATTATTTATAAATAAATAATATGCGGGGTCCGCGCTTTCCCAACCCTTCACATGACATCCTAAACCTGTTTTTTTAATTTATTTTATTTAGCGTATGGCAAATATATGGACTTATTATAGTAGTTCAAAACCTGTAAGATGAGCCCAAAGGTGCTTTTTCAGGAGGCAACTGGATTTTCTTTTCTTTTTTTTCTTTTGAAGACATTTCGCTTCTCATCCAAGAAGCTTCTTCAGCTCTGACTGGAGGACGGTGGGGAATGGAAGGATTTATATTCCTTGCAGACAGCTGGTCCTTGCATCCTTTTAGAGCATGGGTCTCCAACCTTGGCAACTTTAAGCCTGGCGGACTTCAACTCCCAGAATTCCCCAGCCAGCAAAACTGGCTGAGGAATTCTGGGAGCTGAAGTCCACCAGGCTTAAAGTTGCCATGGTTGGAGACCCCTGTTTTAGAGGGTCCTTGAAGCCCTTGGAGGTTTATCTGTGTCCTCAGGGTCACCTGAGTGCTGCGCCTGGTTCCTGTAGTCTGCATTTTTTTTTCCTCTGGAAATCCATTCCTATTCCTCTCCCACCATTCCAAGGGTGTTCATCCCAAATTGTATAAACTAAAAGTCTGTAGAGATTCTCAGTCATCTGGGTCATGGATGTCCTTTGGGACAACCATGACCTAGATGACTGAGAATCGCTACAGACCTGTCAGATGAGCCTTGGTCTTTCTTGCAGCTTAAGGCTTGCTGCTGTCAACCCAACCAGTCGTGGCTTATTCAACAAACCATGATTGGGTGTGTTGTGCAAGGCATCTGAGCAGCTGGATGGTAGGCTTGTATGAGAGTTGGGAATTCTCATGTGATCAAAATTCAGACATTTGGCAACTGACTCATATTTATGATGGTTGCAGTGTCCCAGGTTCATATGATCACCTTTTGCGACCTTCTGACAAGCCAGGTTAATGAGGAAGCCAGATTCACTTAACAACCCTGTTACTAACTTCACAGTGATCCACTTAACAACTGTGAGCAAGAAAGGTCATGAAACGGGGCAAAGCAAAGCTCACTTAACAACTGTCATCGCTTAGCAACAGAAACTTTGGTCTGAATTGTGGTCGTAAGTTGTGGAGTACCTGAGGCTCCCATTTTGTTGTTTCTAGGTTACGGCCTTCTTGCCATCGGCCTTGGGGCGTTCGTTTTTGGGACGTACGCTATTTTCAAATGGAACTGGGAGAGGAGGTAAGTTTGCAATCGTTTCCTTCATTGAATTGGCCCGAAAAATATTCATGACACTCTTCTCAGGCTGTCTTTGCTCAGTAGAGGTAGTCCTCCACTTAACAATTGTTCATTTAGTGACCGTTAACACTAAAGTTACAACGGCACTGAAAAAAAGTGACTGATGACCATTTTTCACAGTTTTAACCTTTGCAGCCTCCCCATGGTCACGTCATTCAAATTTGGATGTTTGGCAACGGGTTCATATTTATGACGGTTGCAGTGTTCCAAGGTACGTGATCACCTTTTGCAGCCTTCTGACAATCAAAGTCAACGGGGAAGCCAGATTCACTTAACAACCAGGTTACTAACTTATCTACCACAGTGATTCACTTAACAACTGTGGCAAGAAAAATTGTAAAATGGGACAGAACTCACTTAACAAATGTCTGACATAACGACATAAATTTTGGGCTCAGTTGTGGTTGTAAGTCGAGGACTACTTGTACCTTAACCCATGCAGTGATTTGCCTGGGTTTCGTTCCGTACACATGGCACTCCTCTAATTGTGATTTACTCATTAATCTATGATTAAAGGAAAGCTTTGTTTTGTCCTATGACAGATGCCTGTATGTGCAAAGTTCTGCAGAAAATTCGTGTGATACACATTTATATCAACAGATCAAGTTTTATATGGAGAATTTTGAGATACTGATGAAAACAGTTATGTGAAGAAGCTTAGTGCTACATGGAAGTAGCATCCACAGGGCCCATCTGACTGTTTTGTATCCTCTATGGATGGAAGGACATGGTGGCTCAGTGGCTAAGACGATGAGCTTGTCGATCGAAAGGTCGGCAGTTCAGCGGTTCGAATCCCTAGCGCCGTGTAACAGGGTGAGCTCCCGTTCCTTGTCCCAGCTTCTGCCAACCTAGCAGTTTGAAAGCATGTAAAAAATGCAAGTAGAAAAATAGGGACCACCTTTGGTGGGAAGGGAACAGTGTTCCGTGTGTGTTTGGTGTTTAGTCATGCCGGCCACATGACCACGGAGACATCTTCGGACAGCGCTGGCTCTTCGGCTTTGAAACGGAGATGAGCACCGCCCCCTAGAGCCGGGAACGGCTAGCACATATATGCAAGGGGAACCTTCACCTTTACCTTTATGCTGAAGGAACTTGGAAGGATAAACTTGCTTATGTTCCTGCTTTAAACTGGGATAAGGAATGCTCCTCCTTCCTGGATGTTCTGGATAAGGTTGCGGTTGTGTTGGAGGAAAGCAAGTATAGACTCGGGATGTTTTTATAGGTCAATATTTTCTACGCTCCTCCGTTTTTTCCAGACAGGTTTCTTTTCTCACTTCAACCTAGAAATGCCAGGATTTGAATCTGAAGCTTTCCCTAGGGGAAAACAATTGTCCTTTTAGCACCGTAGGCTGTTTCCCATCCTGGTGCCTTAATCTATGCTGGAAGGGATTTTGCAAGTCGACATCCACCAATTGTGGAAGAGATCGCGGGGAGGACTCTGTTGTCGTGGCCTCAGATTCTCCAGAAGTGGAGATAAGAAATCCCAAGGTCTCGGAAGACCTGGATGGTGTCCATAACTTTTATTTCCTCTTTCCTGAAGGGTGAATGAGGTGTTCCTGTTTTTTCCAACCCTGGTTAACTTTAATACATGTGAGTTTCAATTCCCAGAGTCCCCTATAGCTAACATTAATTAAGAATTCTTCAGCCGCCCTGCTAAGAATTGAAGTCCATATATCCTAAAGTTGCTGAGGTTGGGAAATCACCGTTGTTACGCGATCTGGAAACCAGTTTTGTCCCTTTCTTAGCACGTTTTGTTGTCACCTCCCTGCTCTTTCCCTGCCTTTTCTAGACTCCTGGCCTTTGAGGACGCGGAAACCAGGATAGCAATCATGCCTCTCTTGATGGCTGAGGAGGACCGCAAGTAAGTTCAGCTCTCGAGGCCTGGGCGCTGAGAGACTTTTTACCTCCCCTCTTCCTTTTATCGCCTCAGCAACTTTAAGATGCGTAGACTTCAACTCCCAGAATACCCCAGCCAGTCATGTTTGGCTGGGGATTTCTGGGAGTTGAAGTCCATCTTAAAGCCACTGAGGGTTGCGAAACACTGTTCTAAGCAGATAGCAGATTTCTCACTCCCCCCCCCCCATGAGATCTATTGTTCTTCCCTTAACTGTCGTCCACTTCCAAAATACTAAGAAACTTTTGGGTTCTTCAAATACTTTTGGGTCCTTGACTTACAGCCGTTCATTTAGTGTCCGTTCCACGTTACAACGGCATTGAAAAAAAAGCGACTCCTGACCGGTTTTCACACGACCATCCCCAAGGGCACGTGATCAAAATGTGGGCACTTGGCAACTGGCATGTATTTATGACGGTTGCCCTGTCCCAGGGTCATGTGACTATCATTGGTAACCTTCCCAGCTGGCTTCTGACAAGCGAAGTCAATGGGGGGAAGCCAGATTCACTTAACAGCTGCAATGAGTTGGGCTGCGGCAATTATTGTTACTGTACTTTTCGGAGTATAAGACTCACTTTTTTCCCACCTAAAAGAGGGTGGAAATGTTGGTGCATCTTATATACCAAATACAGCCATTTTTGGCCTCCCAAAACCCAGCACCACGTGTCTTTTTTTTAAAAAAAAATTGATTTATATGCCGCCCTTCTCCGGAGACTCAGGGCGGCTTACAATGCGTTAAGCAATAGCCTTCATACTTTTGTATATTTTATACAAAGTCAGCTTATTGCCCCCACAAACTGGGTCCTCAATTTACCTACCTTAGAAAGAATGGAAGGCTGAGTCAACCTTGAGCCTTGGCGAGATTCGAACTTACTTTAATTGCAGACAGCTGGTGTTAAATTACAGTGCCTTGTCTGCAGAGCTATCCAGGCCCATTTTTGGCCTCCCAAATCCCCCACATGTTGCGTTTTTTCCCTCCCCAGCCCCCAGGAGCATTCTGCAGGCCTCCCAAACCCTCTGCGCATCCCATTTTTGCAACAACAACAAAAATAAAACCTGCCCGTTTTTCGCAAAAACAGGATACGCAGAGGGTTTGGGAGGCCTACAGAGTGCTCCTGGGGGCTGGGGAGGACAAAAACTATTTTTTCCCCTTGTTTTCCTCTTCAAAATCTTGCTGTGTCTTATACTCCGGTGTGTCTTATAGTCTGAAAAATACGGTAAATGATTGTAAACAGTCTTCTTCAATGCCTTTGCAACTTCAGACAGTCACTCAACGAATGTTTGTAAGTCAAAGAATACCTTTGTTGCAGGATTTGGGGAGGTTTTTAAAGTTACCGTATTTTTCAGAGTATAAGACGCTCCGGACTATAAGACGCACCTATCTTTTTTGGTGAGGAAAACAAGAAAAAGAAATCTGCCTCTGCCTCCCAGCAATTTTGCCTCCTTGCAGCAAACAGCAAATAGCCTGCTTTACTTTCATTTTCGTTTTCAGCATGGCTTGATTAGCACAAGAAGAAAAAAAATCTGCTCCCAGCAATTTACCTCCTTGCAGGAAGCAGCAGAGGCCCACGCAAAACAGCTGAGAGTCGGGAGGCCGATCCAATCAACTCGTGCTAATTAGGCTGTGCTGAAGCTGAAACGAGCTGTTTCTTCTTGCTGCTTGCTGCAAGGAGGTAAACTGCTGGGAGGCAGAGGCCAAAGGGGGAGGACCAGTAGGTGGGCGGGGCTACATTCGGTGTATAAGACACACCCAAATTTTCACCCCCTTTTTAGGGTGGGAAAAAGGTGCGTCTTATACTCCGAAAAATACGGTGTTTGTGCAAGATCATATAGTGTGGTGGTCCCCAGCAGGTTAAAAATTTATAGGCCAGAGGGGCCAGAGGGTCTCCTGACACTCTGAATTGAGCCCCATATAATTTTGTGAAAGGACCAAAGGCAGGAAATCATTTTTTCAGAATACCCAGCATGCTTCATTCCTCCCCCACACTCTCTCTATAGACAGTAGCCCTCAACGTACGACTGTTTGCTGCTGTAACAGACCCTGAAAAAGGGACTCAGAACTTGATTTCAAAGTTCCGACATCACCCTCTCCCCTGCAGTCACATGATCATATTTTGGACGCTCAGCATCTGGCCTGCATTTATGGCCATTTGCAGCGTTCCGCTGTCAACAACATTATTGTGATTTACGACACTTTTGCCAGAAGAAAATCGGACTTGGCTTGAAGTTTACAGCAAAACTCAATCCATAGCGAGCAATGGGGGATGTAATGATCAGATGTTCACATAACGACTGCTGTATTCTCTTAACGACCACTGCAGAAAAGTTCGTAAAATTGAGTCAGGGGTCATATGGTGAGCCTCTTTATAACTGTCACAACTTAATGACCATAATTGCCAGGCTAAATTACTGGTGAGGCTACCTGTATGTGAGCCAGATCATCCTGATTCCCTCTTTATCTACTTCTCTCTCCCCCTCTCCCTCCCTCCCTCTCTCTCTCTCCCTCCCTCTCTCTCTCCCCTCCTCTCTCCCCCTCCCTCCCTCTCTCCCTCTCCCTCTCTCTCTCCCCCTCTCTCTCTCCCTCCCTCCCTTCTTCTCCCTCTCCCTCCCTCTCTTCCTCTCTCTCTCTTTCCCTCTCTCCCTCCCTCTCTCTCTCTCTTTGTTGAAGGATACTACGCCTCTTGCGTCATAACTTGGATGAGGAAGCCAAGATCATGAAAGACGTCCCTGGCTGGCAGGTTTGAATCTTTGACAAATTTTGTAATAAAAGGAATTTCTTTTTCCCTCCTGTTGCACCCCTAGTTTTTCCTTTGCCCCCCCAAACCCTAGGCTGCCCCCCCTTACAAAGTTTTTCCCTACAGAACTATAATACATGAGCCATTTATGAGTGGGTTCTTCTGGGTGGCCCTAGATAAATTTGGGGGCAGTCGGGAAAACTTCTAGTGCCCTCTTTCTACCAGGTGGCCAGAGATACTTTTGAAGACATTTGGTAAGGCCACACTTGGAATAATGCATCCAGTTTTGGTCACCATGATGTAAAAAAAAGATGTTGAGGCTCTAAAAAGAATGCAGAGAAGAGCAACAAAGATGATTAGGGGACTGGAGGCTAAAACATATGAAGAACGGTTGCAGGAACTGGGTATGTCTAGTTTAATGGAAAGAAGGACTGGGGGAGACATGATAGCAGTGTTCCAGTATCTCAGGGGCTGCCACAAAGAAGAGGGAGTCAAGTTATTCTCCAAAGCACCTGAGGATAGAACAAGAAGCAACAGATGGAAACTAATCAAGGAGAGAAGCAACCTAGAAATAGGGAGAAATTTCCTGACAGAACAATTAACCAGTGGAACAAGTTGCCTCCAGAATTTGTGAATTCTCCAACACTGGAGGTTTTTAAGAAGAGATTGGACAACCATTTGTCTGAAATGGTATAGGGTTTCCTGCCTGAGCAGGGGATTGGACTAGAAGACCTCCAAGGTCCCTTCCAAATCTATTATTCTGTTCTGACATTAATCTAGCTCGGACGGGCCCCTTGGCCACAGATCAGTACCGGACTGTGGCCTGTTAGGAACCGGGCCATACACTTGGAGCTGAGCGGGGGCGAGCGAGAGAACCTTTATCTGTATTTTCAGCTGCTCTCCAATGCTAGCATCACTGCCTCAGCTCCACCTCAGATCATCAGGCATTAGATTGTCACAGGAGTGTGAGTCCTACTGGAAACTGCGCATGTGAGAGATCTAGGTTGCATGCTCCCCTCCTTCCCCTCTCCTGGTCTGTGGAAATATTGTCTTCCATGAAACCAGTCCCCAGTGCCAAAAAGATTGGGGACCACAGATCTAGCGGAACTCTGGAGCTCACATACCTACTGGGGGGTGATTGGCCCAAGATCACCCAAACAGTTTTCATGCCTTAAGGCAGGACTAGAACTCACCGTCTCGTGTTCCTAAGCTAGCAACTTAACCACTGGACCAATCCGGTTTTCCTTCCTGTGTATTGCCTGACCTGTCCCCTTTCTCTTCTCCCAGGTTGGGGAGTCTGTCTACCATACCACACGCTGGGTGTCCCCCAGAGCTGACGAGCTGTACTTCCTTCAGCCAGCAAAAGTTCAGCAAGATATCTTCTTCGGTTACACCTGGAGCACATAAGCAGACATGGGTTGCAGAAGGACCCACGTCTCTTGCTTTCCCAGAACAGAACGTATTTCTTAATAAACTAATGCTCACTAGAGCATCGATCCATTGCTGGCTGCCGTTGTCTTTTCTTGTTTTCCATTTTGCCTCTTATTTTATTGCCATAAACAGTTAGCAAAAGGAACCAAATGAGAAATTGGCAACCGTCAAGATGCCTCACAAAAACAATGAAAAACTTCAGCTTTATCCCAACAAACACATCAAAATAAATTCTGTGAAAAATGGGCAAACGCATAGAGACAAGTTTACTCTTAATATATTTTTAAAAATGTATTATGATTGTTTAATGGGGAAATCACCAAACCAGCTTGTCCTTTTACAATTCTTTTACAAATTACAAAAACTTTTACAATTCTTGATTAAGTTGCATTTCAACCAAATTTGAACACTCTGCGCATCCTGCGAGGAGCCGTGTAATTTGTGGGTTGCAACATACACCTGGCACCTTCTAAGGTAGATCAGTAGATACTTCTTATTTATTTATTTATTTATATCCCGCCTTTATTATTTTTAATAACTCAAGGCGCTGAACATACCTAATACTCCTTCCATTTCCCCTACAAGCAATAGCAATAGCACTTAGACTTATACACCGCTTCACAGTGCTTTTATAGCCCTCTCTAAGCGGTGTTACAGAGTCAGCCTCTTGCCCCCAATAATTTGGGTCCTCATTTTACCCACCTGGGAAAGATGGAAGGCTGAGTCAACCTTGAGCCTGCTGAGATTTGAACTGCCAAATTGCAGACAGCCGGCAGGCAGCAGAAGTAGCCTACAGTACTGCGCTCTACTGCACTCAGGGTGGCGCAGTGGTTAGAGTGCAGTACTGCAGGCTACTTCTGCTGATCTCCAGTTGCCAGCAGTTCGGCAGATCGAATCTGGCCAGGGGTCTGCTACCTTAAACACTCAAAGAGCCATTTGCACCCATTTCCCACAGAAAAGGAAAACACCGGGAGCCACAAAACCCTTCCTGTGCCTGACTATTTCTCGAGCGGCCACAAAACTAGCATATGTGGTTAAACGTTCTGTTTTCTTCTGAAACTTTTCTTGGATCTATCCCTCGTTAGCCTACTGAAGGTTGAAAACCTCAATAAATCACGTGCTGGCAGGTGCTGCACGTTGGTGGTTGTGATGCATATTTTGAGCGACAGGGAGCCGCAGCAGAGGGGTGTAAGAGCCACATGCGGCTCCAGAGCCGCAGGTTGCCAACCCCTGCACTAGGCTCAAGGTTGACTCAGCCGTCCATCGTTCTGAGGTTGGTAAAATGAGGACCCAGATTGCTGGGGGCAAAATGCTGACTCTGTATTTGTAGTTCAAGGTTGAACTGGGGGCAGGCGTGTTCTTCATGCACTCCGAGCTTGGTTATTTCCTTGCCAATGTTTCATTACCAATCTAAGTAACATCCTCAGTGTGCTGTGCCTTCATGGCTTCTCAGGGAAGTCCAGTAATTTCAACCCAAAAAGTCCAATACGTTTCATTTGAGTAGTTAGCTAACTTTTCTCTATTTCCTCAGGCCTAGGGAGAAAGCTTCATCCGCGTGAGAACAAGTTGAAAAATCTTTTTGAATGCAAAACAGTATTAAAGGAGAAACGATCGTACATTTAAATGACTTTTAAAACCTTTTTCTAAGACTGGTGCGGTTTGGAAGCAGGAACCCCCCCCAAATTATATTGCATGCCTTACTATAGGCTTGATACTGGTTCTTAGCAGTCTCCAAAGTTTCCCAAAACTTAGGAAAAGAGAGCACAGAAATCCCAGCCCTGCCTGTGATGTAACATGGCTTTCTTCATTGGTTGTGTTGGGACTTTTTCCCCTGCACCCTGTCTCCACTGTTGAGTTCATCCCAGGGCCACCAAAAGACCAGCTGGTTTTATGTACAGGTAGTTCTCGAGTTACAACCATTCGTTTAGTGACCGTCTGATATTACAACAGCACTGAAAAAAGTGACTTACGACCAGGGGTGGGCTTCAAAAATTTTAGCAAAGGGTTCTCAGCCCAGTTGCTGGGTGGGCGTGGCCATGGTGGGTGTGGCCTAGTCAGTCTCCTGCACCACAGCGGGGGTGTGTGTGCATTTTTGCCCTCCCCAGGCTCCGAAGGCTTTTCTTGAGCCTCCGGGAGGGCAAAAACGGCTTTCCCAGGCTCCTGAGGCCCTTCCTGAACTTCCAGTAGGCCCATTTTTCACCCTCCCCTAGCCTCCGTGTACACCCTGCACCAGTGGTGAAATCCAAATTTTTTTACTACCAGTTCTGTGGGCGTGGCTTGGTGGGCGTGGCAGGGGAAGGATACTGCAAAATCTCCATGCCTTCCCCTCTCCAGGGGAAGGATACTGCAAAATCCCCATTCCCACCCCACTCTGGGGCCAGCCAGAGGTGGTAGTTGCTGGTTCTCCAAGCTACTCAAAATTTCTGCTACCAGTTCTCCAGAACCTGTCAGAAACTGCTGGATTTCACCCCTGCCATGTGGGGACTCCTGGGAGGGGCGGGGTGGGCGGGGCCAGCCAGGAGTGGGATTTGGGGGTTCTCTGAACTGCACAGAATCTTAGCTAGAAGTTCTCCTGAACCCCTGCGAACCCCCAGCAGCCCACAACTGCTTACAACCGTTTTTCATATTTACAGTCTTTGCAGAGATTAGCCCATCCAAAGCCAAATTACTTTAATATTTCATCAAAGCAGGAACTGCTATCTAAAATATTTCTCTCTCTGGGCACAATGAGAATATATCTGCTGATCAAAGCTCCGCATTGGCGACAGGAAAGGCATCCGGCCACTAAACACTGGTAGCTCTATTCAGTTGCCCAGACTCCACCCCGCAAGGGATTATGGGGTCGTTAAATGATGATCATAGCAGGAATTGGGTACAGGTTATTGTTTTCCAACCTTTGAATGTGTTTCTATGGGAATCCAGGCCCCGAAAGGAGTGGGTTTTTTTTGTCTTAATCCAGCAGGATTCTTCTAAGGTAGCGGCTCAAGGTCCTGGGTCCACCTGTAACACACCTGTGCCTTGAGGAAAGCTGTTGTGATTCCTGATCAATCTAATTAACCTGTTCTTGGCCATCTCCATATCAGTGACATCAAATGCCTTCTCTCCCATGTCTGTTTTGCCATGTTTCCAGGACTGAATCCGAGGAAGCTCCAGGACGTCCTTCTGCTTCTCCCTAAAAAACATGGGGGGAGGAAGAGAGAATTTGTAGGAGGAAATTCGTACGCATAGTCCTCGACTTACAACTGGAATTGAGCCAGTCCTGCCAGTTGTTAAGCAGATCACCCTCCCACTCGCCCAATTGTCCTACCATTTTTTTTGCAGCAGTCATTAAGTGAATCTCATGGTTGTTAAGCGAATGTGGTGAATGTCAACTCGCAAAGCATCCCTGGCCTGCTCTCGAGTTGCCATAGGCAAGGGGGATGGGAAAACAAACTTTGCAGCTGCACCAAGGGAGCACTTCAGTCAAAACAAAAGCACATTCCAGCCATCTCTCTGTTAAGGCCATCTCTGTGGTTACTCACAGTGGCCAGAGGGGAGTGATCTCTCTAACCCCGAAATTGCTTCCTTGGAGAATGTGACTGATGTCATACCTTGGGTAGAGAGGGGAAACAAGGTCAGAGCCAGGACATTAAGTGGAGTCAGAGCTGGCTTCACTTGGAACATGCTGACATGAAGCTCCTAATAAATAACTGGATTTCTTTTGAAGCTTGGCTCAAGGCTCATGATTTAATTAGGACATCAGTCCAATGTTAAATGAATTCTCTTTTTTAACCAGGAAGTAACCTGTTTTTTACCCTCTGCACAGGCGCAGAAGAGTTTGTGCATGCACAGAGGGTCCACGCGTGTGCGGCCAGGGCCGGATTTAGATGAAAAGAGGCCCTTTCACCTATAGTGAAAGTGTAATTTTAATTTTGCTAACAATTTCAATGTAGGCCCCTCTTGATCTTGAGGCCCTAGGCTGAAGCCTAGTTAGCCTATAGGAAAATCCGGCCCTGTGTGCGGCCCATGCACTTCCAAACCGGTTGGGAAGGTAAGTAGATTTCACCCCTGGATCATACCCTGTGGGCATTGTGTGCCAGGGCCAGCCAGCCAGTGGATGATGGAACAACAGGTCCAGGATAATCAATGGAAGATGGGACTGGAGGTGGCTGCTGGAATAACTGCTTCAGAAAAACAGATGCAATTACTGTTCAGCCTGCAGAAAAGTGCCAGAAAGAAGGAGGAGGAAGAGGAGGAGGCTGATTCTTACCTTTGATCTGATTCACATGCATTGCTCCCCAGCAGCTCTTCCCGCAAAGAACGCAGGACTTTTGCAATCAGCAGATGGTTGTTACTAGTTGTAGTTTCCTGCAGCTTTTGCAAAAGCAGTTGGGTGGGAAGTTGGAAATCCGGTGAGGAAGCAGTGGGCTGGGGAAACGGAAAGCAGAAAGTTGGCTGCAGGATTTGTCTAGCGAATCAAGCGGACTTCTGTGTTTTTAATCCTTTTTCACCGGCTATTTAATACAGTTAGCAGAGCATAGCACAGATGTCCTACCTCCTGGACAGAGAAAAATAGAAGTTGGAATAGAGTTGGAAGGGACCTCAGAGGTCTTCTAGTCCAACTCCCTGCTCAAGTAGAAGATCCTACACCATTTCAGACAAGTGACTGTCCAGTTGCTATCTGAAAGCCTCCAATGATGAAGCACCCACAACTTCTGAAGGCAAATTGTTCCATTGGTTGATTGCTCTCACCATTAGGAAGTTTCTCCTTAGTTCTAGGTTGCTTCTCTCCTTGGTTAGTTTCCATCAGGGGTGAAATGCTCCCGGATCGCCTGATCTGGTAGCGATGATGGCAGGTGGTTCGGAGAACCAGTAGCAAAAATCCCTGCGCCCCCCACCCCCTCCATGCCCAGCTGAACCGCACAATCATCAGAGGCTTTTTTTTTTTTTTTTACTTTTAAAAGCATTTTTTCTACAACCTCTTCCGACGAAAAAATGCTTTTAAAAGTAAAAAAAAAAACCTCTGATGATCTCGCAGCTCAGCTGGGATCATCAGAGGCTTTTCAAAGCATTTTTTTCTGCAACCTCTTGGCCGAAGAGGTGGTATTTTTTAAAAAATACCTCTCTGCCGATCAGGCAACTCAGCTGGGATCGTCAGAGAGATATTTTTTAAAAAGCCTCTCTGACGATCCCAGCTGAGTTGCCTGATCGGCAGAGGCTTTTCAAAGCATTAGAAAAAATGATTTGAAAAGTTAAAAAAAAATAAAAATTGGCCACACCCACCCAGTCACATTACCCCCCCAAGCCACACCCACAGAACTGGTAGTAACAAATTTTACATTTCACCCCTGGGTGAAATCCATCAGGTTCTAACAGGTTCTGGAGAACTGGTAGCGGAAATTTTGAGTAATTCGGAGAACCGGCAAATACCACCTCTGGCTGGCCCCAGAGTGGGGTGGGAATGGCGATTTTGCAGTATCCTTCCCCTGCCATGTCCACCAAGCCACGCCCACAGAACCGGTAGGGAAAAAAATTGAATTTCACCCCTGGTTTCCATCCATTGCTTCTCGTCTTGCCTTCAATTGCTTTAAAGAATAGGTGGCCCCCTCAACTTTGCAGGAGCCCCTCAATTTATCTTCAACTTATGACAACAATCATCATTGGAACTTTTGTCGCTAAGTGATGCGGTCATAAAGTGAGTTGTGCTCACTTTGTGACTGCTGGCTTACGACCATTTTTCACACTTACAACCACTGCAGCATCCCCACGTGGTCACGTGATCAAAATTCAGACATTTGGCAAGTGACTCACATTTATGATGGTTGCAGTGTCCCCGAGGAGGGTCACGAGATCCCTTTTACGACCTTCTCACCAGCAAAGCCGATGGGGAAGCCAGATTCACTTAACAACCGTGTTCCTAGCTTAACAACTGCAATGATTCACTTAACAACTGTGGCAAGAAAGGTCGTAAAATGGCATAAAAGTCACTCGACAACTTCTCGCTTAGTGATGGAAATTTGGGGCCCAATTGTGGTCATAAGTCGAGGACTATCTGCAATGGATTTCCTACCACTCCTGTTGGCTTTCTACTGAATCGATTGCATGAGTCCCCCTGGGGAGAACGGTGGTATATAAGTTGAATTAATAAATAAATAAATAAATAAAATTGCCCACGTCCCACCAAGACAGACAAGGAATCCCCCCCTCCAGCCCAGACACCCAGTTTGTGGGAACACAACCGGCCTGCCCCCCAAAAGTGCAAATGTGCCCACCGGCCCCCAAGACGCTCCTTCTGGTCCTCCTGGTTCTCCGTGTCTCTTTTCCTGGAGTGGAACATGGTTCTGGAGGTTAGTCTTGGAGAAGGCAAGTGGCATTTGGAGCTGTGGTTGGAAAGCATGGATGGGAGGCAAGGTGATTTTCCGAAGCTGTGTTGACTCTCTCGGAGGTGCCCAAATGGTTCTTCTGGAGATCTTGATTTTCTTCCTGTAAAGCTTGGAGGCTCCAACAGGAGGCAAAAAGAGATGAACTCTGGGAATCTCACAATCCTTGGGGAAATCAGCAGGCGTTTTGGTAGCCTGATCTTCACCTCCTCCTTCCAAGTTACCTTCATCTCTGGAGGCACCAGAGGCGGAAGAAGGACACCTCTCCTGCAGCGGCTGCTTCTTCAATGGTTTCTTTTCCCAAGAGTCCAGGGGATCCATGACGTTCTCCAGGAGGGGTCGAAGGTCAACTAAGATCTTTCGGCGGGGCTGCTTATCGGAGGTGATCAAGGTCTTGGGGGCTGGCAAAAGTGGTGGACTCCTATCTTGAGATCCAGGTAGTGTAGACACTTGACCATCTAGTGACGCATCTTCTCGGCTGCAACCTGACCAGAGGGGCAGCAATATTCCTTCTCTCTTCTTTTTGTTTATGATTCCATCGTCACTCCTGAAACCTTGTTTGGATGCCGCTGTCAAATTTCTGTCTTGCCTCCTGATTTTTCTAGTTGTTACTGAAATGAAAAGAGAGAGAGAACGAGAGGGAGGGAGGGAGGGAGGAAAGAGAGGGAGGGGGAGGAAAAGAGAGGGCGGGAGGAAAGAATGGGAGGGAGAAACAGGGAGAGGGGGGAGGGAGGGAGGAAGGGAGGGGGAAAGAGAGAGGAAGGGAGGGGGAAAAGAGGGAGAAGGGGAGGGAGAGGGGGGAAAGAGAGGGAGGGAGGGGGAGGGAAGGAGAGGGAGGGAAGGAGAAAAGAGAGGGGGAGGGAGGGAGGGGGAAAGAGAGAGGAAGGGAGGGGAAAAGAGAGAGAAGGGGAGGGAAAGAGGGGGGAAAGAGAGGGAGGGAGGGAGGGGGAGGAAAAGAGAGAGGAAGGAGGGAGAAAGAATGAGAGAGGGAGGGAGGGGGAAAGAGAGGGAGTAGGGGAAAAGAGGGGGAGGGAGAGAGGGGAAAAGAGAGAGATGGAGGGAGGGAGGGAGGGAGGGAGGAGGAGGAAAAGAGGGAGGAGGGGGAAAGAATGAGAGGGAGGAGGGGGAAAAAGAGAGAGGGAGGGAGGGGGTAAGAGAGGGAGGGGGAAGTAAGGGAGGGGAGGAAAAGAGGGAGGAAGGGGAGAAAGAATGAGAGAGAGAGGAAGGGAGGGGGAAAAGAGAGAGAAGGGGAGGAAGGGAGGGGGAAAGAGGAAGGGAGGGGGAGGAAAGGAGAGAGGGAGGAAGGGGGAAAGAATGAGGGAGGGGGAAAAGAGGGGGGAGGGAGGGGAGTAAGAGGGAGGGAGGAAGGGAGGGGGAGGAAGGGGGAAAGAATGAGAGAGAGAGAGAGAGAGAGAGGGAGGGAGGGGGGAAAAGAGAGAGGGGGGATTATTTATCTATTTGCATCGTTCTTTTGTAATCTGGAACCCTCCAGATGTTTAGGTCTTCAACTCTCCTCATCCATGGTGGATCGCTAAAGAATTGCTACTATACTCCTCGACTTACGACCACAATTGAGTCCAAAATTTCAGCTACTAAATGAGACATTTGTTTTGGCCCATATTACGACTTTTTGTGCCAAAGTTAAGTGAATTGTTGCAATTGTTAAGTTGGTAACACAGTTGTTAAATGAATCTGGCTTCCCCCCCCCTTGACTTTGCATGTCAGAAGGTCGCAAAAGGGGATCCCATGACCCGGGGACATTGCAACCGTCATAAATATGAGTCAGTTGCCAAGCGTCTGAATTTTGATCATCTGACCATGGAGATGCTGCAACGGTCAGAATTGTGAAAAATGGTCATGTTGGGTTTTTCAGTGCCGTAACTTTGAACAGTCACGAAATGAACGGTTGTAAGTTGAGGACTACCTGTATTATCAGGCTCAATCAATCTGCTGCTGGATGAAGGCCAATTATGGTCCATTATCTACCACCCTATTCCAGGAAAGGTTGATAAAACAGGTTTTTCAACGTCCCAGTATTACCATACTTAGGGAGGGTCTGGCCCTAATCCAGTGGTGGGATTCAAATAATTTAACAACCGGTTCTCTGCCCTAATGACTGGCTGGGTGGGTGTGGCCATGGTGGGCGTGGCCAGGGGGTGTGACAGGCAGCACTCTGCCTCCCTGCAGCCTCCTGGGAGCAAAAACGGGCCACCCCCCCACCCGCGTGCCCCATTTTGGGCCTAGTAGTCCTCCTGGCAGCCTCTTGGGAGCAAAAATAGGTCGTGGGAGGGCCGTGCTGCACCCCCCATGCCCTGTTTTGGGCCTAGTAGGCCTCCCTGCACTTACCTGAGAGCCAAAATGGAGCATGTGGGAACTCCTGGAAGGCGTGGGGCAGGGCAGGGGCAGGGCCAGCTAGCAATTTAACAGCTGATTTTCCCGAACCGGCTGAATCTCACCACTGCCCTAATCCCTCAGGAGCCTCCATGGCTGGGAACTTGGAACTTCGATTTTTCCAGCCTTGGTCCAGATGTCACCATCTATATCACACTGGTTCTTTGCTAAGGAATATACAAATTAAACTTCAACACATCTGGACAGAAGTGAAATTAGGGAAGGGTGATACACATCCTGTGTCTTTTTTCATCTGTACATACTCCTCAGAATGAACCAAAGTGTCAAAATATCAATCAATACCTAATTCTCTAGTAACAGGTAGTTCTCGACTAACGACCACAATTGAGCCCAAAATTTATGTGGCTACACGAGACTTTGGTTAATTGAGTTTTGCCCCCATTTTACAACCTTTCTTGCCGCAGTTGTTAAGTGAATCTAGCTTTCCCCATTGACTTTGCTTGTCAGACGGTCACAAAAGGGGATCGATCACATGACACACACTCCCCGGGACACTGCAACCGTCATAAATATGAGCCAGTTGCTAAGCGGATGAATTTTGAATCATGTGACTATGAGGATGCTGCCATGGTCGTTAAGTATGAAAAACAGTCATGACAAGTTATTATTTTCGGTGGCGTTGTAACTTTGAACGGTCACTAAACGAATGGCTGTAAGTGGGAAGATTACCTGTAACTTTCAACGCTGGAGATTCACGTCTAGCTTTTTGAAACCGCAAGGCAGAGCCTACATTTGGACAGCTCAGTCAAGGTGGAAACTGCACCCACCCACCCACCCACATACCTTCGGATGGGATTTTACGCTGGGGAACCTGGAAGACGAGGTTGGTCCAAATGATGCGTGGCAGCTTCAGCTGATCCTGGCAATCTTGGCCTGAAAGTCCCACAGCAGCTGCCTTCATCTTTCCCGAGGAGGAAGCTTTTTGGCCTGCAGTGGATATAGACAGTGGTGAAATGTAAAATTTGTTACTATCGGTTCTGTGGGCATGGCTTGGTGGTAGTGGGGGAAATATGACTGAGTGGGTGTGGCCAACTTTTTTTTTTTAACTTTTAAAACTATTTTTTCTACAATCTCTTCTGCTGAAGAGGTTGTAAAAAAAAATGCTTTTAAAGCCTCTGACGATCCCAGATGACTTGCCTGATCAGCAGAGGCTTTTTTTCCCTTTAAAAACATTTTTTCTATAACCTCTTCGGCCAAAGAGGTTGTAGAAAAAATGCTTTTAAAAATAATAAAAAAAGGCTCTGATGATTGCGCAGCTCAGCTGGGCAATGGGATGGGGGGCAGGGATTTTTGATACCGGTTCTCCGAACCACCTGCCTCCATCGCTACCGGATTGGGTGATCGGGTCCGAACCGGGAGCATTTCACCCCTGGGTAGAGAGAACAACAGGGTTGGAAGTCAAAGGAGATTCTCAGTCATCCAAGTCACGGTTGTCCCAAAGGTGCTTTTTCAAGAGGCAACTGGACTTTCTGGTTTTTTTCTTTGAAAACGTTTCGCTTCTCATCCAAGAAGCTTATGAGCTGAAGAAGCTTCTTGGATGAGAATCGAAAACGTCTTCAAAGAAAAACCAGACAGTCCAGTTGCCTCTTTGAAAAAGCACCTTTGGGACAACATAGTTGGAAGGGACCTTAGAGGTCTTCTAGTCCTACCCCCTGCTCAGGCAGGAAACTCTATACTATTTCAGACAAATGGTTGTCTAGTCTCTTCTTTAAAACTTCCAGTGTTGGCACATCCACAATTTCTGGAGGCAATTCATTCCACTGATTAATTGTACAGATAGTTCTCACTTAACAACCGTCTGCTTAGAAACTATTCAAAGTTATGATGCCTCCGCCCCCCCCAAAAAAGATCCTGATGTTCTGGTTCCAGAGTTCCAACACCATGAGCCATTTTGGGCACTTGGCAACTGGTCCACCTTTACAACTGGTTGCAGCATTCAATGCCACGTGATGCAATGTGTGGGGTTTATAGGCTGATTTCCAGCGTAAAATGTCCATGAAAACATATTAATTCACTTAACGACCACTTATGATCGCAAAATTAGGCCAGTCCTATGGGTGCCTCGACTTAAAGTATCATGACTTATAGTGGAAATTCCGGTCTCTATTCAGTCGTTAAGTCAAGAACTATCTCTATCAGGGGTGGGTTCTAAATATTTTTACTATTGGTTCTGTGGGTGTGGCTTATTTTGTGGGTGTGGCTTGATGGTCATGTGATAATTATTTAGGATTTAGCAGAGGTACTAGTCTACCAGGCTTTTAGCTGCTTGCAGAACTGTACCGATCTACCCATTTATTTTTGCAGGCACTGATCTACTCATGTATTTTTGCAGGTACTGGTCTACTCATTTGTTTTCTTTTAACACTGATCAGCTGTAGGGCGGCCCTTTGAAGCCTTGCAGCAAGAGTTTAAACAGTTTTTTTTCCCTCTAGCCATCAGCTGGGACTCAGGAGGCAGCAATAGATTGGGGGTGGGGTCAAATAAAAGGTAAGAACACAGGGGGGGCGCAGGGGAGCGGGGGGAGAACCAGTTCGGTGACATCATATCGTCACCGCTACCGGCTCGGGAGAACCGGGCCGAACCGGGAGGAACCCACCACTGATCTGTATATTTACTATCTAAGTAAAATGAGAGAAATTGTTTCTGGGAAAACAGGAGGCCCAAGGTGATGTCACATTCACACATTATATTTATGACAAAGAGTCTGCCCAGCTACTTCAACAGTTCTTGCACTGAGCAGAGGGTTGGACTAAATGACCTTTGAGGTCCCTTTCACTTCTATAATTCCGAATGTGCATTTCTGGAAACCAAACCAAGGTACTGAATCTTTGAGTATAGGTAACAAGACATTTATTCCTTTATCAGCTGAACAGAATAACAGAGTTGGAAGGGACCATATAGGTCATCTAGCCCAACCCCCAGCCCAAGTAGGAGACCCTACACCATTTCTGACAGACGGCAGTCCAGTCTCTTCTTGAAAGCTTCCAGTGATGAAGCTCCCACAACTTCTGAAGGCTGACTACAGTTGAGATTGGAACTTCCATTGCTAAGCGAAGCAGACATATTAAATAAGTTATGCCCAATTTTACAACTCTTTCCTTTGGTCATTAAATGAATCTCGCTTCCCCCCATTGACTTTGCTTGTCAGAAAGTTGCAAAAGGTGATCACATGACCCCAGGACACTGCAACCGTCATAAATATGAGTCAGTTGCCAATCATCCAAATTTTGATCACGTGACCGTGGGAATGCTGAAACAGTCACAAGTGTGAGAAATGGTCATAACTCACTTCTTTCAGTGTCACTATAACTTCGAACGGTCACTAAATGAATGGTTGTAAGTCAAGGACTACCTGTATATAGACCGTCATCATGCCCAGAGTTGGAAGGCAAATTTTGACCAGAAAGAGTTAATGGCCAATTTCTCATCGGATGAATTTTAGGACACTAAAACTTTTAACTGCTGCCTCCTTTTAAGGATCCTGTCCCATTGGTTGGGATCAAACAATTCACCTGTCAGCTTTGGAGCCTAACCCTAATTTTCACTCCTCACCTGTCACAAAGCTGCTGAAAAGAGACGAAGCCGTTGACCAATGTATTTCCATGCAGTCATCATTAAAAACTTCAGATTTTAAAATAAACCACGTTGAGTGGAAAGAAGGAAAAGTAAGCAGCAAGCAGATTCAGATCTAAAAGGTGAAGGGATGCGAATGTCACCAAATCAAAATTTACAGATTACTTACTGAGGAGATTTTTCCCCCCCACCCAATCTATATGCCAGTGGATTGATCCACGGAAATCTAACCTGAGCTGTGGATATCTGCAGTCCCAGATCTCATGAGTTCGTCTTTTGTTTTTTCTTTTCACCTGTTTGTATGCCTGCTATATTTGAGCACCTCTAGTAACTAGGCAATGGAGACAGACACACCGTTCCAACCACAGAGACAAAAACCATAAACCATATTTAAATATCCAATAATAGCGTGATTATTGCGTGGCTGGGGACGGACAGAAGGAAGGGGCAATTCTTAAGACAGAATAATATTTGATTTTCTGAAATAGATAAGGTTGCCAAAGCATTAAAAGAAATACGGCACGTGAGTTTCTTTATTATAAAACATTGCACGAAAATAACCAGCAAGATCACTTGTAATCAAATTACAAAACAGAGTAACAGAGTTGGAAGGGACCTTGGAGGTCTTCTAGTCCAACCCCCTACTCAAGCAAGAGACCCTATACCATTCCAGACAAGTGGCTATCCCGTCTCTTTCTCTCTTTCTAAAAACCTCCAATGATGAAGCACAGACAACTTTTGAAGGCAAGTTTTTCCACTGGTTTATTGTTCTCACTGTCAGGAAATTTCTCCTTAGTTCTAGGTTGCTTCTCTCCTTGACTAGTTTCCATCCATTGCTTCTTCTCCTGCCCTCAGGTGCTTTGGAGAATAGGCTGATTCCCTCTTCTCTGTGGCAACCCCTGAAATATTAAAAGACTGCTATCATGTTCCCTTTAGTCCTTCTTTTCATTAAACTAGACATGCCCAATTCAGTGGTGAAATCCAATTTTTTTTTACTACCGGTTCTGTGGGCGTGGCGTGGCTTGGTGGGCGTGACAGGGGAAGGATACTGCAAAATCCCCATTCCCACCCCGCTCTGAGGCTTGCCAGAGGTGGTATTCTCCGAACTACTCAAAATTTCCGCTACCGGTTCTCCGAACGGCTCAAAATTTCTGCTACCGGTTTTCCAGAACCTATCAGAACCTGCTGGATTTCACCCCTGGCCCAATTCCTGCAACTGTTCTTTCTAGGGTTGCCAGGTCTGCTTCCAAAAAATAGTGGACAAGCGGGGGTGTGTGTGTGTGTGTTAAGTAGTAAAAAAATAAAAAAAAAATTACAATTAAATTATATATTTTCTTACAAACATTTTAACACGTATTAAAATAATCACCTCAAAACTTTACTTAAAATTCAAAACATCAAATATATTATTATAATAATATGTAAAATATTAAATTACATTTTAATTTCATCATAAAGCTTTTGAATAAAAAAAAAGTCCACTATTTTGTGAAAAAAAAAAAATAGGGAACATAATGTGAAAAAAGCGAACTGTCCGCTCAAATAGTGGACACCTGGCAACATTAGTTCTTTGGATGTTTTTTTAGCTTAATCATCTCTGTTGCTCTTCTCTGCACTCTTTCTAGAGTCTCAACATCTTTTTTTACAACGTGGCAACCCAAATTATTCCATTATAAAATGTAGTAGGCACCTTGGAGGTCTTCTAGCCCAACCCCTTACTCAAGCAGGAGATCCTATACCAGGGATGGCTAACCTTTTTGCCGTCGCGTGCCAAAAGCGGGGGGGAGTGCAGGGGGTCGCATGCCCACGTGCCCACATGTGTAATTCAATGCCCCCTTGCGCTCCATTTTGGGCCTAGCAGGCCTCCCTGAAGCTTCCAGAGGTCGGAAACGGCTCATTTCCCGACTTCCGGTGGGCCTGGAAGGCCTGTTTTTCGCCCTCCCCAGGCTCCAAGAATAAGGTGACCAGACGTCCCGCTTTTGGCGGGACAGTCCCGATTTTTAGCAATTTGTCCCGCGTCCCGCGGTGTTTCAAAAAAGTCCCGATTTTTCATTCTGCCTCCTGAGTCCCGCTGCCTCTTGAGCCCCAGCTGATGGCTAGAAGAAAAAAAAACTGTTTAAACTCTTGCCCGGGGCTTCAAAGGGCCGCCCTACAGGCAATCAGTGTAAAGAGTTCCTGAAGCAGTTTTTTTTCCCCTAGCTAAGCTGCAGAAACGAAACCGAAACCAGGATCTTTGGTGCAACGTGACAAAATGAGGCAGAGAGAGATTTATTTTTATTTTTATTTTTCCTCCCCCAAAAAGGTAGGTGAAAAACTGCAAACAATGGGAAATTTAGGAGGAGAGTTCAAGATTTTAAAACACAAAAGAAAAAAAAGCTGTATTTAACTAGGGAATCGTAATAATTGAGATACTATTAATTGTATATTGTGTTGAAAGCAGAAATGGTTAAGTTGTGGTTCAGAAGAATATATGGGGGAGATTATTTGGTTTATTATTATTGGTAAATATAATTAATTGATTTGTAAGAAATTGGATTGCATGGAAATAATTGGAATATTCATGTTCATATTGATTAATATACAAAAAAGATAGTTTTATAACTAATTGATTTATATTAAAATGTTGAATTTGTATTAAAAACTGTATTACATAATTACATAATTAAACAATGTGAGGATGGATATAAAAATAGATGACAATGGGAAGGGGTATAATATAGAATAGAAGGGAAAAATTGAATTTGATTAAGATTAGAGATGAGGATGAAGGGTAATATTGGTTTTTTTAAAAAAATAGATGAGGAATAAATATGGCAAAAAGGAAATATAGAAATTGTAAATTTAATTGAAGTGACTAAACACTGTTTAAATTTGTGAACCGGCCAAATACTCTGTTCACAGAAAATACATTGTATGTTTGTATGTGTGTTTCTAATTACTGCTATTTATTCATATTTGTTCTCTTTTATTCTTTAAAGTTTAACAATTCATTCTTTATCTTAATATCTTTATATTTGTTTGGGGTTGGCTTTCTTCCCTTTCATCTTTTTTATTGTACAGCAATCTTTCTCCTCAAACCTACCACCTCTCTCTTTTCTTTCCTTCTTACTTTCTCTTCCCCCCTCTTCTCCTCCTCCCTACTTCCTCTTCCTTTCTCCTTCTCCTCCTCTCTTCCTCCCCCTCTTACCCTCACTCCTACTCTAATTTCCATTCCCTTCCTTCATCCCTCTCTATTGCTGTATCCTTTTATGCATATGGACTACTCAGAGGGCTGAAAAAGTTATTTTTGACTGGTCCTCGCACTTTTGACCAGTCCTCGAACTTACGACTGTCTTCACATTTTACGTTTTTTGCCCTATCTTGTCACCATGGTGAAGAGAAGCAGTTGTGAAATGAGTGACATGGTTGTTAAGAATGCTGCACGGGCATAAATGTGAGGATGGTCATAAGTGTGAGGACCAGTCAAAAGTGCGAGGACCTGTCAGAAATGACTTTTTTCAGCCCACTGAGTAGTCCCTATACACATAGCCATGGCCACCTGGTCACATGACCAGGTAGCCACGGCCACCCAGTCACATGACCAGCTAGCCACGCCCACAAAATAAGCCTCTTTACTAATCTTAAAATCTGGTCACCTTATCCAAGAAAGCCTCTGGAGCATGGCGTAGAGTTGCCAGGTGTCCACTATTTGAGCGGACAGTCCGCTTTTTTCACATTATGTTCACTATTTTTTTTCACAAAATAGTGGACATTTTTTTTATTCAAAAGCTTTATGATGAAATGGTATGTAATCTAAAGCTGTACAGTCTAAGAGAATAAGGATAGGAGAATCGCGTTTTGTCTTTTTATTCATAAGTTAGAATGAGACAAAGATCGAATATCCATTGAACTCGATTCTCCGAAAAAATGAATGATGAGATTAAAATAAAAATATATTATAAAATTATGTACAGTTCACATTTTTAAAATGTATTGTAGCTTGTGTCGACTGACCTAAAATGGCGTCGAGTGATGAGAGTGACAGCGGCGAGATTTCGAATTCTTTAAAACGAAAGAGAGGAGTGTGCAAATACACCAAAGACTGGGAAGCTACTTTTGCATGGATTACCAACAACGAAACCGACAGAACAAATACGACGGCCTACTGTAAATTGTTTGTAAGAAAATATAAAATTTAATTGTAAATTTTTTTTTTACTACTTAACTGCCCCCCCCCCGCTTGTCCGCTATTTTTTGGAAGCAGACCTGGCAACCCTAAGCATGGGGAGGGCAAAAACGGCCTCCCCCGCCCCCCAGAGGCCCTCTGGAGGCTGGAAATGGCTCATTTCCCAACTTCCGGTGGGCCCGGCAGGCTCATTTTTCACACTCCCCAGGCTCCAGAGGCTTTCTTGGAGCCTGGGGAGGGCAAAAATCCCCCCCCGGAGGCCGAAAACGCCCTCCCAGAGCCTCCTTGTGAGCCCTGTACTTACCTGACATCCAAAACGGGCTGCATGGAAACTCCTGGGAGGGGAGGAGCAGCCAAAAATCAGCTGACTGGAGTTGAGCTAGGGCAATGGCTCGCGTGCCTGCAGATATGGCTCCGGGTGCCACCTACGGCACGCGTGCCATAGGTTCGCCATCACGGTCCTATATCATTTCACACAAATGGTTGTCCAATCTCTTCTTAAAAACTTCTCGTGTTGGAACATCCATAACTTTTGGAGGCAAATCATTCCACTGATTCATTGTGCTGTCAGGAAATTTAAGGCAAAAAAAAAAAAAAAAGTTTTAAAAATGCACAGTCCAAAATTGTGGGTGTACACAAAATGGTTTACTGTAATGATTTTTAAAAAAACTCATAATTTCATTGATGAATGTGATGAAAGAAAGATGCATAATTTTGTATTGGGATTCCACCAGGCTTTGAAATTCATAAAAAGTGAGAAATATAAATTGAGATTTCAGGGAAACCCTTAGCTACACCAGTAAGATATCTTGTCTGTGTTTAAAAAGACTATAAATCCCTCTATTTATGCCTTCTGCAAGCCTAGGCCTGTTGGAAAATTACTAACTTTCAGTTTATCTTTCTCCCAGCACATTCCCACGCAATCCCTAAATCCAGATGAGAGTAAACACATGGGCGCAGTTCAGATTAACTAGCAAAAATGAAACTTCTTTGTTTATTAAAACATCAGCAAAGCTCAAAAGCCGTAAGTGGGAAAACGAGGTTAGAAAGCAAGCAGGCAGAGTGAAAAACATGAACAAAAGATAAGAATTTACATTATCTATAGTACACAGGTGGTCCTCGACTTATGACCGTCATGGTAGACAGAATTTGTGTTCTAAATCATGATAGTTCTAAGTCAAGGCACTCACAAGATTGATCCAATTTTACTACTTTTTTTGTGGTTGGTCATTAAGTGAGCACAGTGGTCATTAAGTGAATCAATTCATTCCTATGGGAATTTATTTTGCCAGAAACTGGCCAAAAAGCCCGGTTTGTGGCAGCAATACAACATAAATCATGTCACGTGATTGCAAAATGCTGCAACCGGCCAATTACAACGTAAGATTCACTTTGTTATAAACGAATCTTTACTAAACACCAAACCCATACAGCATAATTTCAATTTTTCAGTTTTGCACAAAAAGTCCAAAAGGGGCTCCAGGTTACTAGTAAAGTTATCCTATCTGAGAATTAAAAAACCATGCAAGTTTTCATCTATCAGCCCCAATAGAAATGCCTCTGGTCTTGGATGTATAGTAATCTTCAAAATTGTATGAATTAATATATACACAGTGTGTGTATGTGTGTTTGTGTGTGTACACGCAAACACACACACAGGGGGATTGGACTCACTAGAAGACCTCCAATGACCCTTCCAACTCTATTATTCTGATTATATATGACTCATCTCTCTCTCTCTCATTCTCTTTCTCATCTCCCTACATCTATCTGTCTGTCTGTCTCTCTCTCTGTCTATCTCTCTATCACTCTCATCTCTCATCTCTCTCTCTCTCTCTCTCTCATCTCTCTCTCTCTCTCTATCATCTGTCTATATCTCTCTATCACTCTCTTTCATCTATCATCTCTCTCGCCCTCTCTCTCTCTGTCTCATCTCTATATCTATCTGTCTGTCTGTCTATCTCTCTATCACTCTATCACTCGCATCTATCATCTCTCTCTCTCTCTGTCATCTCTCTCTCTCTCTATCGTCTATCTCTCTATCACTCTCTCTCATCTCTCATCCATCTATCTATCTATCTATCTATCTATCTATCTATCTATCTATCTACCTATCATCTATCTATATCTATCTTCCCACCTCTCTATCTACCTATCTGTGTGTCTGTCTATATCGCTCTATCACTATCTCCCTCATCTATCATCTCTCTTGCCCTCTCTCTCTCTCTGTCTCATCTCTCTATATCTCTCTATCCATCATCTATCTATCTATCTATCTATCTATCTATCTATCTATCTATCATCTATCATCTATCTATCTATCTATCTATCTATCTATCTATCTATCTATCGTCTGTCTATATCTCTCTATCACTCTCTCTCTCTCTCTCTCATCTATCTATATCATCTATCTATCATCTCTCCCTCCCTCCCTCCCTCCCTCCTTACATTAGTGTACATTCCAAGTGACAATAAAGTTATTCTAAGTCTAAGTCTAAAGTGAGTGGACTTCAATTTCCCAGTATTCTCCAAATGGGAGCATGCTGGCTAGGGAATTCTGGGAGTCGAAGTCTATACGTGTTAAAGTTCACAAGGTAGAGAAACACTGGATTAGAGTGTTTTGGGGGAGTAGTGGTGGGGAAGGATAAAGAATGGAGAAGTAGGAAGATCTTAGCTGGAACTTTCCAAGAGGAGAGGGACAGAGGGAAATTTTAAGGCAGAGATTCTTTCAAGGCTAAAGGAAACTTTCAGAATAATCCATAAAAGGAATCCAGGACAAGAACAGACCTGTTATTTTTCTCTGCAACAAAAATACTGGAAAAGAGATTGCTTGAATATGCATATACATCTATAAATGCAATATCTACCGTATTCCTATAAGTAGTCGTGGAGCTCCCCCTGGGGGACATGCTATGCTATTGCAGGGGCTACAATAACATAGTCCTTATTTTCCCAATCTTAGCTACTTTAAGGTGTGTGAACTTTACTTCCCAGAATTCCCCAGCCAGCTGAGATTGAGAAACATTGCCTTAAATAATGATTTCAAAATTGATCTTTGAATATTGCCAGTTCCCATGATCTCTATCAGAGTTCATCAGAGTTGGGTGACTTATTACTACAAACAAACAATACAATTCTTTATTGGCCAAGTATGATTGGACACACAAGGAATTTGTCTTTGGTGCATATTCTCTCAGTGTACATAAAAAGACAAGATACACTCGTCAAGAATCACAAGGCCCAACATCCACTGACAGTCATATGGTACAATAAGCAATCAAATCATACTAGGAAACAATATCAATATAAATCGTAAAGATACAAGCAACGAAGTTACAGTCATGCAGTCACAAGCGGGAGGAGATGGGTGATAGGAACGATGAGAAGATTAATAGTAATAGTAATGCAGACTTAGTGAATAGTTTGACAGTGTTGAGGGAATTATTTGTTTAGCAGAGTGATGGCGTTCGGGGAAAAAAACAGTTCTTGTGTCTAGTTGTTCTGTGTGCAGTGCTCTATAACGTCGTTTTGAGGGTAGGAGTTGAAACAATTTGTGTCCAGGATGCGAGGGGTCTGTAAATATTTTCTCAATCCTCTTTATGACTCATGCAGTATATATGGAAGGCAGGTTAATAGCAATTGTTTTTTCAAACAAACAATCAATCAATCAAACAAACAAACAAACCAAACAAACAGCCAAGTGTGGCCCAGCAAGTCTTCTCACATGCTAAAACAAAGCCTCCAAATCTAGGAGCAGTCTAACTTTTTGTTCCCCTTGTTGAGGATCTGGAATAAAGTTTAACTTTTGGAAATCGATGGCTAATGGGATGCACTGCTTCAATCCAGCAAAGCCACGTTGATGACTGCATCTTTTAAGCTATACAAAGATTTTGTTTTTTAAAAAAAGAGGAGCTGAAAATGCTGCTGCTGTGATTTGGAATTTAGATGAGATGATGTCTGTAATATTTCCCAAAGCCACAGACAACATTGCAAAAAAATAGCAACAGCAGAGAAAACAATAGTAACAATCACAATAGATCCAGGTTGTGAGAACTATGTTGCTTAGTCGATTCATCCACGGAGGGAGGAATTAGAAAAAGGATCAAAATATGGAACGCTTCACGAATTTGCGTGTCATCCTTGCGCAGGGGCCATGCTAATCTTCTCTGTATCGTTCCAATTTTAGTATATGTGCTGCCGAAGCGAGCACAAACTAAACGCCGTGTGATAAGCTATATAAACCCCATGTTGACAGAATATTGTAAGCTATGGTGATCACATATGTAAATTCATATATAAATTTTTAAAGATCTAGTTTGTATTAACCCAAAACAAGCTGTGTCTCTTTTATAGCTCGAAATTTCGAATATATATTTTAAAAATTCAGAACAAACTGCATTTTCAGCAGAGATTGACTGGCAAGGTCGGGTTATGGAAATCAAGGGGCGTGGCTTCGGAATTGGGTGGAGGAATATGGAGACAAAGAGGTAAGTAAAATGTCGAGCGTTTCAAGGCGCCTAGCACGTGTGGTTTCGAATCGCCGTAGATCGAATCCTCCATGTGAGGTCCAAAGAACGACGAGCAAAGTGTGAAATTAAAGAGGCAATAATTAAGGCTTCTGTTCTATAGGCTAATGAAGAGTGAAAAGGTCACAATAGTATTTGCGTAAATGAAGATTTCCACCATGGAATAATATTGCAGCGAAAGATTAACAGTTCTGAGTTTTCCCGGGTCAAGAATCCTCCTATTATGATACTCATTGAGAAAGTGGGAAACTCAATAAGTAGTTACATCAGAGTGGATAGGTTAAAGAAGGGAAGAAAAAAACGAAGCCTTTAAAACTTTTTTCCCCCTTACTGGCCGATCCAGATATCTTGGAGCTTGGGGGGGGAGGGGGGGGCTTTGGGGATTTTTTTTTAAAGTATTTGTCAACAAAATACCGGAAGTGTATATAAAATCTTCCTCTTAACCGTACCCCCTTTGGAGCCCGCTTTCCCCACCCCGCCCCGACGGGATCGCGCGCACCCTTTTTGCCGGGCTCCTCTAGTTCCCCCTTTCCTTTCCCAGGATGCTTTTCGCCCTCGCTCGGCGTTCCTCCGCCAACCTGCCTTGCTCGGGGCTGACGTCATCGGTGCAGCGGGGCGGGAGGGAAAGGGGAAGCGAGCTTGGTTATCAACATGGCGGTGGCCCCGGCGGACGTGAAGGTGGACTGAGAGGCCCAGAGGACGGGCCGCTTCCCGCGGACGCGGCCGAGCTTATCTCTCTCTCTCTCTCCTCAGCGGCCCTTTGGCTTTGTGGGGCGCCGCTGCTCCGCCCGGCCTGACTCTCGCCTCCTCTAGACCCAGGGCTGGGTGGGGGTTCTCCCTCTCCTCCTCCTCTTCCTCCTCTTCCTCCTTCGAGGCTGTTCTTCTTCCCTTCCTGGGGGGGCTCCCTCCCCATAACGGGCTCCCTCCCCCCCCTACTTCCTCTCGTCCTTTCAAGTTTGGAGGGCTGGCCTTCTTCTCCCCCCCCCCCCGCTTTCATCCTTTGGGATTCTTCAGACGACCCTTTTTCTCCCCCAAATTAAGCGCCTCCGTTTTGAGGCTTGCCCCCCCTTCTCCTTTCCTTAGAAGATTGCAAAAGGCTCTGCCTTCCTCCCCCCCCCAAATTAGGTCTTCTCCCCCTTTCTTGGTTTTTTTCCCCTCCTTCTGACCCAGATTTCCTCTGCTAGAAATTGGTGGGGGTTCACCAAATCCTTCCCCCCCCACACGTTTAAATAAGAGGTCATATAGACGTTTCACAGCCTCCTCCCCATGTCACCCCCCTCAGAAAGGTCTCCCTCCCCCTTTCTCTTTAACTTATCCTGGCAAAGTTTCTCTTTCTGCCCAACCTAATTCCTCCCCCACCCAACCCAGAGTGATTTGATAACCTCCTCCCCTATCTTGCTGAATCCCTTTTCTGTCTCTTGAATACTCCGTCCACAATCCCTTTTTTAATTTTTTTTAAAATTTTGGGGGGGTTTCTGGCATCCCTGACCTGTTGAACCTTCAATCGGTTACTTTCCTCCATTTTGACAGATACACCTTGGTGTCCCTGCCTTTTTTTCCCCGGGAGAGGCAGTTCTGCAGACAGTTTTTTCTCTCTCTCTCTCTCTCTTTTCTCCTGGCAGCTGCTTCTTCTCATCCTATTTGTCTTCCCTAACCCTGAAGCATTTTTAGGTCCTATTCGAGGTACGCCTTCCTATCGTCGGGGACCCTTATAGGGGATTTGGTTAGTTTGCCCTTCTGTTCAACTCTTGCTGAGCGACTGACCCTTTCTTAGTTGTTTCCAAATTGGTGCATCTTTCATGTCAATCCCCTTTAAGGACTATTTTTTCTTCTAATTCAGACTATGGGCTACTTTGTTGTGGGATAGTTGTTGTTTTTTCCCCTTCCCTGGGCCAGTTTGGGAGGTGAATTCATTGCTTAAGTGCTTTCTCCTATCGGCAAGACTTGGTTAGTATCTTGAAATTAAATTTATATGTGGGAAACTGGAGTCAAACTCTTCTAAGAGAAGACTGCGAGAGAAGCCTCTGAAAGCAGCCCTGTCGACCCTCTGCACACCTTCACCAACTCAGGATGTCAGAGAATCAGCCCAACAACACCCATCATCCACTGAACAATAATGGGGTGGGCGGGGCCCCTGCTGGCAATAACCGAGGGGTCCGCAATCTCAACCAGAACCCTCTCATCAATGTTCGGGATCGCCTCTTCCATGCCCTTTTCTTCAAAATGGCTGTCACCTATGCCCGCCTCTTCCCACCGTCTTTCCGTCGCATCTTTGAATTCTTCATACTCCTTAAGGTAATGGTGGAGGGGTAGAGGGAGGTAACATTTCCCTTTCAATGTGTATATTCTCTTATGGGTTGAATGCTCGCTAAAGCTTATGGGGAAAAAAGTTTTTAGCCTCTACAGATGTGGGGGTGGCACATTCCCCCCCACTTGGTGAACATTTTATTGGCTTGTGATAGATTATTCTCTTTGTGCCCCCTCCTCCACATGCCTCCTGCACTTCTATTTGGATTTACAAAACTTTCCAGTGCTTAGCTTTCCTTTCTTGTGCTAGGTATTACCCAGACTACCCAGAAATTTTTTTTTAAAGAACCATGGGGATTAATTCACTTTATTCAAGCTTTTAAAATTGTGATTTATTTATTTATATTTCATATTTCTTAACCACCCATCTCCCTCAGTTTTGCTCTGCATGCAATACATGTTCTGTACTGTATTATTTTATGTGTGTGTGTGTATACATATACATACATACATACATATATATATATATATATAACATAGTGTATAGCTATTGAATGTTTTTGTGTTACTTTTGTAATCATCTCAGTACTCCCAAAAAGTAGGGCACTATTATTTTCATTTAACAGATGGGAAAGAAAAAACTAAGGCTGAAGGGAAAAATGGTTTGTCTAGAGTGGGACCTGCATGTCACAAGTTTGTGAGGAATAAAGTGTCACTTCCTGTGATGTTTCTATTATAATGCTTCCTAAATTCATGCTAGTTTTTTTCCTAGTTACACCACATTGTGGCCCCTGTTCAACCTCTGATCAGCTATTATTTCAAAACTCTCCTTACATCTAATGCAATCAAGTCACGTACTCACCATTATATATGTATGCTTACAAATAGAACTGTATATGCCTTTGTGGAATATGTTCAGTCCAGTGGTGGGTTCCTCCTGGTTCGGCCAAGCCGGTAGCGGTGACGATATGACGTCACCGAACCGGTTCTCCCCCCGCCCTCTCCCCCACGTTATTCTTACCTTTTATTTGGTCCCACCCCCAATCTATTGCTGCCTCCTGAGTCCCAGCTGATGACTAGAGGGAAAAAACTGTTTAAACTCTTGCCTTGGGGCTTCAAAGGGCCGTCCTACAGCTGATCAGTGTTAAAAGCAAACAAATGAGTTGGGTCATAAGTGCGAGGACTGGTCGTAAGTGTGAGGACCTTCCAGAAATGACTCTGACCAGCTAGCCACTCCCACCTAGTCACATGACCCCCCCAAGCCACACCCACAAAATAAGCCACGCCCACAGAACCGGTAGTAAAACAATTTAGAACCCACCCTGGTTCAGTCCAGTTTTATTTCTTTTGCTCTGAAGTGTTACCAGTTAGAAATCCACCAAACTCAGTATCAACTTTGGTAAAGATTGGCTTCACCTTTTTTATCTAAGTTATTGATAAACTTACAGGAAAACACTAGGCTTAATGAATTTCTCTAAAGTTCTACTAGTTCCTCAGTTCTCTGCCTTAATTTTACTATAACTAAATCAGTAAAATTAAAGATTTCCCTGTCAGTCATGTCCGATGTTAGGGCATGGTGCTCATCTCTGTTTTTTGGCAAGGTAGCCAGGGTTGTCCAAAGACAATTTACGTGGTCATGTGTCCAGCATGGCTGTACACCAAAGGCACATGGAATGCTGTTACCTTCCCTCTTAGGAAGTACCTATTTATCTACTCACATTTCCATGCTTTTGAACTGCTTGGTGGGCAGGAGCTGGGGCAAGTAATGGGAGCTCACCCATTACTTTCAGCCCTTTAAAGCTCCAGCTCTTTAAAGCTCAGCGTCTTTAAAATTAATAGGACTGTGTATTTTCTTGCAGTGGCATTTACAGCTCTGTAATTTAAAGCCCTTGTTCTTGAGGATCGTAAAATGTTTCAGGTATGTTTTGCCATCTTCTCCGAATTGGAGAGCCTCATTCGCTTGCAGTTTGAAGGCAACGGTATTGGTCTACCACACGGGACCATTGTAAGGATTATAATAAGCTAACATGATATGTTTAGAACTCCCAGAAGAGCAAGGAGGAGATAATTTCTCTGGGTTAGTTTTAAAAAGCTCCATAAAGTTACTAGGCTATAAAAATGGTTTATCCCTCTCCCAGAAGGCTACTAATCCATGTTTCCATAGTAAAGCAGAAAGAAAAATGTTTTTGAAATGCGGCATTAGCAAGCTGATTGTTGTTGCTTTGTTCTGGTATATCTTAAAGTTGCTTTCTCATAATCTGGCTCTGCCAAGGCAGCTGGCAGCACTAGCTGACCTTGACTGATCTAGAAAGCAAAACAGGGCCAGCCCTGCTTGATAAATTTGGATGCTGAATGGCTGGGAGGTCCAGGGCTGACAAATGGACCTGGCTGGTGTAAGACAGAATCCCAGAAGGTGTCAAGGGCTGATTTATGAGCTGTTGCCAAGGAAACTGCCTGATGTAAGTCACCACAAATCAAGCTCAACTTGATTGAGACTTTACTTAATGATGCAGCAATAGGGTATGATGAACAGAAACATGTCACAGCAGCTGCCTTAATTTGTGGACTACAGGGGGTCCTCGATTTACAACCATTCATTTAGTGGCCGTTCATAAAGGCACTGACTTAATGACCGTTTTTCACACTTGCAGCATCTCTACGGGTCACGTGATCAAAATTTGGATGCTTGGCAACTGCCATGCCGGTTGCTGTGTCCCGAGATCGTGTCAATCCCCTTTTTGCGACCTTCTGACCAAGCAAAATTAGTGGCGAAGCCAGGTTCACTTAACCACTTTGTTACTAACTTCACAACTGCATTGATTCACTTAACAAGTATGGCAAGAAAGATTGTAAAATGAGGCAAAACTCAAATACTGTAACTTGCTTGCTAAGCAATGCTTAGCAGGCTCAATTCTGGCTGTAACTTGAGGACTACCTGTAGTTACAAAGGAAGAAATCCTCTACAGTTTGCTCAGAAATGAACTGGACTGGCTGAGAAGAAGGAGAGAATGCTGTCCTAGAAACTTGTTCAGAATGGAAAACCCTTTTTTTATAATGAACTAACAGAATTAGATAAGATATTAGCAGGGATAGAAGAAAAATTGATAAAGAAAACGTACAGCTACTTATTAGGCATTAATTTGGAAGAACAAATGAAGGAGACAATGATAGTATGGGCAAAAAACTTTGGTTATACAATTGAGTTAGATAAATGGCAGAAACTGGGGGATAGGAACTGTAAATTAACAATGTCAACCGCATACAAAGAAAATTTGTATAAGGTGTTTTATAGATGGCATTTTGCGCCAGGGAGATTGGCAAAGATGTTTAAAGATAAGTCGGCTAAATGCTGGAAGTGCCACCAGATATACCTGGGTCATATTATCATATGTGGTGGACATGCTCAAAAGCAAAAATATATTGGACAAAAATACATACATGACTGGATATTGATTTAAAGCCAGAAATTTTCTTGTTGGGGATTTTACCCGAAAAATATAGTAAGGGGAATGCATATTTAATTATCCATATATTAACTGCAGCTAGAATTGTACTTGCACAAAACTGGAAAAGTGAAGAGATCCCCACAGATGAGAATGTGGTCAGGAAAATATTAGAATGTGCAGAAATGAATAGTCTTAACGCTAGCAATTAAGGAGAAAGAACAAACTGAATATTACAGTCAGGTCCAGAAATATTGGGACATCGACACAATTCTAACATCTTTGGCTCTATACACCACCACAATGGAGTTGGAATGAAACAAACACAATGTGCGTTAACTGCAGACCGTCAGCTTTAATTTGAGGGTATGTACATCCAACTCAGGTGAATGGTGTAGGACTTACAGCAGTTTGTATATGTGCCTCCCACTTGTTAAGGGACCAAAAGTAATGGGACAATTGGCTTCTCAGCTGTTCCATGGCCATGTGTGTGATATTCCCTCATTACCCCAATTACAATGTGCAGATAAAAGGCCCAGAGTTCATTTCAAGTGTGCTATTTGCATTTGGAATCTGTTGCTGTCAACTCTCAAGATGAGATCCAAAGAGCTGTCACTATCAGTGAAGCAAGCCATCATTAGGCTGAAGAAACAAAACAAACCCATCAGAGAGATAGCAAGAACATTAGGCGTAGCCAAAACAACTGTTTGAAACATTCTCAAAAAGAAGGAATGCACCGGTGAGCTCAGCAACACCAAAAGACCCGGGAGACCATGGAAAACAAGTGTGGTGGATGACCGAAGAATTCTTTCCCTGGTGAAGAAAACACCCTTCACAACAGTTGGCCAGATCAAGAACACTCTCCAGGAGGTAGGTGTAAGTGTGTCAAAGTCAACAATCAAGAGAAGACTTCACCAGAGTGAATACAGAGGGTTCACCACAAGATGTAAACCATTGGTGAGCCTCAAAAACAGGAAGGCCAGATTAGAGTTTGCCAAACAACATCTAACAAAACCTTCACAGTTCTGGAACAAGATCCTGTGGACAGATGAGACCAAGATCAACTTGTACCAGAGTGATGGGAAGAGAAGAATATGGAGAAGGAAAGGAACTGCTCATAATCCTAAGCATACCACCTCATCAGTGAAGCATGGTGGTGGCAGTGTCATGGTGTGGGCATTTATGGCTGCCAATGGAACTGGTTCTCTTGTATTTATTGATGATGTGACTGCTGACAAAAGCAGCAGGATGAATTCTGAAGTGTTTCGGGCAATATTATCTGCTCACATTCAGCCAAATGCTGCAGAACTCATTGGAGATGCACTTCACAGTGCAGATGGACAATGACCCAAAGCATACTGCAAAAGCAACCAAAGAGTTTTTGAAGGGACAGAAGTGGAATGTTATGCAATGGCCAAGTCAATCACCTGACCTGAATCCCATTGAGCATGCATTTCACTTGCTGAAGACAAAACTGAAGGGAAAATGCCCCAAGAACAAGCAGGAACTGAAGACAGTTGCAGTAGAGGCCTGGCAGAGCATCACCAGGGATGAAACCCAGCGTCTGGTGATGTCTATGCATTCCAGACTTCAGGCTGTGATTGACTGCAAAGGATTTGCAACCAAGTATTAAGAAGGGAAAGTCTGATTTATGATTATTATTCTGTCCCATTACTTTTGGTCCCTTAACAAGTGGGAGGCACATATGCAAACTGCTGTAAGTCTTACACCGTTCACCTGAGTTGGATGTACATACCCTCAAATTAAAGCTGACAGTCTGCAGTTAAAGCACATTGTGTTTGTTTCATTCCAACTCCATTGTGGTGGTGTATAGAGCCAAAGATGTTAGAATTATGTCGATGTCCCAATATTTCTGGACCTGACTGTATATGATATGGGACTTATTTTAATCAATGGTTAGATAACAAAAATGGAAGTTAGAAACAGGGAAACAAAAGAAAAAGATTAGTAAAATAAAGAAGATATGTTAAGAGAGAGAAGCAAATATGATTATTATGTTTAATATTATCATTTTAATACTATAGAATTAATGTTAATGAAATGAATATTGTTGTAAATCTTGATTATCATTTTACAAAGATATTTGTACCCGGACGACAGACTGCTTAATTGAAGATGGAATTATTATATTAAAAAATAAAAAAATTGAAAAGAATGGAAAACCTTTGAAAGAACTTTATCCATGAGAAAAAGCAATTATGGATGGAAGGTGCATGGAGTCAGAACCAAAACTGAGCCAAGTTTTAATTATTTTATAACCCCCATTTATTTTATGATGTTTTTATTCATTGTTATTTTATAATTTTGGTCCAGTGGTTGAGACACTAGGCTAAGAAGCCAGGAGACTGTGGGTTCTAGTCCTAATTTAGGCGTGACAGCCTGCTGGGTGACTTTGGGCCAGTCACTCTCTCAACCCAACTCACCTTATAGGGTATTTTGGTGGGGAAAACCGGAGGAGGAAGGAGCTCACCACCTAGAGCTATTTATAAAAATAATAAAGGTGGGGTATAAATAAATAAAAATAGGACAGACTGCGTGTAATCAGATTCCTTTATAGAATTGAAGCTTGATGGAACATTCATATTTGCCTTCGAGAGGCTTGGGAGACGGGGAGGCTGCAGTGTTGTAATTTGTTATTCTTTGTCTGCCAGGCTCTCTTTGTCCTCTTCATTCTGGCATACATTCACATCACCTTCTCCCGTTCCCCCATCAACTGCCTGGAACACGTCCGGGATAAATGGCCACGGGACGGCATCCTACGAGTTGAGATCCAGCGCAATTCCAGCCGTAACCCCGTTTTTCTCCAGTTCTGCGAGAGTGAGAGGTTTCCAGGCATGGTGATTGAGCCTGCTGTTGGGGAGGAGGAGGAAGAGGAAGAGGAAGAAGAAATGACCGTGGAGATGTTTCAGAACAGCTCCATCAAGGTACCATGAGGGAAAAGAATGTTATTTTGTTAATGATTATGCTTTTTCCCATTCACCTTCCCAAACCATGAATATGTTCATTGTTGGCACCAAATGATTGCCCTTTGGCCTGGTCTAATATGGCTAGTATTATGTGTGTGAGAGAAAATTCCTTACATTCTTTAAGTAATTAAATCTGTTTGCTTCCAAATGTTCCTTATGTGCTTTTGTCTCCACTGAAAAAAATCCCCCAATTGTAAATTTCAGTGAGAGGGGAGATACTTCAGCACCTGGTTCATTTGGGTTGCTCCTTATTTCCTTTTAAGCTGTCTTTATATCGCTTTGTAAGATGTGCTTGCTGGCAATTCAAAGCTATAGTTAATATAGTTATAAATTATAGTTATAAGAGCCGAGGTGGCGCAGTGGTTAGAGTGCTGTACTGCAGCTACTTCAGCTGACTGCTAGATCAGCAGATCAAATCTCACCGGTTCAAGGTTGACTCAGCCTTCCATCCTTCTGAGATGGGTAAAATGAGGACCCAGATTGTTGGGGGCAATATGCTATTTAGTATACTGTTGATTGTTGTAAGCCGCCCAGAGTCCTCGGAGAGTGGGCGGCATAGAAATATGATTAATAAAATAAATAAATAAATAGTTATTTAGACAGAAACATTCCTGTGGCTAAATGTCTATGGAAGATTCTTAGTTATCCAGGTCATAGTTATCTCAAAGGTGTTGTTTTTTTTTCAAAAGGCAACTGGACTGTTTTTTGAGGAAGAGGATGTTTCTCTTCTAATCTAAGAAGTTTTGAGATTCCTGTTGTTAATTGACCCCAAGGAAAACAGTTTGGAAAATGCCATGAAAGTACTTTCTGGAATACCATATAAATAAGAGAAGTAGATTAGAGATGGCAGGCAGGCCGAGTTGCAGTAATGTTTTATTGATCATGGCCATACATTTGTCCTCAAGAATAATCAAAAAGCCTTGTTGAAAACGTCCGGACCAAACGTAATTTCTAATGTTTGATTTTCCCCCTTACCAGAGGGATCCCCCTTGTGGAGTACTGTGAAGCCGTTACCATGGCAACTCCACTGTGCTGCACAGTAGAAGCCGTTTTAAGGCACAACAGGCTGTATCATAACAGAACACACACTCCGAGTGGTCTTACTCCCACAGTATTTTTTTCCAGAGAGTAAGTCATCTGTGCACCAAGTTTGGTTGAAATTGCTGAAGGCGTTCGAGAGTTATGTTGGAAGATACACACACACACAGCCATTTTTATGTATATATAGATATAAAGAATGTCTCTGTCAGACTGTAGTTCATTGAAGAGAGTCAGGATGGTGAGTTGTGAAATATTTAATCTGATAAAAAGACACATTGAAAGGTGACATTTTGTCCTCAGATAATCTGTAGAGCTCTCACGTGTAAGGAACGAGGGCAGATCTAGAACCAATGAATAGTTGATTCAGAGAAGTATTTGAGAGAAACGTCCTCCCTGAATGATGAAACGGAAACTGCCTTAAGAGGCAGCTTTTGCTACTATATTTAAACAGAAGTTCAAAAGGCTATTAAGGGTAAATAGATCCAGGGTCCTACATTAAACAGGTATTAACTGATCCTCCTGGTTTTATACTTCTGGATACAGGTTAAATTTAGCTATCGTAGACCTTCAGCAGACCTCTCTTATTTCTTAAACGTTGATTTGAAAGTGTTTTTTTTTTTCTGGGTCCAATTCTGTGAGTCATCATGAAGGGCTCTATTTATTTAATGATAGTATCTCCAACCTCTCCTTTGTAAAAATCACAAACTGTAAAATAAACATATCATAAAACAATGGTACATTGATTTTTTAAAAAACTTTTAAAGGAGTTGAATATGTTAAATGGTTTAGAAGTCTAGAAATGGTAAATTAACAGTCTCTGTATAGCAAACAAAGAACCATTGCAGCTCCAGAGCATTCTATTACTTAGGAGAAAACTAGGATAATTTGTTATTTATGTATATATTGTAGAATTGTACAGTATTAGAATAGAGTAGAGTAGAGTAGAATACAATAGAATACAATAGAATACAATAGAATTCTTTATTGGCCAAGTGTGATTGGGCACACAAGGAATTTGTCTTTGGTGTATATGCTCTCAGTGTACATAAGGAGAATAAAATACATTCATCAAGAATAAAAAGATACAACACTTAGGGGTGAAATGTTCCCGGTTTGGACTGGATTGCCCGATCTGGTAGCGATGGTGGCGGGTGGTTCGGAGAACTGGTAGCAAAAATCCCTGCCCCCCCCCCATGCCCAGCTGAACTGCACGATCATCAGAGGCTTTTTTTTTTTACTTTTGAAAGCATTTTTTTCTGCAACCTCTTGGCCGAAGAGGTGGTAAAAAAAATGCTCTGAAAAGTCTGACGATCCCAGCTGAGTTGCCTGATCGTCAGAGAGGCTTTTCAAAGCATTAGAAAAAATGCTTTGAAAAGTTAAAAAAACCCAAAAAGTTGGCCACGCCCACCCAGTCACATTACCCCCCCCACGCCACGCCCACAGAACCAGTAGTAACACATTTTACATTTCACCCCTGCACTTAGTGATAATCAAGGATACTAATAAGCTATCAAATCGTACTAGGAAACAAAATATAATTGAAAGAAACAACATGGTTATAATAATAAGTGGAAAGAGATAGATTCTAGTAAGGAAGAGAAGAATAATAGTAATACAGTCTTAGTACATTATTTGACAGTGTAGTGGGAATTGGTTGTTAAGCAGAGTGATGGCATTCGGGAAAAAATGTCCTTGTGTCTAGTTATTTTGGTGTGCAGTGCCCTATAGCATCTTTTTGAGGATAGCAGTTGAAACAATTTATGTCCAGGATGTGAGGGGTCTCTAGATATTTTCTCAGTCCTCTTTTTGCTCAATTCTAGAAAAACTACAATACAGTACAGTAAAATCAGTCATACAGTGTGTGTGTGTGTGTATACCATGTTTCCCCGAAAATAAGACCCTGTCATATTTTTTTGAACCTCGAAATAAGCGCTTGGCTTATTTTCAGGGAGATCTTATTATTTTGGGGCGTGTGGAGCAAGATGGGGCTCCTCTTGCCGTCTTACCTGATTTCCAGCTCTACGTTTAAATATTTTCGGGGAGGGCTTAATTTTGGGGGGGAGGCTTATTTTAACGCATGCGCTCAAAAGCCCGATTGGGCTTATTATCACCATTAAATGACAAACAGACATGTGGGAGCTGCCACCCATCTAATTCAAGGACAAGTTTTCAAAGCATATGAATCCGGCGGGGTGGAGACCAGCCATCTGAGGGAGGGTGTTCCTGAAGACAAATGTCCTAGACCCCAGCATGTGACATTGGTTAATTGATTCAGCCTTGGGTCACAAGGCAAAGGAGGAATTCCTATACATCTTAGCTAGGTATCTTGTGATAATTTGTACACCTCTGAGCTCTGTTCTTGTAAACAGCTTGCACTTGAGGTGTCATCTTCTGCATTGCTGCAAAGTGTCTAATGCATCTACTTTAGAGGTCCTCCTCAGTCTGCAGTCAGGGGAACTGCATTACATCAGTTTGATGCTTAGGAAGGTGGTGACTTTTTGCAAACTGGAAAGCAAGTCAGTCCGTGGCAGTCAGAGGACATAAATAGGAAATTGGGAATGAGCTGCCGATTAGCTCTGAGTGAAATGCTGTGGGGCCTTTGAATCTTTGACATCAAGTTGAGTGCCTGACAGGGATGCTACTTTCTGGACATGGGTCACGATGAAGGTGGCCCCAAAAATGGGCCAGCAATTTATCTGTCCTTTAAAAAAAAACCAGACATTTCCAGTATTTTGGCTCTGAAGTTAGGGACGGTCTCAGAAACTGCCACATCCTGACTTTGCCTAGACCAGAGGTCTTCAAACTTGGCAGCTTTAAGACTTGTGGACTTCAACTCCCAGAATTCTCCAGCCAGCAAAGCAAAGCCGGCTGGAGAATTCTGGGAGTTGAAGTCCACAAGTCTTAAAGCTGCCAGGTTTGAAGACCTCTGGCCTAGACTGAGCATTTAATGTCCTCTTCAAACAGGGCTTCTCAGCTGCTTGCATCCTAAGCTCATAAACAGTTAGGATTTTTCTGCACTTGCTTCTCTTGGCTTTTCAATAGATAAACTTTGTGATTATTTTTTTAAAAAATTGATTTGAATACTAAAAGCAAATGCAAATTTAAGTCAGAAAGACCATGAGAGGGAGAAAGAATAAAAAGTGCAAGGAAAAAAAGAAAAAAGCAAAGTAAAAAAACAAAGAAATATTTAAAGAAATGACTTCTAGTCGTTAAAAGGCTGTCTATTTATATAATTATTTCCATAACTCATGATTAAGGTCTTAATGTTTCAAATTTATCTGGACCCTTCATTCATTTCTTGGATCAAAGTCTAATTTAGTTTTTGCCATATACTCCAGCTCTTTAAACTCTTAAGCTTATGGTTGATTTTTCTTTTGTTCAAGAATCGAAGCCCTTGTACCACATAGCTTTTCAAACTTGTTGGCTCTGAAGATCTCTAATAGCCCTAAAGTGTTAAATAGTCAATTTCTGAAAGTGGTTTGAAAATGAGTGAACCTGATGTCCTATAAGCAGGGGTCTCCAACCTTGACAACTTTAAACCTGGGGGACTTCAACTCCCAGAATTCCCCAGCCAGCTTTGCTAGGGGACTTCAACTCCCAGATTTCTGGGAATTGAAGTCCCCCAGGCTTAAAGTTGCCAAGGTTGGAGACCCCGGCTTTAAAAGGTTCCATCACGGTTGTGAGCTGTTGTGGGTTGTCTTCTTTTCCCGGAACTCAAACCTATGGGAAACCGCCGTCCTGTGGTCTGTTTGAGAAGAGTAGCCATTCGAGCCACAGGAGGGTCACTTCCCATCCTCTCCTTATCTGGGGAGGATTGTAGAACCAGTCAACTTGCTCTTTGCTACAGTCATTGCCTCCAATCATTTGGAGACATGCTAGTTTACCATGCTCTCCTAGAATTTGAACTTTGTGATGTCTTTAACTGTCACCCTGTCCTTCAGCTAATTTGGGTTTGCAAGCACAAATCTACCTTTTCCCGATGGGAGGATGGTTGAAAATACGATCTCCTTCTACTCATGAAATACAAAAAAGCTGCAGAACCCATGGAGAAGTCTGTAGAGATTCTCAGTCATCCAGGTCATGGTTGTCCCAAAGGTGCTTTTTCAGGAGGCAACTGGACTTTTCTTGGGTTTTTTTTTTCTTTTGAAGAAGTTTCGCTTCTCATCCAAGAAGCTTCTTCAGTTCTGGCAGGATAGGGGGGAATAGAAGGATTTATATACCTTGCATTATTATCAGCTGTCTGCAAGGAATAGAAATCCTTCTATTCCCCACTATCCAGTCAGAGCTGAAGAAGCTTCTTGGATGAGAAGCGAAACTTCTTCAAAAGAAAAGGAGCCTTGGTAGTACAGTGGTTTAAAGCACCCTGTTATTAACACAGCTGCCTGCAATTACTGCAGGTTCGAATCTTACCAGGCTCAAGGTTGACTCAGCCTTCCATCCTTTCTAAGTTAGGTTAAATGAGGACCCAGTTTGTGGGGGCAATAAGCTGACTTTGTATAAAAATATACAAAAGTATGAAGGCTATTGCTTAACGCATCGTAAGCCGCCCTGAGTCTCCGGAGAAGGGCGGCATATAAATCCAATTTAAAAAAATAAAAAATAAAAAATAATTAAAAAAAAAAAACAAAGTCCATTTGCCTCCTGAATAAGCACCTTTGGGACAACACACGGAAAACAACAGAAGCTTAGCTTAAAAGAGGCGTATATGTTTCTGCTCTGTATGGTTATTGATACCGGTAGGTACCTCTAATTGCTTTGGCAATCCGTATTCAACCTGTAAAACCAGAAGATTTGCTGACTTAAGCTAAATCTCGGAAGCAGGTTTAAACAGGATGATGAATTATGCAGGGGAAGGAATATATGCAAATTCTCTTTAATTTACATAATTAGGGCACACATGAACTTAAATAAAACTTCAAGGCACGTATTACATAGATGATTAAATCCGGTGAGATCTGAGCAGCGGGAGGAATGTGCGTAACGCACACCTCTGATTTATATGATAATTATATGGATAATTAATTTACTTTTCATTTGTCTTGAAGCTTCGCATTGATTTATAGGGTGAGGAAGACGTCAGAGTCCACTTGTCCTGTTTTTGATTATGTATAGATGCATTACAACTCCCCCCACCGCCCCGTTATGCTACGTTAATGCTGCAGACTCTCTCTGTGTTCTGGTACTGGAAAGCATAACTCAGCCTCTGGGTAATCTGAGTCATCTGTGCCATATAAATTTAATTTATTAGGGTTGGTCACATAATCCGCTAGTTGTTTAGACTGGATTTGGCATTTTTAGCTACCTATCGAGTCTTTCCCAGGGATAGACTTGAGATAGACAGATGTTGTTTGCTGGTGGTATTGTTATTATTTATTTATTTATTTATTTATTGGTTCGATTTATATGCCGCCCTTCTCCGGAGACTCAGGGCGGCTTTCAATGCATTAAGCAATAGCCTTCATACTTTTGTATATACCTGCTTAGTAGGGCTTTTGGGCCCCCCTAAGTGGTGTTCTTTTTAATACAAAGTCAGTTTATTGCCCACACAAACTGGGTCCTCATTTTACCTACCTCGAAAAGATGGAAGGCTGAGTCAACCTTGAGCCTGGGGAAATTTGAACTTGCAATAATTGCAGGCAGCTGCTGCTACTTAACAGTACTTTAGTCTGCTGCACCACCAAGGCTTACTATTACTATTACTATTGTTATTGTTATTGTTGTTGTTATTATTATCATCATCATCATCATCATTATCATCATCAGTGTTTCTCAACTTTGGCAGCTTGAAGATGAGTAAACTTCAACTCCCAGAATTCCCGAGCCAGGGGAAAATCTGGGAGTTGAAGTCCATAAGTCTTAAAGTTGCCAAAGTTGAGAAACACTGATAAATGTTATTGGTGCTTAGCTAACCTTTTTCCAGAGGTGCTATTCAGCATGTTCTGACCGGTTTTGAAGAACTGGTAGTGGAAATTTTGAATAGTTCGGAGAACCTGTAAATATTTATTTTATTTTATTTTATTGAATTTCTATACCGCCCTACTCCCGAAGGACTCAGGGCGGTGCACAGCCATGAAATAAAACACATAGATATACAAAATTTAAAATCGAATAAAATGAATTAAATAAATTTGGCTGAATTAATACCCATAATTTAAAATACCCATATTTTAAAATACATTAAAAATTTAAAATTTACACTTAAAAGAGAGAAGATTTAGGCGAGGCCAGCTTGATGAAATAAAAGCGTCTTCAACTCGCGGCGGAAGGTGCGCAGATCCGGAATCCTCCGTATCTCTGGGGGGAGCTCATTCCAGATCGTCGGTGCCCCCACAGAGAAGGGGGTATTCAGTATTCTCCTTTAAGTATGTTCCTTTAAGATACTACCTGACCTCATCCTGTGTGAGGAAAAAGTATATCAAGGGTTGGTTTGAACCTAATTAAGGGCTTGCCTTGCATGGCAAAAACCTACCTCCGAATGGAAAGAATCTTTTAGGAGGAACTTCCTGATTGAACTCAATTTACTTTTTAAATTCATGTCCTTTTCTTCATATAATTCCAATATATTCTTTCCGATAAGCTTCGAGAGAAGAGATTAAAAAAGCGGTGCAGTGTTACCACCACTGTTTCAATTTTCAATGCTAAATGACAACCAGCAATAAAATACTGCCGTGTGAATGTTTATGATCCCAATGGTAGATTTATGTCCTCTGCAATACCTTTCCCTTTTCTGAATGAAGAATATGTGGTGTTTCTAGTTTGCATTTTTTTTTATTTGATTTATATACCGCCCTACTCCCGAAGGACTCAGGGCGGTGAACAGCCAACAATAAAATACATACATACAAAATTTAAAAAGCAGAGATAAAATCAAATTAAATAGTTTGGCCCAGACAAATTTAAAACCCAATCAATTTAAAACAAATTTAAACTTTGAATATTAAAAATACTAAAAAATATTAAAAATATTAAAAATGTTTAAAAAGAGGGAGAAAGTTAGGCCAGGCCCGCCTGGTGAAATAAAAAAGTATTTAGAGTGCGGCGGAAGGTGCGCAGATCCGGGATCCTCTGTATCTCTGGAGGGAGCTCGTTCCAGATAGTAGGTGCCCCCACAGAGAAGGCTCTCCCCCTGGGGACCGCCAGTTGACATTGTTTGGCCGACGGCACCCGGAGGACCCCCTCTCTATGAGAGCGTACCGGCCGGTGGGAGGCTATTGGTGGCAGTAGGCGGTCTCGCATTTTATATCGAGTACCTCAATACTCATCATTAATTGGTTCCAAGAGGCGCAATGGCTAGCAAACAATTTTTTCCCTTAAAGAATAACATAGTGAGTCACAAGGCAGCCAACACTGACATGTTTTTATTTATTTTTTTATTTTACTTCAAATTTATATACCGTCCTTCTCCCTAGGGACTCAGGGCGGTGTACAGCCAAGTAAAAACACATAAATACATAATACATAATACATAAATTCACGTTCTAGCCTGTATGTTGAGTATCAAACAAACAATGAGTATTGGGGCAAATTTTTTGTGTCAAAATGTGTTGAGCACCAAATTCAATGAATTTCAAAATAGTTGAGTACCATGGTACCACTGTATACGCAGTCCTCAACTTACAACAGTTCATTCGAAGTTACAACGGCACTGAAAAAAGTTACTTATGAGCATTTTTCACACTTTCGACCATTGCAGCATCCCCAGGGTCACATGATCAAAATTCAGATGCTTGGCAACTGGTTCACTTCGATGACCGTTGCAGCATCCTGGGGTCACGTGATTACATTTTGCGACCTTCTGATCAGCAAAATCAATGGGGAAGCCAGATTTGTTTAACAACCGTGTTACTAATATAACAACTGCACTGATTCAATTCACAACTGTGGCAAGGAAAGGTCGTAAAATGGGGCAAAATTTGCTTGAGATATGTCTCACTTAGCAAGAAAAAATTTTGGTCGTAACTGTGGTTGTAAGTCAAGGACTACCTGTATCTGATTTTACACTGTTTTACTATGTTTTACGAATAGTCCTTGTTTAGCAACCATTTGGTTTTGATGACTTGGTCAATAAGTGAAATGGTTGCTAAGTAAACATGTGAGAGACTGTGAAGATCACTGGCTGCTGCCATTTTCTTCAGATGAGACAACGTCCTATGCCTGATCCTTTTTTCTCCTTTTTTCCTCCTTTTTTCGCCCCCGGACAGGGCAGAGGGATTACTTATACTTATATCTCTTCCTGAGCTGCTTATTTCTGCAACATAACCTTTCCCTAAAGTTCACAAACTCAGCTGTGTGAACTATCTTAGTTGATTAGAATTGTAACTGTTGGTAGCTTCTGCCTGAAACTGACCAGACTGTAATCAGTTTCACGCTGACATTGCAGTCAACACGGGCATTGGGCAGAAAATGAACCTTTCATTACCATTTATTACTGTCACATTTGCAAAGGGTCACTATCTGTGGCAGTTGCTGAACGAGGACTACCAGTATTGTAAGCTGCACAGAGATCAGCTGAGCGGTGATTGGCTAAAACATTTTAATAAGTAAATAAATCGGGGTTAAGGGGTGGCAGAGGAGTTGTATACGATCTTGTTCTTCATATTAATTCCTCTGTATGTTTTTTCTTCCTCCTTTGATAGTTTGATCTGGATATTGAACCGAAGATCTTCCACAAGGCAACTCGGCTGAGTAATGCCCACGTTTTGTCTCCCAACGAAAGCCAAGAATTCTCCTTCGGCAGCGAGCCAACCTCTAAAGGTATGCAGCCTCTCAGCGAGACTGTGTCCGAATTTGAGATGCTAGCCAAAGCAGGTAAAGATATGTCGTTCTTAACTTCCCATCTTGTTCCATCTGTACATCATTTTCCCCCCCTTTTTTCATTTCCCCCGCTTGCATCAGTCATTTTTTTTCTTTTGGCATGACTTTTCCCATCCATCTACCACTCAGTCTATGCCAGGGGTCAGCAACCCGCGGCTCTGGAGCCACATGTGGCTCTTTCATCCTTCTGCTGTGGCTCCCTGTCGCCAGCCGGCTCCACAATTGATAGGGCTTTCGGTTAGGACAGATAAAGGAAAAAGGACAACACGCTAGGAGGAGACTCTATGGTGGGGGAACCGGACTTCCTGTTGGCTCCAGAAATGAACGGGGGGCTTCTGGTTAGGACCTTTGTGGCTCTTTGAGTGTTTAAGGTTGCCGACCCCTGGTCTATGCTCTCCCCCTCTAGATTTTAACTTGACTTCTAAACTGGCATGTGGGCTAATTTCCTTGGGGAAGTAGTGGACTTGCCAGAGAAAATCCTTCGGCTTGTGGCTCTATATCAGGAGTCTCCAAATTTGGCAACTAAGACTTGTGGACTTCAACTCCCAGCTGGCTGAGGAATTCTGGGAGTTGAAGTCCTCAAGTCTTAAAGTTGCCAAGTTTGGAGACCCCTGTTCTATATGATGCGGAACCTTTTCTGTTGCATTTGTTGATGGAGGGGCACGTATGGAAGGCGGAGCAGTATTGCAGTAGAGAAAATGGCATCGCTTTGGATAAGAAAGCAACATTTGGGGGGTCATTTGTGTCTGGGATCCATTTATTAGTATCCTGGAAAGGCAGGATACAAACTTTTCTTACAGGGATATTTCTCCTCCGTCGGTTATGCTGACACATTCTTATTTTGCACCTTAAAATAACAATTTGATGGATGAAATAAAATGCTATGCCTCACACTGAATACTGTACAGGTAGGTAGTCCTTGACTTACAACAGCTCATTTAGTGACTGTTCGAAGTCACTGAAAAAAGCGACCTACGACCATTTTCCCCACTTATGACCGTGGCAGCATCCCCGTGGTCACATGATCAAAATTCGGATGCTTGACAACTTTTTTACATTTATGACGGTTGCGTGATCTCCTTTCGCGACCTTCTGACAAGCAAAGTCAACGGGGAAGCCAGATTCACTTAATCGCGGTGTTACTAATTTAACAACTGCAGCAATTCATTTAACAAATGTGGCAAGAAAAGTCGTAAAATGGGTCAAAACACTTAAGAAATGTCTCACTTAGCAACATAAATTCTGGGCTCAATTGTGGTCATAAGTTGAGGACTACATGTAGTTAGTAATAGTCTAGCCCTATGCCAACGGCTGTGGGTTTTCAGCATACAGATAGTTCTTGACTTATGAGCAGTCACTTAGCGACTGTTTGAAGTTCCAATGGATCTCCCCCCCAAAAGGTCCTTATTTTATTTTATTTTATTTTATTTTTCAAATTTCTATACTGCCCTTCTTCTTTCGGACTCAGGGCGGTGAACAGCCAAGTAAAACACTTTATATACAAAAGTTAAAATAGATTTAAAATAATTAAATAATTTGGCCCATAATTAAAACATTTCAATTTTTTGAACATCGGAACTTATGAACCGGTTCATAAGTTCTGATGCCCCCATGATCACATGACTACATTTTGGGCGTTTGGCAGATGGCCCACATTTTTTGACGTGTGCCGCAGCATTCCACTGATGTGTGATTGCAATTTATGATTCCCCCCCCCTTGAAAACTGGCATTTACATCTGGTTTAAAAAGGCTCCCTTATGGTTATAAGGCAAGGACAACCTGTACTGGACTAGATGCATCTTTGGTCTGGTTAGTTTTAGACTCAGAGAAGGAGCTCTACCTAAATGCTGCTGGATTAAGTTAAGTTATTTTTCACATTTCTGAACCACCCATCTCCCTCAAAGAGAGACTCTGGGCGATGTACAATAAAATTATGGGTGGCAGGACAATGCTGACAATTCAGAAGCATCAGGCTTCATAAAAGATCTGACTTGCTCTGAACAAGCTTCTTGGAAAACCTGTACTTCCACTTGGCACAAAGGAGAGTGTGGGGAAAGCTGGCGGAGATACATAGAATCAGGCAAGGCGTGAATCAGTGTTTTTCAAACCTGTACGGGCGGCAGAACCTGTTATTATAAAAAAAAAAAATCCAGAGACAAAAAAACAAAACATCAAGATGTAAAACTCCACTGATGGAAAATTGGCCTTTGCTGAGCTTTGTCTTTCAAGAATCCCTCAAGTACAACATTCCACAATGCTGCGGATCCCAATTTGAAAAACCCTGGCCTAGATAGAACGGAGAAGGATAAATTTTCCTTTCCCCCCTCATAGTGCTAGAATTCAGGGACATCCATTGTAGAGGTTCAAGATGGATTAAAGGAAAGACTTTCACCAAGAAAATAAATAAATAAATAGCTTGAAATAGATCTATACTAGTTTCCTTTTATTTCTTTGTTGGTAAATATAAATTTAACACAAAAAATAGTTTGTCGCGAAAGCGACTGCCTGCGAAGGCTCCTGGATTGGGGCTGAAAGGCGAAAGCAGAAGCAGTGTGCTGCGTCCCATATTTTGTTAGACCAGATTGCTCTGATAAAAAATACTTTTTCACCCAGATAATTTAACTGTCAACTTCACTTCAATTCAAATCTTTATTGTCAGTGCACAACATATGTACAATGAGATTGGTTGAGCTCCCTCAGTGCACCCCTAACACAATACAACTCACAGTGAAGACAAAAAATCCCTAACCCAATAAATCGTATTAACAAAACGCCCAGTACTATTGCACCAGTGTGAACATGTTACACATTGCGCCAGCCCTGCAGTCCATCATACTACGTAGTTACGATGTTATTTCTCATTCAGGAGTCTGACAGCCCACAGATAAAAACTGTTCTTCAGCCTATTTACTTTGCCGCTTAGTGTAACAATGACAGATAATTTGGATGGCTGTGACGAGAGAATGGTGAGGTTCAGAGAAGACCAGTCTACCAAAGGTTACAAACAGTGGTGGGCTGCTGCCAGTTTGGACTGGTTCAGGCAAACCGGGTAGTTCCGATGATCAGCTGGCCCCACTCACCCGTCCCTGCCCTATCCTGTCCTATATTTTCTTCTTCCTGGCTCAGCTGATTCGCGCGGCACAGCTGATTTCTGCGCTTCCGCTATTCTGTTTATCGGGGCTTAGAAGGTAGGCAGCTAAGCTTCAAATTGCTGTATTTTGAACGCTGCGCGCAAAGCACGCGCTCACAGAACCAAACCGTTGTTAAACTGGTTGCAGCCCACCACAGGTTACGAATACAATTGTTTGCTACTACTTGGATCAGAGGCATCATACCTTGTGCAGGTAGTTCTCGACTTACAACAGTTCACTTAGTGACAGTTCGACAGTTCAACAGCATGGAAGAAAGTGACTTAAGACCTCATCGCCGCATCCCCCATGGGCATGTGATTAAGGCAACTGACTCATATTTATGACTGTTGCAGTGTCCTAAGGTCATGTGATCCTCTTTTGTGACCTCTTGACAAGTAAAGTCAATGGGGAAGCCAGTTCCAGTTAACAACTGCAATGTGGCAAGAAAGGAGGTAGAATGGGGCAAAACTGACTTAATAAATGTCTCAGCAACATAAATTCTGGGCTCAGTTGTGTTCATAAATCAAGGATTACCTGTATACAAGTTGCTGAAATGGGGTATTACTTTCCAATATAGGCTTGGGGGAGTCTCAAATGCTGCTGGGTGACACAGTGGAAGGGTTTGTAGCTTGATCCAGCCGGGCTATTCTTATATTCTTACACTCGTGTTTCACTCTTTTTGTTAAGACCTCTTTTTTGTTCAGACACCTGAAATAGGAAGTTTACATTCTTACCTGGTCTGAAAAGTTGTGGCTCATTGCTTCTGAAACTTACCTGAAATTCATGCAAATCCCAGTTTGCATTCCTACTTAGTAAGGGGTACAATAAGTGAGAATATTGGTTAGTTTTGCTTTGACTTTCCCACCATTGGATTCCCCCAAAATCCCTGGACTATTGGATTTGATTATCCCTGGATTTGATTATTTGTCATGCTGGAGTAAATACTCGGAGATCTTGTCCAGTATATATCTATGGGATGAGGATTTGGGAATGGCCAATAGTAGCCTCAGTCTGCAGAAGGAGCCTAATGCTGCAAAATTAGCTCATGTGAATAGTTTAGAGTAAACCAGGATTCTTCAAAACCCCAATTGATTACTTTTTTACTATGTTTATACCAGGGTGGATTTGATTTAAATCGAGTTGATTTAAATCACAATTTAAATCATGATTTAAATCACTAGTAAAAAGGCTTGATTTAAATCAACTCGATTTAAATCATAATTTTTAAAGAGCAACTGTCATCTCTGCTACTCCTTTGACCCACTGTTGACTCACCGATAGTCCCAGTGTTGCAGAATATACAGCCTCATGCTACATAACTAAGCTCCATTTCATGCTGAATAAACTAAATTATTTATGTATCTTAAATAGAAAACTATCTTACGATAGATTTTTACCCCAAAAGTTTTTTATTAAAATAAATCCGATTTAAATCAAAACAATCTGATTTTTTTGATTTTTTTTAAAAAAATCATTGATTTTTATCCACCCTGGTTTATACCCCACTGACCTGCTCAGAAAAAGCCATTGAAGTGGACTTACTTTTTTCAAATGTGCACACCGAAGGAACACAGAAATCAACCAATAAAACACAAAAAATGCAGCCTTTTTAAAAACGTTGCCTGTCCGTGCAATTAGAATGCGCCATCTTGACATCACAATGCCTGCTCTGATTTTCGTTATCGTTTGAATAAACGTTTCTGAACTGCGTCTTTATTTCTTCTATCCTGGCCTTCTAAAACTCTTCTTTTTTTGGGCTGTATTTGTAGTGTGGCCGCAGGAAGAATACATTGTGGAATATTCCTTTGAGTACGGATTCCTCCGATTATCCCAAAGCACCCGTCAACGTCTGAGCATTCCCGTCATGGTGGTGACTCTGGGTAAATTTCTGTTTTACCATTCCATTCTTAACCATTGCTAAGCGTCCAGAAGTTGTGTGTGCTCCAACGCTGGAAGGTTTTAAGAAGAGATTGGACAACCATTTGTCTGAAATGGTATAAGGCAGTGTTTCTCAATCTTGGCAACTTGAAGATGGGTAGACTTTAACTCCCAGAATTCCCCAGCCAGCAAAGCTGGCTGGGGAATTCTGGGAGTTGAAGTCCACCCATCTTCAAGTTGACAAGATTGAGAAACATTGGTAGGGTTTCCTGCCTCAATAGGGGGTTGGAGTAGAAGACCTCCAAGGTCCCTTCCAATTCGGTTAAGAACTCATAAGTTTAGAAACCGAGATAGAAGAGTTATCAAGCTAATCATCAGACTGCCACAGCGTAATATTTTGTTTCGGGTTTTGTTTGGCTATTGCTGTAGATATTTATATGTGCTGCCAGCAAACATTCAGTGCAAGTGAAAATAAACGACAATGAAATGTCTCAGCAACGGGAAATTCATGTTTTAAAGCAGAAGGGGTAGTGGGGGGGCTCTGCAGGAGTGACAGTGGAAGACATCGTTTCCCCCTAGCCTTAAGAATTTCGTCTGTCTTTTAAAATGAATGTTATTTTAGTTTAAATGTTTGGCTTACTTAATTTAGGTAATGCCCCCTGACTATCTGGGAACAAAACATTTGCAAGTGATCATTCGTTGCATTCCATGGTTCCCAAACTTATGCAGAAATTGTGAATTTCCACATAACTGTCTCCGTACAGCTAAAATAGCTCATGGATATTTGATATCCTAAGAGGAAGCCCAAATTAAAAATAGAAAATGGGAATCCTGATTCTGTGGCTGCAGAATGGAGGAGGCCAGCATTTTCTTCTTTAGCCATGGGCTTCCCCAACATGGTACCCAGGAATGCCCGCCCCAGTACCCACCAGTCTCCTTATCCTAGCCAATATTGTATCAAAATGTTCTTTTTTTTTTTTTAAAGAAACAGAAAACTGACATGCTACTAAACAAAGCACCAGCCTTCAACTTCATTTTTGGAATATCTCTAGGCCCCAAGAGATCCCATAAATGTCCTTAGCAAATAAGAAATATGCTTTATTTTCTTTTGAAATGTGTTCCCAATTATCCTCCTGGGATCCATAACTTTTAAAGTTCTCAGTGGGCCAACCAGTCTGAAAAACATTTGAGGCAAGGGTTAGAGTTAGTTACTGTATTTTTTTGAGTATAAGACACACCTTTTTCCCCCCTAAAAGAGGGTGGAAATATTGTGCATCTTATACACTGAATATAGCCATTTTTGGCCTCCTGAAGCCCTGCCCTAATCGTCCCATTTTTGTGAAAAATGGGCCCGTTTTTCACAAAAACGGTGCGCAGAGGGTTTGGGAGGCCTGCAGAGTGCTCCTGGGGGCTGGGGAGGGAAAAAACACCCCCGTTTTTTTCCCAAAAACAGTGTTTTTGCCCACCCCCAGCCCCCAGGAGCACTCTGCAGGCCTCCCAAACTCTCTGCGCATCCCATTTTTTGCAAAACCAGGCAAAAACCAGGCGTAGAGGATTTGGGAGTCCTGTAGAGTGCTCCTGGGGGCTTGGGAGGACAAAAACCTTTTTTTTTCTTACTTACCTCTTTGAAATCTTGGTGCGTCTTATAGTCTGAAAAATATGGTTGGTTGGTTAGTTAGTTAGTTGATTAGTTAATCCTTATGATTAAATAGCAAAGGCAGAGTTTGCTGCAGGCTTTTTGTCGTAGAGTTTTCGCAAGGAAAGAAGAGAAGATAAAATCATTTCCAGTTTGTATGGATATCAGTCTTTCTAGGAGACAGGGAAGAGTCAATCATCAGAATTGATTTTATTTCAGATGTGCTCAAAGTCTTACCCCCACTCCCTTTCAAAACTATTTTTTCCTGACATTCAGTTTCCATTTTGGATAAGTCTGGCCATTGTTACCTTGCTCAGACTTGATTCTTTGAATCCAAACCAGTTTCTCTTAAGATCAAGACTCATTCATGTTTTCCTTCACTATTACTTATTTAATAAAACAATAAAGATTACAGTATTTTAAACCTACATTCTTAGTGGCAGTTTCTTGAAAATGTGAGGTAACACAAGGTGGTTAAGTCTGCAGATTGACCCCTCCCTCCCTCCCTTCCTGGAAGGTCGAGGCTTCTTCCTCCTTCTAGCTTTTCCTCCCAATTTTGGGAATTGTAGTCTATACATTGCAAAAAATTGGCTGTGGTTGAGAAACACCATGTTAGACTTTTTGCATTTAGGGTGTGTGTGAAATTCTGCCTGTGGGTCTTTTTTGCTGTAATTTAACTTAGTCTGCCTTCACCCTTCTTACAGATCCCACCCGGGACCAGTGCTTTGGAGACAGGTTCAGCCGTCTCTTATTGGATGAATTCCTAGGATACGACGACATTCTCATGTCCAGTGTGAAAGCCTTGGCTGAAAATGAAGAGAATAAAGGTTTGGAAAAAGGGCACGTGGGTTTGCAGCATTTAGTACAAACCTCTGCGACATGCTATATTGTTCAAATTGTTGCGGTCTCTTGGCTGCCGCACGTGTTACCGTGTTTTACATTATATGTAAAGTTGTTTTCCCCTGTTATAAGCTGTCCTGAATCACTCAGTAGAGATGGGCAGGTCTAGAAATTGAAGAAATAAGTTAACCCAGAAAACAGAAGCGGGCGAATGTTTGACATTTGGCTGTTTGAAGTGAGAGATGGTCTTGATCCAGTTGCAGGCAGTCCTCGATTTACAACCGCTTGTTTAATGACAACAGCACTGAAAAAAAATTGGCTTACAACCAGTTCTTACACTTTATGACCATCGTAAGATCCCCACGGTCACATGATTAAATTTCAGGTGCTTGGGACATGTATTTATGATGGATCAGGTGATCCCCATTTGCCATCTTCCCAGCCAACTTCCAGCAAGCAAACTCAATAAGGGAAACTGGATTCACTTCACAATCCTGTGATTCCCATAAACAACTGCAGTGATTTGTTTAACAACCACGGCAAAAAAAAAAAGATTGCCAAACTGGGCGCGACTCCCTTAAATTAATGTTGCCTTGCTTAGCAACGGAAATTCTGGTCACAATTGTGATCATAAAGATTCCCCGTTTATCCCTGGAGTGGCTATGTATTTGTGGAACAATATCCCACTGCTTTCATTTGTACAATCGTGGCTGAACCCTTTTTTTTTTTTTTCTTTATGACAATGTCAGAATTGGAAGGAGCCTCTGAGTCCAGCTAACTCCCTGCTCTGTACAGGAATCTAAATTAAAGCTGTGGTAATAGATAGTTGGCCAGCACTTGCTTAAGGGGTATGAGTGTAGTTATCTTCTTCCTATTTATAACTTTACTCATCTTTTGCAGACATGAAAGCCTTAGCTATGCTTTCTGGAATGCAGTTCTTCTGCTTGGGCTTTGGGACAGGGAGTTGTGCTTGTTAAATAATCTTAGTTAGATTACACTCCCTTGGGGAGGGGACTGCTTTGAAGACTGTCCAGACCCTTCCAGATAGAGGGGCAAGGTTTCAAATTGGTTGGAGAGTGGCTGTTTGGAAAATTATACAGTTGCTGTGTTGTGTCAGCCACTGTTTCTAGAAAAAAAAATGGGAACTTTAGATGCTTGTTTTAAAGCAGAGGTCTTCAAATTTGGCAGCTTTAAGACTTGTGGACTTTGCTGGGTTTTTGTTTTTTTTTTACATCCCTCTCTTTGCAGATAAATTACACAAATAGAGTGTAAGTGCCTGAGTGGCGTAGGAGGCTAATGCCTCCTACGCCACTCAGGCACTTAGGAGGCACTAATGCCTCCTAAGGCAGCATTTAACATCCAGCTGCCTGCAATTACTGCGAGTTCAATTCTCCCCAGGCTCAAGGTCGATTCAGCCTTCCATCCTTTCTAAGGTGGGTAAATTGAGGACCCAGTTTGTGGGGGCAATAAGCTGACTTTGTATAAATATACAAAAGTATGAAGGCTATTGCTTAACGCATTGTAAGCTGCCCTGAGTCTCTGGAGAAGGGCGGCATATAAATCAAATATATATATATGTGTGTGTGTACAGTTAATATTTCGGGTTTCTTCCCGTGTAATTATGAACATATCCCTAAAAGGGTAGAAGCAACGTTTCGACAGAATCTCATCTGCCATCATCAGGCTTATGTGAAGTGTCTTTTGCTGTAACTGCCATAGACTTACATAGAAAAATATATATAAAACTTATAAAAATATAAAATAAAACTTACATAGACAAATATATATATATATATGTATATATATAAATTTTACGTTGGATTTTATGTTATGATTACAGATAGTCCTCAATTTATGATGGTAAGTCAGCCTGCAATTTGCTTGTAAGTTCTGAGGAACGTAAAGCGGGTTATCATGTGACTGCACCCGATTTTTGTGACCGTTGTGAAACACAAGTGGTCATAAAGCTAAACGCCTAGTCGTAAGTCGAAGACTACCTGTATTGTAAAGTGCCCAGGATCTTTGGAGGTTTGTAGGTCTTATATCAGGGGTCTCCAATCTTGGCAACTTTAAGACTTGTGGACTTCAACTCCCAGAATTCTTCAGCTAGCTTTGCTGGCTGAGGAATTCTGTGAGTTGAAGTCCACAAGTCTTAAATTTGCCAAGATTGGAGACCCCTGTGTTATATACACAAATATAAATTCCTCTAAAACAGCACAGCAAATGCTTTGCATTCATGGCTCTTTGGTTCACAATTACCTTGGCTGGGAGTGGGCTGATCCCATGGAAGTATCTCAGGATGTGTGGAGATTTTCTTAAGCAAGCCAGCCAGTGTATCAAATATTTATAAAACACTGTTGAATGAATGAATTCCTCCATTCCTTATGTTGTAATGTTTCTCCCCCCCCCCCATCTTTTTCTTACTGGTGTGACAGGTTTCCTTCGCAATGTGGTATCCGGGGAACACTATCGTTTCATCAGCATGTGGATGGCCAGGACTTCCTACGTTGCAGCCTTCGTCATCATGGTGATCTTTGTGAGTGTTTCCTCTTCTCTTTATTTTTTCCTCAGCCTGAATTGGCGTTTTTTGTTTCCCAGAATGTTCAACCAGAAACCTGGTTTGTGTTTTATGGGCTACATCGGGGTGAAATCCAGCAGGTTCTAACAGGTTCTGGTAGCGGAAATTTTGAGTAGTTCGGAGAACCGGCAAATATCACCTCTGGCTGGCCCAAGAGTGGGGAGGGAATGGAGATTTTGCAATACCCTTCCCCCAGGAGTGGGGTGGGAATGGGGATTTTGTAGTATCCTTCCCCTGGAGTGGGGAGGGAATGGAGATTTTGTAGTATCCTTCCCCTGCCATGCCCACCAAGTCATACCATGCCCACCAAGCCACGCCCACAGAACCAGTAGTAAAAAAAAAAATGAATTTCACCATTGGGCTACATTCCAGCCACAGCATTCAAGGCAGCTTTGCCAGGGATGTAAAATGGTTCTCGGTTCAATACAGGTAGTCCTTGACTTATGAGAGTTCATTTAGGGACTGTTCGAAGTTATAACATCACTGAAAAAATGGTGCCTTATGACCGTTTTTCACATTTATGACCATTGCAGCATCCCCAGGGATGGCAACTGGTTCCTATTTATGAAGGTTGCAGTGTCCCGGGATCACGTGATCCCCTTTTGTGACCTCCTGACAAGCAAAGTCAGTGGGGAAGCCAGATTCACTTAACAATCATGTCACTAACTTAACAGCTGCAGTGATTCGCTTAACCACTGTGGCACAAAAGGTCGAAAATAGGGTCAAACTCACTTAATAAATGTTTCGCTGAACAACAAAAATTTTGGGCTCAGTTGTCGTACGTCGAGGACTACCTGTATCGGGGTTGACCTTAAGTTGGACATTCTTAACCAGGATTGTCTATAACCGGGTTCCCCAACCTTGGCAACTTTAAGACTTGTGGACTTCAACTCCCAGAATTCCTCAGTCAGCAAAACTAGCTGAGGAATTCTGGGAGCTGAAGTCCACAAGTCTTAAATTTGCTTTGCTGGCTGAGGAATTCTGGGAATTGAAGTCCACAAGTCTTAAAGTTGCCAAGGTTGGAGAACCCTGGTCTATAAATCAGTTACTGCGATCAGAAAATGATCCTCTGCATGAAACTGTGCCCACTATCCTTTAATTCAGGACTTGGGAATGATGGTCCTTTTATGACTTGTAGACTTCATGCTGGCTCAGGAATTCTGGGAGTTGAAGTCCACAAGTCATAAAGGGGGCCATCGTTCCCCACCTCGGCTTTAGTTCTCCCAGCTGCAGTTTTATTCACGGTTCTTCTTCTAAGTGTTTTGTAGCCTCTGGCTCTTATCAGCAGCTCTACCAGCAAGGAGAGCAATACAAGATAAAATGTTACGCAGATGTCTAGCATTTACAGTTACACAACCACAACACTGCACATGGAAGATGATAAAAGTGATCAAAGGTTTTGGCCGCCTTTCTGGATGCAAAATTAAGAAGAAAACAAAGGCGGTTTAACTACTAAAGAACAACATTATGCGAAAGAAGAGAGAGTGGTTGTAAGGAAAATACCCCCAGTGAAATGTTTAGGGCTTTATCGGATGCGATACGATGAAGGCAGTTTCCAAAGTGTTTGCTAAAAAATATGGAAAGAAATAAAGCAAGACCTTGAAAGGTGCAAGAACAAAAGATTTTCCTGGCTAGGACTTACCACAATAGTACTGTAAAAATGAATATATTATCCGAGATAATTAAATCAATGCATGACTTAAAATCCTAGTTCAGATATGTGAGAGGATTGGTTGCCTGCAAAATGGCTAGCACCTGGGCTTGGTGGTGCCCTGTCCCTTTAAGAGCTCTCCCTAGCCAGTCCAACAACCTGTATCTATAAAAGCTGAGCAGAGAGACAGTTGGGTGTGATGGTATTGGGGGAGTGGGAGTAAGATGGAAGGTGGTTCGTGTTAGTTTGAGAAATTGAAGCAGCCTAAGGCAAATTTACTGTTACTGTTCTCCAGAAATAGGACTCACAAAGAGATGTAGTAGTGCAGGGGTGTCAGATTCGATTTCATTGAGGGCTGCATCAGGGATGTGTTTGACTTTGGGGGGGCGTGGCCATGGCCGGGGGGCGTGGCCACTTTGACATCACTCGTGTTGGCGTGTGTGGTGGCCCAAGCGCTCTGCCAGCGAAAACAGGCTCCAGAGCTCCATTTTCATCTGCCATGGCCTCCTGCCACCCTCTGCCAGTGAAAACTGTCACTGCGTTCTTTTATTTACCAGCTGAGCTCATCATTTCTGGACTATCAGACTTTCCGTACCTTGCCAAGAATTGTTATCAAAAGCTACTATGCATGTCCATCCACCCACATTCCTTCACACACTCTCTTTCCTTTCTTCTCTTGCCAGAAAGGTCCGGCACGAACTATTTCAAAATGTAACAATTACTTTTCTCAGTTAGTGAGGTGTTTTATTTTCTTTATAACAAATAAATGAGTTTTATTAGAGAACTTTTTCTTTGGGTTTTATTTCAGAATATTGCAACTTGGAAAAGCCACGACCCATCCTCTAATTAAATCAGGGTGATTGTCCCAGAGCCAAGGATGGGATTAATCAATGCCCTGACAAAAACAGAGTTCGTGCCCCCCCCTCCCAAAACTCCGTTTTCACTGGCACAGAGTGGCAGGAGGCTGTCACAGCCGAAAATGGAGCCTGGGAGGGCCACATGCGGGCTTTCCAAGCTCCATTTTCACTGGCAGAGGCACTGCGGGCTGGTCCTTTGCTGTTTCTAGGGTGGCCCCGTGGGCCAGATCTAAGCACCCCGCAGATTGGTTCTGCCCCCCGGGCCTTGAGTTTGACACCCCTGTAGTAGTGGAAGAACAGCAGTTGTAGTAGAATGGAGGAAGAGTGGTATAGTAAACTGTGAGTACAAGCCCTTGAAGGTTGTGCTGATTTTTTCTGGAATTTTGGAGCCCTCTAACCTGGATGTACATAAAAGAACCTGTGACAAAAATGACACCGATTTGAGTCTCAGACAAACAGTTCGCAAGACTGGCAACAAATGATTTTTCTGAGGATAATAACCCATCTCTCTCAACACGCTAAGAACAAAACTTTGGAGTGGTTAAGTGAATTATGCTTTTCATTTTAATTCTGGAAAAATTAATTTTCATTCCAAATGGCAATTTTTTTCAGAATTATGAGAGTGCTTTTCCGCTTTTCATGGTTGGCCTTGGGGCTTTCATGCTTTAATGTTTACCCGCCTGTCTCTTTTCAGACCCTATCTGTTTCCATGCTGTTGCGTTACTCCCATCACCAAATCTTCGTTTTTATCGGTAAGTTTTCAAAAAAATCCTCGCTGTGAGTTTCTGCAGTGCCTGCTGTCCAGGTGGGCTTGGAATAAGTATGATGGCGAATTGTGAGCTGTGGTGGCGCAGTGGTTAGAATGCAGAATTGCAGGCTGGCTTTGCTCACTGCCAAGAATTCGATTCTAATTGGGCTCAAAGTTGACTCAGCCGTCCATCCTTCCAAGATCGGTAAAACGAGGACCCAGATCGTTGGGGCCAATGTACTGACTCTGTAAACCGCTTAAGAGAGGGCTGCAAAGCACCATGAAGCGGTATATAAGTCTAAGTGTTATTGCTGTTGCTATGATGAGAGCACTTATCACTTATCCAGGAGCCTGGATAGCTCAACAGACAGAGCTCTGTAATTTAAGACCAGCTGTCTGCAATTAAAGTAAGATCGAATCCCGCCAGGCTCAAGGTTGACTCAGCCTTCCATCCTTTCTAAGGTAGATAAATTGAGGACCCAGTTTGTGGGGGCAATAAGCTGACTTTGTATAAATATACAAAAATATGAAGGCTATTGCTTAACACATTGTAAGCCGCCCTGAGTCTCTGGAGAAGGGCGGCATATAAATCAAATTTAAAAAAACAAAAAAACAAAAAACAAACTTAGAAGCCACAAATTCTGGTTCAGTGTTTTGACTGTAGTTTTTAATATAAGGAGGAACTTATTTCAATTTGTTCCATGTCATTAATGTGATTTATTCTGAATACAGGAGTAATAGTGTTAGGTACAGTGGATACATTTAATTTTAATTCAGTGTAAATGAAAACCGTTCCATTGGGCTATTCAGCATGCCAGGCAAAGATTGAGAATAGCTATCAACTTTGAAAACCTGCACATTCTTGGTTCAAACACTGCTATGGTCCATTTGCATCCTAATCCACATTAAATAACTACTCCCCGGTATGCTGCTTGCCATGATTTATTTTAACGTGCAGTCTTGAACGGCACAGCCAAAATATATTTTGTTATTTATTCATCCTTGAGTGAATCATCATTTTGGCATCCTGGTATTAGATAGCAGCTGGCTGTTTCTATTGGCTCAAAACCCACTTTAGTGATGGAAATTTAATTTTCTACCAGGGAGTAAGGTTGCATTAGACCAAGAGACTCAACCCTTAGCAGCTTTAGGAAGACTGCAGCTGATGTCTATAAGCAGTCCTTTATACAGATAGTCCTCAACTTAACGACCATAAGTGGGGTCAGCATTTCCACTGCCAAGTGGAATTGTTACGTGGAATTGTTACACGAGTCGTGCCTGATTTTATGACCGTTTTTTTGTTGTTAAGCAAATCACTGCAGTTGTTAAGCGACTCCCATCTTCTCCCATTGACACTGCTTGTTGTGAGCCGGCTGGGAAGGTTACAGTTGGCAGTGCACATGACTCTGGGACGCTGCATCCATTCTCAAAATAGAAACCGATTGGCAAGCCCATGAATTTTGATCATGTGATTGCTGGGGGATGCTGCAATGGTGATAGTAAGTCACTTTTTCCCCAGTGCTCTTGTAACTTCCCTGTCACTAAATGAATGGTTTTAAGTCAAGGACTATTTGTAAAGTAGGACAGTGTTTCTCAACCCTTGGCCACTTGAAAATGTGTGGACTTCAATTCCCAGCAATCCCCAGCCAGCCTGCCTGCTTGCTTGCTTGCTTGCTTGCTTGCTTGCTTGCTAATTAATTAATTAATTAATTAATTAATTAATTAATTAATTAAATGTCTGGGGAATTCTGGCTGTCTGAGGTATGCTGGGAATTGAAGTCCACGCATCTTGAAGTTGCCAAGGTTAAGAAATCCTGAAGTAGGAGATGCTGAAATTGAGGAGTTTTTTCCCCCTTTGCGAGTGCTGAACAATGGCTTCTTAGTCAGGCACCTGAAATCAGAGGTTGCTTTCGAAGACCTTACAGTGTGTACAGGGAGTCCTTGACTTACAACAGTTCATTTAGTGACCGTTTGAAGTTACAATAGTACTGAAAAAAAATGGTCTATGGAGATTCTCAGTCATCCAGGTCATGGTTGTCCCAAAGGTGCTTTTTCAGGAGGCAACTGGACTTTTCTTCTTTTTCCTTTGAAGACATTTCACTTCTCATCCAAGAAGCTGCTTCCACCATCCCCAGCATCCAGTCAGAGCTGAAGAAGCATCTTGGATGAGAAGCGAAACATCTTCAAAGAAAAATCAAGAAAAGTCCGGGAGAAAAAATTACTTCTGACCGTTTTTCGCACTTACGACCGTTGCAGCGTCCCCACGGTCACATGATCAAAATTTAGATGCTTGGCAACTGACTCGCACTGATGACGGTTACAATGCCACAGAGTCACGTGATCCCCTTTTGCAACTTTCTGACCAGCAAAGTCAAATGGGGAAGGCAGATTCACTTAACAGCCGTGTTCACTTGTGGCAAGAAAGGTTATAAAAACGGGGCAAAATTCACCGAACAAACGTATCACTTCGCAACAAAAATGTTGGGCCTAACTGTCGTCCTAACTCAAGGACTACCTGTATTCTGGAACATACATTGGCTTTGACCCTGCATAGCCTCTACCTTACCACTGAGTGCTCAGTTGTTCTTGTTACGCGAAATTGCCTTTTACTTGGGAATAGGGGAGCAATAGCTCAGCAGTTCTGGAACCTCAATATCTCCTTACCCTGCTTAGCAGTGTTTCTCTAAATTCTTTTACCTGGGATCCCATTTGACTTTTGGCTGTAGGCTGTGTTCCTGGGTCATCCCATAGGCTAGTGATGGCGAACCTTTTCAGCACTGAGTGCCCATCATGCACACCACAGCCCCGGAAACTCGGAGACCAGCTGCGTGCTGGCCACCTGGTCTTTGGGGTTTGGGGGCTCTGGCACGCACAAAGATAAGCTAGCTGGCGCGCATGTGCACGCCGGAAACCAGAAGCACAGCTGGCAATGGTGCGCGTGCCCACAGAGAATGCTCTGTGTGCCACCTCTGGCACCCATTGATGGTTTGTTATCATGGCCGTAGGCCAAGAAAAATGAATTTACCTCTTGCCTGACTGCTGTCTTTTGAATTTGGCTTCCTTTCCCTTTTTCCAGTGGACCTGTTACAGATGCTGGAAATGAACATGACAATTGCCTTCCCCGCAGCTCCTTTGCTGACCGTCATCTTGGCTTTAGTAGGTAAGGAGACCTCCTCACTTTAATCCTCCTGGATTGGAAAGAACCCACCACTGTTTCCAATCAGACTTTCCTTGGTTCTGCTTATTTATTTATTTGTTTAATATTTATTTGACAGCTTACTTATAGTACAGTGTTTCTCAGCCTTGGCGATTTGAAGTTGTGTGGACTTCAACTCCTAGAATTCAATGCTGGCTGGGGAATTCTGGGAGTTGAAGTCCACACAACTTCAAATTGCCAAGGTTAAGAAAGCTGCTGTAGAATCCTCCTTTCCAACCTACTGAAGTATCGTTCAACTACCTGTCTGCCTTATGTCAACTGCCTTAACCCATCATATGGAAGAAATACCTTCTGAAGGACTGGAGGCAGAGGACTTCCGGTTCTCTGCAGTTATGCAAAGCACGGTCTGTGGATTTAAAGCCAGTTTCTCTGTTGCAAGGGTTTTATGGGTGGAAGAAGGCATCGTATTTGTCCCATCTTTGAGGAATATGGAGGGTGATAACCTCTAGACAGCATGTTGATGTTCTCTTCCTTTTCTTCCCTCTCAAAACAGGCATGGAGGCCATCATGTCCGAGTTCTTCAATGACACCACCACGGCCTTCTATATCATCCTCATTGTGTGGTTGGCAGACCAATACGATGCAATTTGCTGCCACACCAACACAAGCAAGAGGCACTGGTTGAGGTACGAACCTGGGACTGGGCTCAGACAGAGACAGGCCAGTGGACTCCCTGGACCAGAGATGGCAACCTTTGGGAAGCAGGGCGGGGGGGGGGGGCTTTTAAACCTTTTTGGAGTTGTCAGAATGGGCAGGATAGATAATCTATTGTACCTAAGGGCTTTTCTAAAATATTTTTTTTATCCCGCCTTTATTATTTTTTTAAATAGCACAAGGCAACAAATACACATAATACTCCTTCCTTCTCCTATTTTCCCCATAATTTAACAACCCAGTGAGGTGAGCTAGGTTGAGAGAAAGAGATTAATCCAAAATCACTCAGCCGGTTTTATGCTTAAGGCAGGACTAGAACTCATGGTCTCCAAAATCACCCAGCCGGCTTTCCTGCCTAAGGTGGGACTAGAACTTATAGTCTCCTGGTTTTTAGCCTGGTCCCTTAATCACTAGACCAAACTGTCTTTTAGGGTCTTCCAGAAAAGCAACTTAAGGAGTCACAGAATGGCCATTCCCAATTTAGGCCAACAGTTAGTGTTGGCAAACCTTTTTGGCACTGTGGGAGTGCCGGAAACCGGAAGAGCACTCGCCTGGTGTGCACATTCCAGCGCATGCATGCGCACCAGCCAGCTGGTCTTCATGTGCACATGCGTGGCAGAAACTGGAAAACCAGGTGGCCAGTGTACATGCGTACACCGGAAACTGGAAGATTATCTTCCCGGTGCGTGCCTGCACACCAAGCAGCATGTTCTTCCGGTTACTGGTGCTCCCATGTTGGCTCTTGCGCTGGCCGGTGCGCCGGAACCCGGAAGAGCAATGGGCGACAGCTCACGTGCCTGGAGAGATGGCTCTGTGTGCCACTTCGGCACGCGTGCCATAGGTTTGCCATCACAGACTTAGATATTCAGCTGACTCCGCTTTGCCTGACGGCTTGTATGTCTTTAGGGTCACATATTGGGCTCATTTTTTTTTCCAGATTGGAGATCTCCTGACAATCTTGTTGATATAGTCCTTCCAGGGCCAGTTTGACTCCTTAAACCCCTGCCACTCCAGCATCTTCTCTCAACCACCTTGATCCCTCAGTGGCATCATTGCCCTTTTCCTTCCCTAGTTCTCATCCCTCACTGATTATAGGACCAGGCTGTTTCTCTCTTGCAGTTCACTTTTACACTTCTTCTTTGAAGCGAAGGGATGGGTGGGGGATATACAGCTAATTGTGTTCAGAAAGGAAGGATGGAAGCAAACCGGGGATTGTGTAACTATTGTATATAAATGTGTGTGCCTGCATATTTATATTTCTGTCTCTCTCCAGGTTTTTCTACTTGTACCACTTTGCCTTTTATGCCTACCATTATCGTTTCAATGGGCAATATAGCAGTTTAGCCTTGGTAACTTCGTGGCTTTTCATACAGGTACGCTTCTGGCTCTAAAAAGGTCCTACAGCATTGTGTAAACCCCCAAATCATGACAGACTTCAAAAGATAGAATCCGTTCTCCAATTTAGCCTCCCCGAGAAAATACTTTTTCAGACGTTGTTTGCCAAGTTTCTAGTCCTTTTGCTTTCAAGTCTGTAAATAACACACACTTGAAAGCTCAGAAATTATCCAGGTATCATTTGGTCTTCGTGAATACCTAGACTTTTGTAAAAGATAAAATCTGCATTGTGGAATGCAAAAAGGCTAGGCAGTGGTAGTTGGTAGAGAATTTTCTGGCAATGATTCGCCCCATCTTTGCCAGAAAATTAGTGATTTGCACTGGCTGTGCTGCTTTCATTTTGAGAATCTCTGCAGGGCCAAGAGAACAGCTGGCCGGGGGGCATTCAGGAAAGATGGTTAGGATTGCAGGCTTGTGGTCTTGCTTTGTTGACACGGATCTCACTCGGTCTTCACCAACTGCCTTTCATAGAGTTGGAGCAGAAATGGGAAAGGTGCATTTTGCCAATTGATGGTAGGTTTCATGCAGGGTTGGGAATTTGGCCTTTCCCAACAGCATCTGAGTTACTTGGATGGCAGATGATGCACAACTACTATGATCCCATCTTCATTTTCAACAGCACAAGGTGGCAGATGTAACGCTCCTGCCTGTTATTTTCCCACGAGAACAGCCCTTTGAGATGGGCTGAGCTGAAAGAGAGGGACTGAGCCAAAGTCACTTAGCAATAGCAATAGCGCTTACACTTGTATACCGCTTCACAGTGCTTTTGCAGCCCTCTCTAAGCGGTTTACAGAGTCAGCCTATTGCCCTCAACAATCAAGGTCCCCATTTTACCCACCTCGGAAGGACAGAAGGCTGAATCAGTCTTGGGCCGGTCAGGATCGAACTTCTGGCTACGGGCAGAGTTTGCTTGCAATACTGCATTCTAACCACTGTGCCATCAGGGCTCCTAAGAAAGCACTTAGCTGGCTTCCTTGCCTAAGGAAGGACTAGAATCCCTTCTCTCCCAGTTTCTAGCCCAGCATCTTAACCACCGCACCATATTCTCTTCAAAGCTTGAGGAGGAGCAATTGAGTTATACATTTGGGTGGGGGGAGGAGAGAGTGAAGGGGAGAACTTTCTTGTTCAGCCCAATCATTAACACTTTTCCTCTCTCCTCTCCTCTCTTCCGCTCCCCTCCCTGGCAGCATTCCATGATCTACTTTTTCCACCATTACGAGTTGCCAGCCATCCTCCAACAGATCCGGATCCAGGAGATGTTGCTCCAGAACCAGCAGGTGGGAACCCAGACCGCTCTCCAGGACAACCTCAATAACAACACGACCGTCGCAGCAACCAATTCAGCCGACCAGCAGCTCCACCTGGACGCCAACCCGGCTGGGGCAGGAGATGGCTCCCTGGCTTCTGGGGAAGACCACAGTCCCCCGGCCTCCAGCCCTGGCATCTCCCTCGGGAATGACTTGAATTGGGTGGCCGAGACAGCAGCTGTCATCACAGAAGCCTCCTTTCTCTCCAACCTAGGCGGTTCCTTTTTGGACTCCAGGGCCACTCCAGCAGTTGTGACCAGTGGTGGGAGTTTGCAGGATCTGGAGCCTGCTTCGAACATGGTGACCCAAAGTTTGGTTAGTAGCGACCGTACGGAAGTGGGCTCCGTCACTCTTGAGAGCACGTCCACCATTGGGACTTCTGTGACCAATATACCTCCTCCCGTCACGGCCCATCCAGAGCTGGAAGATACTCCCCAGCCATCAGAGAGTTCAGCAGGCCGAGCTGAGCCTCTGAAGACAGACTCCTCGCAAGGTTTGGCTTTAAGGGGATTCTTGAGTCAGGCCTCTGAAGGACATGCCCAGAAGGATCCCACACCGCTTTCCCCAGAGAATATGATCTCCTGATCCCACGAAGCCGCTGCTTCTCCCAAAGTCCTTAACTCCGTTAGGAGACTGGATGGCTTTTCCGATTGCATACATTTGTTTTCCGTACCAAATTCCTCTTTTTGCAGAAGAAAGAGGCAGAGCTAGAATGTAAAATGAAGAGCAAGTCATCTTTTTTCTCCCGCCTTCCAAGTACCAGGAAAGAAAGAAAAAGAAAGAAAGATAGGAAGGAAGGAAGGAAGAAAGAAAAAAAGCTGAATAAAAAGAAGGGGAAGCGATTGTAGATGTCGGTCCCTGCGTCGGAATCGAATCTTTTCGAAAGAAGCGGTTTCTGCATCTTTCTCGGCGAATGGCGTTAAGCCCCAATTTCTCGTCTCCGCCCCCCCACCCTCCATTTCCCAGACTGCATGGAATCATGGGACTCCCTCTGGGGATCTGCGGGAGATCTTACTTTGCATTTAGATCCTTGTGTTTGCATTCAGTTTTGTCCAAAAGGGTGCTTAGAAACACCCGGGGGAGGGTGGGGGGGGGGGGGAAAGAAAGAAAAGAAAAGAAAAAAGAACGGGGTATCATGACAAAAGTTGGTTTTGGATGCACCTTGGAATTGGGTGGATGGATTATAAAGACCAGAATCATCGGTGTGGGTGATTATAAAGAGAAATTGATCTTTAAGCAGAAGGCAGAGCATCAAAATTTGGCATGAACTGGTTCCAGAATGATCGACGGGAATTGTTATTTGAAGGGTCTAATACTTGAGTCCTTAAAAAAAAAAAATCCTCATTTTTTTTTTAATCATTTGGACTACATCTGCTTATGTACAAACACCATGTTAATTTCTCTCTCTCTTTTTTTTTTCCCTAAAGAGGGCTGTAGGGGATTATTTGAATAATAACGACAGGCTTGGAGGGGGTGGAAACGTGTCTTGTCCCATCCCCTCACCCCAATCCTTGAACCCAGATCTTTTTCTTTGATAACTTGAGAACAAGTGACTCGCTCCTTTGTGAAGGTGGGCCTGCCCCAGTGAAAAGATCGAAAGCTTCAGCTCGGTTGTCCTCGGCAGTGTTACCTTAACCTTAAGTTGTTTTCCGCCCCATTTAGCCTCCCAAGTGGGAGGAGTCCAGCGATTGGGTGAAAACAAAATGAGCGGGAACTCTTTGAGATTGTGGCCCCTTTTGCACTCGTGCGAGGTGAGCTGGATGGACAGAGAAGCTCAGAATCTGCTTCGGCTGGTGCAGGTTAAACACTTTCAAAGGCCAGGCAAAGTTCAAAGAGAAGGCAAAAAAATGGACTGGGCACCATTTTGCAACCTTGGCCACTTTTAAGACGGGTGGACTTCAACTCCCAGAATTCCCCAGCCAGCTATGCTGGCTGGGGAATTCTGGGAGTTGAAGTCCACCCGTCTTAAAAGTGGCCAAGGTTGAGAAACATAACCTTAGAGCCAGACTGAGGAATGGCTGAAAAATGAGTTTTTCTTTCTGTCAATTCATCTGAAGAGTTCCCATTAGCTGCTGCTTGTGCACTTTAATGAGGATGATTGCATTGTCCGGTGGACCGGATTTCAGCCACCGCCGCCCCTTTTTTTCAGCGCGATGCCTTTAAATTGAACACAAGGAGGAAATCGCTTCCCCAGCACGACCGCGACTGGTGTGTGTGTGTGTCTGTGTGTGTTTCACACTTCTTCCTTCCCAGAATTACCCTTCTATCAATTGGGAGCAGCCATTCGGCAGCCGGCTTTGGATTGGGGTTCCCGAGTGCCTTCCCTAGATTTCCCCCAAATCTGGCAAGAGGAAGGACTGATTGGGGGGAGGAGGGGGGAGGCTGGGTTTGAGCAGATCCCTGCGTTTCTGAACCCCACCGCTCCCCTCTATGACCTTCCGCGTAAGAATCAAATCTCTGGGACGGGTAACCTGATGTTGCGTGCCACCGAGGAGAGCGGCTGATGGGAGATCAGTCCGGGGTGCAAGTGGACTACCCAAGGCTTGGTTTGGAAATTAAAATTAAAATAAAAATAAAAATGGCAGGCCAGCGCTTCCCTTACCCCCGCTCCCCCCCCAAAGGAGGATGGCCCATTCTTGTGCAATAGATTACTTGAGTTCTTGGGCCGTGTACCGATTCTCTACCTGGATCAGTCACCGAAGACGCTCGCAGCCGGTCAGACTTTGGGCCTTTCTGCTTTTGAGGGGGTTTTTTTGGGAGGAGGTGGGAGAGACAAAACTGGATGGAAGAAAGAGAATCAAAACTAAATCACACGAATAGAGTTCATTCTGTTTAATGTACAAAATGTTTGTATGTGTGTACATATATATATATATATAGTATATATACTGTATAAATACTGTATTTAATCGTTGTTTGTTCCTTCTCCTTTCCTGGTCAAGTTATACCCTTTTGGGGGGGGACACGGAGAGGGGGGTTTACAAGGGCCAGCGCTATAGCAAAACGCACAGCAACCAGGAGAGGTTCAGCTGCTCCTGGTAGGAAGATCTCTTTAAGAGAGCTACGTTTCCTTCACAATTCTTAATATTTCACTTGTTCTGGCTGGTGTATTTGACCATCCCTGAATGAATGGCATCTGCCACCCCCTGCTCAGCATTGCTACTCTTGGCCTCCCAACTAACGCTCCCCCCCCATCTTGGAATTCAGTCCCTCTCCAGAGGTCGAGAATAAGACTCAGAAAAACAGGACTTCCTGGGTTTACCAACAAGATTGCCATTTTAACGCGAGAGAAACAGGACATTTCTCTTGTTTTAATTCGAATTAGAGCAGATTTAATGTTTGCACTGGCTTCACCCATCCATGTCTTAGACTGGCACCATCTCTCTCGGAGGCCTGGCCCAGCCTCGCCACTAAAAAGGTCAAATGGGACTTTCAGCTCGCAATATATTGCCAACTCCTGCTCGAGAAGCCATGTCACTGCTCTTAATATGAAGTCATCACTCCAAAAAGACTTCTATTCATCAGTTCACAAAATATTCCCTGAACTGGAGAATTCAGCTGAGTTTATTTTTCCATTCCCCATCCCAGATATTGGAGCTGTGAGAATATAGGATCGTTTGGGGACGAGAAAATCCAAAGCAAAGTTTGAGTTTCCAGAATGTAAGAAAGTAAAAAAAAACCCCATTATTTTCTTTTTCTAAAAGTGAAAACGTTTTAATTCCTCTTTTGTTTCTTAGTCTATTACCCATCTAATTTTGTTTTCAAGTAAATAAAATGGCGAGGACAGGGTTTTTTATATATATATATAAAAACGAACAGTAGCTCAATTCAGCATTCTCCCAATTCCTTCCCCCTCTAGATCTGTGGGACTACACTTCCCATCATTTCCCAAACATTATGGGCTGGCGGAGATGGAAACGGGGGTCCAGTACACCTTGAAGGGCATCAAAATTTCAGAAGGCTGCTCTGCATATAACTGTAAAAGACCTATTGCAATATCTGCCAACTCACCTGAATTTGCACTGCCCAAAAACAAATGCCAAAAGGAAACCCCTATGTGGCTGATGATATTTAAACTTTGGTTTCATATCCAAGCACCATCCCAGCTTCAATTTTCAGCAAATTCCTTTTGAAAAACTCGGCTTCGGGATTGGTACTTGGGGTTTAAATGCATTTATTTGGTTTTCAATTTATTTGTAAGATTTATAAACTGCCTCATGCTAGATCAGGGGTCTCCAAACTTGGCAACTTTTAAGACTTGTGGACTTCAACTCCCAGAATTTGGCTGGAGAATTCTGGGAGTTGAAGTCCACAAATCTTAAAGCTGCCAAGTTTGAAGACCTCTGGCCTAGACTGAGCATTTAATGTCCTCTTAAGAGGCCCTAGGGAAACACTCAGGCACACTGGATGTATTTCTTTGGTTTCCAACCCCTTCATGCTTTATGAAAGAAAAAAAAATACTTTAAAAGATTATTGTTCTCGCCTGCCCTACAAGCATAACCTTGGTGTTATGTATATGAAGTAGGGCTGTGCAGAGCTGAATTCAAATTGCAAATGCGTTAGTAGCACGCACATCACACCTGCTGGGAAGAATTAAAGTATTTGCACTTTGCCCTGGACTGATGTGATTGCTCACTCCTGCTGCTGTGTAATTGTGAGAAAGGAGACGTTTAGCATAAGGTGACCCTGATAAAGGCCTACACAACGACTCGTGTGTGCTCTGAATTCAGATTTTGCCCTTTAACTTGAGATCTACACAGCTGCAATACGAATCTGCCTTCTAATGATGGCTGTGCATTGCCAACCTGGTTTAGTGTCTATCACAGGTTTGTTTCTCTTGCCCAGAAATATGACCCCCATTTAAAGAAAAAGAGCTGATTTAAATAGGACAGTTTTAGGAAAGGCAGAGTTGAGATGGATCTCTAGCTCAATACAGGTAGTCCTTGACTTAACGTCCATAACTGAGCCCAAAATTTCCATTGTTAAGCAAGACAGCTGTTAAGGGAGTGTTGCCTCATTGTAGGAATCTTTTTTGCTACAGTTGTGAATCACTGCAGTTGTTAGTAACGTGATTGTTAAAATCTGGCTTCCCCATTGACTTGTTTAACACAAAAGTCGCAAAAGGTGATCACATGACCCCAGGACCAGTGGTGAAATCCAAATTTTTATACTACCGGTTCTGTTGGCGTGGCTTAGTGGGCATGTTTTGGCTTGGTGGGTATAGCTTGGTGGGCGTGGCAGGGGAAGGATACTGCAAAATCCCCATTCCCATCTCACTCCAGGGGAAGGATACTGTAAAATCCCCATTCCCACCCCACTCCAGGGGAAGGATACTGAAAAATCCCCATTCCCATCTCACTCCAGGGGAAGGATACTGTAAAATCCCCATTCCCACCCCACTCCAGAGGAAGGATACTGCAAAATCCCCATTCCCATCTCACTCCAGGGGAAGGATACTGTAAAATCCCCATTCCCACCCCACTCCAGAGGAAGGATACTGCAAAATCCCCATTCCCATCTCACTCCAGGGGAAGGATACTGCAAAATCCCCATTCCCTCCACACTCAGGCCAGCCAGAGTGCTGGATTTCACCCCTGCCCAGGACACTGCAGCCGTCATAAATATGAATCAGTTGGCAAGCATCTGAATTTTGATCACGTGACCATGGGGATGCTGCAATGGTCGAACGTGTGAAAAATGCTCATAAGTCACTTTTTTTCAGTGCTGTTGTAACTTTGGTCATTAAATGAAGGACTCCCTGTATTTTCTGCTGCAAGGGATATTTAAAGACAAAAGTCATCTATCTTTTTCTATTTGTAGCCAAAGGATGCAGGAGTCAATTCAATGCAACATTTTTGGAGGGGCTGCCATTTTAGCTCTTTGCTCCAACTCCATGAGTTGGAGATGGCAGCTCCCATAATCTCAAGCTTTGAATGGGGGTTCTGAGATTTGTTCTTCCATAATATTAGGAGAAGATCCCAGGAGACCTTATACCACTCCCGACAAATGGCTGTCCAGTCACTTCTTAAAAACCTCCTCCAGTGACGAAGCACCCATAGCTTCTGGTGGCAAGCTGTTCCACTGATTAATTGTTCCCCGTCAGGAAATTTCTCCTTAGTTCTAGGTTGGGTTTCTCTTTGTTAAGCTTCCATCCGGTTCCAGGAAAGCTGGCCCGTCTTTATCATCATCCAGAATTGGCTCAGGGGAGGGGAGGCCAGCATGGAGCCCATCTATCTTGTCCCGAGACTGATTGGCAGAAGTTTTTTTAAGCCTCAAAACCCAGCTCTCGCTAAGTCCTGGGCAAATTAGAGGTGGGCAGGTCCCTCTGAAGTCCTGAAGCGATTCCTTGTGCCCACCCTCTCAAAATGACACAGACAAATTTTGGTGGAAAATTATTGAAAAATAAAATCAGGGTGATGGAAGGAATAATAAATATACTCTAAGTGCATATAAATTTTCTTTTAGGCTTACCCAATATCAGCCTCCTCCCCGTTGCTTTCCTCTCCTCTCTTCTCCTCTCCTCCCCTCCTCCCTCTCCCTCCTTTCCTCTCCTCCCCTCCGCTCCCTCTTCTCTCCCTCCTCCTCTCCTCCCTTCCCCTCTCACTCCTTTCCTCTCCTTTTTTCCTTCCCCTCCTCAACTCCTGCTGGGACTCTGCTCCCTCCTCCTCTCCCCTCCCCTCTCCCTCTCTCCTCCTTCCCCCACCTCCCCTCTGCTCCCTCTTCTCCTCTCCCTCCTCCCTTCCCCTCCCCCTCCTTTTTCCCCCTCTCCTCCTTCCCCTCCTCTCCTCCTGCTGGGACTCTGCTCCCTCCTCCTCTCCCTCCTTTCCTCTCCTCCCCTCCGCCCCCTCTTCTCCTCTCCTCCCTTCCCCTCCCCCTCCTTTCCCCCCTCCTCTCCTTCTCCTGTCCCTTCCCCTCCCCCCCTCTCCTCCCCACTTCCTTTCCCTTCCCTTCCCCTCCTCCCTCCTCTCTTCTTCTCTCCTCCAGGAATCCTACTTCTGTCTATTTTGGTGATGCCATTACCCTATCTATTGCAATCTTTGGTTGCCCTGTCCCATGGGTTGCCTCCCAGTATTTCTAGTATTTCCAGTATTTCCCAACTGCTGGGACTCTGCTCCCTCCGTGTAAACAGACCTCTGTCCAAGAATCGAGTGTCTCTTCTGCTTGTTCCATGTGCTCCTTCACACATGGTACAGCATTTAGTGGTACAGCTTTGGGCTGTACCACTAAATGATGGCACCGTCAGCTAACCCCCGAAAAGCTCCCTATCAGCTGGAATGTTGCATCCTTTGGTTCAACATTGTCTACCCTATCTTCCAAAAGCTTCTTCAAGGTCAACACAGCAAACTTCCATTGAGGAAGTGAATGCCTGCCCCCACCCCCAACTCCACTCAGCTATGGCTGCACCTGATATGTGGCTAATTGAACTCAAGTCCCACAATTTGGGCTATGCAACCTGGAGACTAGCCGGCTGTGGTGGGTAATTGAGTTTCTGGGTCCCAGTAGAGAACTGCAATTAAAGTTGCTTTACAATGATTTAAACCTGAGACAATCTGCTCTCCAGAATATGTGCTCCACCCCGCATTTAGCCTTCTCCCGGCCTTCTCTTAATTCAGCAGTTCCTGTTCTTCGAAGCTTCCTAGAAATTGTGTCTGTCTGCTGAGGTTCAAAAGACTAGGAAAAACTCAAGAGAAGTGTGCTCCATCCAAGTCTCCAAGTGATCTGTGCCAAAATCAGCACCAGGACCTCACAGAACAGAAAGTCAGGATCGGCCTCCTGAATATGGACCCATGAAGGTAACTTAGAACATCTGTGAATTAATTAATTCGGATTCCGAACGTATCTAGTCCTGCCTGCTCGTCGACCGCCCTGCCACCATCTTTCTCATCCTGGCGGCTTTTGCAATGGACAATGGATGAAGTGGGACTTTCCACATGCAAATAAGAGTGACCAGCAACCCACACGGCCCCAAGGATGAAAACTGATCTGGGGAAGGCAGGGAAAGCTAGAACAAAACATCTCCCAACCGGTATCTACTCTTCATTGTTTTGCTCTTTGCACTGGCATTCTTCACCAGGAACGGGAGTCCAAACAGAGTTCCAGTAGAACACCCCTCCCCATTCCATCACCTGTCCTCATTGCTCTCCCTAATCAGTGCCTTCAGCGCAGGAGGCAGCCGAGGAACTTTAGGGGGCGGTCCAAGAGCCACCATGAGCTCACTCTTCCGCACCAGGGCGATCCTCAGCTGCTCTCGCATGTCTTCAATTTTGCTCTCTAGCTCCTTCAGTTCCTGCTGCTTGGCTTCCTTGCTGTCCTGCTGGGGGTCCTGGCCATTCATGCAGTGCCAAACGGGCCCTGCTCTCTCGTCTTCGGAGGTCTCCTCCGGGGCGTTATCGATGTTGAAGTGCACCCGTTTGTCTTCCTTCTTTATCGCGGTGCAACGGAGGTTGTTCCAGCCTTCCTGGTTGGGGGCCGGCTGGGGCTCATCTGGAGGCTTTTGAAGGTTGCATCTTTGGAGAAGGAGGAGGAGAGAGAGAGAAAGAGTAAAGACTGAGAAAGTCTGGCTGTCCTTTTTAAAAAAAAAAAACCAAAACCATATTTTTTAGAGTGTAGGACGCACCTTAGTTTTTGGAGAGGAAAATAGGAAAAAAAACCGCGCCTGGTTGGGGATAAAAACCAGCTTCTAAAGCACAGCTGATAATCAGAGAGAGGCAGGTGAAGTGTGGAAGATCGCTTCACTCGCTAACGTCTCATTAGGGTTGAAAAAAAGCTTCGATAAAGCTACAATCGGAGTATAAGACGCATCCAAATTTTCACCCTCTTTTAGGGGGGAAAAAGTGCATCTTATACTTTGAAAAATATGGTAATAGTTGCAACAAATTTGGCAATCCCTTTAAAAGTGCTTTCATCTTATTTACAGCCACACACACATTTTTAAAAATGTACAAAGAATTTCAGTCATAAGCTCAGTAAAAGGTGCACAATAGAAACACAGGCCATTTAGGATGAAACTATATAATTCAATGGGTCTCAATCTTGGCAACTTTAACACCCAGGATTCCCCGACCATGCGTCACAGGTAGTCTTCGAGTTACGACTGTAATGGAGCCAATGCAGGGACATGATAATGATAACCCACATGACTGATCAGATTTTACAATCATTTTTGCAGCGGTCATTATGCAAACGCTGTGGTTGTTAAGCAAATCAGTGGTTCGCTAAGAACTGGTTTTGCTGAAAATCAGAAATAAATACCTGTTTTCAGCAAAAATGTCATAAAGTGCAGTCGTGTGACTGCAAAATGCTACAAAAGACCATCTATATGTGGCCCAGCTGCTGAGCGCCCAGAGTGAAGTTATGTGACCGCAGGGAGAAGGGCAGTTTCTAATCCAAGTCATAATATATAATTATGATTTTTGACAAATGTATCTTTTCTTTTATGTACTCTGAGAGTGTATGCACCAAGACAAATTCCTTGTGTGTCCAATCACACTTGGCCAATAAAAAATTCTATTCTATTCTATTCTATTCTATTCTATTCTATTCTATTCTATTCTATTCTATTCTATTCTATTCTATTCTATTCAGTACCTCCAGGGGGCACCATTGTCACTTCAAATGGTCACTGAGTGACCAATCGTAATTTGAGGACTACCTATATTCAAACAAGCACATGGGTACTCCCAGTTTACTGCTCTTGGCAACAAACCCATGTTTACTGCCTTTGTCAGCATCCTGCGGTCACGTGAGTTCAAATTAGGACTTTTTTTTGTTTTGCCGAAAACCAGTTTTCTTTACTTTAGTTTTCTGCAAATAAAACTGCAGGGCAAACAATATTGTTGTTGTTGTTGTTAGTTGTGAAGTCGTGTCCGACCCATCGTGACCCCATGGACAATGTTCCTCCAGGCCTTCCTGTCCTCTACCATCCTCTGGAGTCTATTTAAGCTCATGCCTACTGCTTCAGTGACTCCATCCAGCCACCTCGTTCTCTGCCGTCCCGTTCTTCTTTTGCCCTCCATCTTTCCCAGCATTAGGCTCTTCTCCAGTGAGTCCTTCCTTCTCATTAGGTGGCCAAAGTATTTGAAGGGCAAACAATAGGGTCATTTAATGTATATAAATGGTCATTTATATATATTTATATATATAATATATATATCTCGAATACTGTGTGATTTAACATTTTTATGTCAATGTCGTGACCAAAATATAATACCATCTTGCTTTAAATTGAAGTTCCATACCCACACAACATCTATCCAACGTATTCTTAAAAGAACTGAAATGGCATTACTTAGAAATGAAATCCATAGCAAAAGATTCCTATTAGATCAAGTAAACAAGGATCTATTAGCTTCATACTTAAAGATAAGCAATATTATTCACCCCATATTATGGGACAAAATAAAACAGCTTGCCACCTGGAGATCTGAAATAGAAACCACTCATAAAACTTACAGACATTCAAAGAAACTTAAGAAATTAGAACATAAAAAACCTCCAACCACAACACAACATCACTTAAAACAAGTAGTATACAATGCTTCCGATAGAAAATTAACAACAGCAGAAACAAATGTCTTAGCAAAGGGCTTTAATTTTGCAGTGGCACCCAATAAAATTCCAATAGAAACCATCATATGCGAAGTTGAAACCAGCCTAAAGAAACTCAGTGCTGACGATGCTGATAAAGTCAGACATGACGTCACCAACATTCTATGTACTAGTAAACCACCTAAAAGCAACTTATCAAAAGAAGAACAAAAAGCACTGCAAGTTTTAAAAAATGATAATAGCATAATGATATTACCAGCAGATAAAGGCAATGCAACAGTAGTAATGAACACAGTGGACTATGAAAAGAAACTGTCTGACTTACTTCAAGACGCCACATATAAACCCATAAACACAGACCCAACAACATATCTAGAAAAAACCACGAAGATAAAGATAAAATCAAGTACTATAAGTAAAGAAATCCAACAAAAAATTATCCCCAGAGAAAAATCATCAAAATGCCCAAAACTGTATGGCCTCCCAAAAATACACAAAGATGGAATACCTCTCAGACCCATAGTAAGTTCCATAGGCTCACCTTTACAAAATCTAGCCAGATATTTAGCAAAACATCTTCAACCTTACGCAGAATCTGCTGCTTCATATGTACAGAACTCATACCATTTCATACAAATAATAAAAAAGCAACACATAAAAGAAAGTGACCTTCTTGTAAGCTTTGATGTTGTATCACTATTCACACAAATACCTGTCAAAGAAGCCTTGTCATCAATTAAAAACAAATATCAACTACCAAAACATATCACAAACTTAACAGAACATTGTTTATCCAACACATATTTCATACACAGAGGACAGAGATATAAACAAGTAGAAGGTGCACCAATGGGATCACCATTATCACCAGTCATCGCTAATCTTTTCATGGAAGAATTCGAATCCAATGCCTTAGAAAAAACTGTTAACAAACCAAAATTATGGCTCAGATACGTTGATGACACCTTTGTGATCTGGCCACATGGAAGAGATAAATTGGAAAACTTCTTAGTACATTTGAACAGCCTCCATCCCAAAATAAAGTTCACCATGGAGATAGAATCAGAAAACCAGTTACCTTTGCTCGATGTATTAATTTATAAAAAATCTGATGGCACCTTAGGACATACCATCTATCAAAAGAAGACACATACGAACCGCTATCTCAACGCCAAATCACACCACCATCCAGCACAAATAAACTCTGTTGCCAAAACATTAACCACAAGAACTAAACATCTAGCTGATGAAGCACATTTACAAACTGAATTATATACACTAACTAATGTACTGACATCAAATGGGTTCTGTAGAAATAAAGTCATCAATATGATCAAACATACAACACCAAGACAGAATAAAAAACAACAAGAGGAACAAAACAATGGGAAAGCCATCTTGCCCTACATAAGAGGAACAACAGATAAAATTAGCAAAGTACTACAAAAACACAACATCAAAACCATATTTTGCACAGATAGAAAGATATCGTCCATTCTGAGAAACCCCAAAGACAAAATAGAATTAGAAGATCAAGGCATATATGAAATCCCATGTGCTTCCTGCCCATCAACATACATTGGACAGACCAACAGAAGAATGAGTGTGCGCATCGAGGAACACAAAAACTCAATACAAAAGCAAGAACACACATCATCATTAGTTCAACATATAAATACAACAGGACACAACATTAATTTTAATAAAACAAAAACAGTTGCAAAAATAGAACATCTCAATGGCAGGATAATCAGAGAAGCAATAGAAATGGAAAAAAGACCATATTGCATGAATAAACGGGATGACACTTCACGTCTGCCTACTATTTGGAAACCTGCTCTCATAGATAGACGAATCTTGACACCATATGTGGAACATGGACCAAACATTGCACAAAAAAAAAATCCCAACCAAATCATATTCAAACCAGCCACAAAGATAAAGCCCTGCCACCTAGTGGAGAAAAACCGACCATACACCCGAAGCCAAGCCAATAAACACATACTGGGACTCCCAACCAATCAGAATGAAAAGGTGGAGCCATCCCAGAATACCAGCACCAGATTTGAAATTCCAACGTCAGTTAGTGCAAAATGACTACTGGCATAAGCCTGATGATGGCAGATGGGATTCTGCCGAAACGTTGCTTCTACCCTTTTAGGGATATATCCACAATTACACGGGAAGAAACCCGAAATATTAACTATACACACATACATACCCGTGAAAACTTACATAAACAAATATATATATATATATATATACCCACCCACCCACTCAATGTGATGTCCCACTTTAGAACCACCACAGGAGGACTACCTGTAATGAGGAATGGGTTGGCAAAAGAAATGAAGATGTGAACAAAATTTACCTTTTCTCCAAATTCAGCTTCTTGAGCCTCTGTTCCTCCAGTCCCATGTTTAGAGCCCGGTGTATTTTCTGGGTTATGCATATAAAAAAAAAAACACCCACAAAGAAATAAAAGCTTCAGAGATTTGTAAGATGAAGGAAAGTAATTGGGAAAAAAATAATTTCCCTAAGAATAATTGGGAGGAGTGTCCCAATTGCTCAGATGTTATTATTATTCATTGCTTTGTCCCACTCCAATGATTTCTCTCAAGTTTTGCACCAATGTTATCATGCAGCTTTTAATTTGTTCTGCCTCTGTGTCACGTTTTAGCAACAGTTCAAAAATATCTGCTAGAGCACCGGAAACCCGAAGACCAACAGGTTTCCAGCGCTCTGACGCGTGCATGTGCATGCCGGAAACCCAGAAAGCAGAAGAGCAGCTGGTGACGGTGCGCGTGCCCACAGAGAGGACTCTGCAGGCCACCTCTGGCCCATGTGCCATAGGTTCACCATCATGGACCTATCACTTCACCCAAATGGAGTTGAGGTTCGTTCTTTCCTAGGGATCTAAAGTGGGCCAGACCTGATATTAAGCTAGATCTGAGTACTTGTTGGCTTATGTTTGCCACCTTAAGCTATTTGTAAAAGTAATGAAGATGGGATAGCAATCAATCAACCAAAAATAAGTGTGAGATTTGCTTTCATCGCTGCTGTAATTTCAAACGGTCGCTCAGCGAATGGCTGACAGTCCAGGGCTTCCTGTAGTCGCTGCTATCTTTCAAAACAAAACGAGATTATCCCTCCACCCCGAGATTATCCAAGATGATGCCTCACCTGGCTGGTATGGAGCCAATAATTGAATTTCTTCTTGCGCCGAATGCGAGGCAAGATGAGTCGGTAAAAGATGTGCTCTCCGAGGGAGGTGAGCAGAGAACCACAGAGCCCAATGCAAAGGAGGACAAAGAGACCGGAGAAATGGTAGATCCCCATCTGCAAAGTCTGGAAGTGATGGGGAAAGAAGGAACACAGGCAGGATTAAATCCACTAGGAATCAGAGGTGGGTTTCTACCGGTTCGTCCCGGTTTGTGGGAATTGGTAGTGGCGGCGGCAGGAGGCTCCACCTCCCCCCCCGGACGTCATCATGGATGCTCGCTTCGCTTGATTGCACACACTCACAATTCCAAACCGGTAGCGAAGGTAAGTGGAACCCACTCCTGACTAAGAATGTTCAAATTTGGAAACACAACTCCTCAAGCTCACTATATACGTGTCTGGGCAAGGACAGAGAGGGCATGGCAAATCTCTCAGAATACTTGTGTACCAGGGGTGGGTTCTACTTACCTTTATTACAGGTTCGCATCACGCTTGCACACTCAGTCTTCTGCACATGTGCAGAAACTTCTGCGCATGCACAGATCACCTATGATGACATCCGGGTCAGTGGGCGGAGCCTCCCGCCGGTTTTACTACCGGTTCTTGCGAACCGATCTAAACCGGGGGCAATCCACCACTGTTGTGTACGTAATTCCTGCATTTTGGAAAGATGCCCCCTCCAAAGTCGCTTGGTGCAACGGCCTTTTGCTGATGCATTATCAGGGCATCCAGGGGCATTGGGAAGTCAAGAGGGGGGTGGAGCAGGCAAGAGGGGAAGCTCTTTCCCGCAGAGCCTCCATACCTCAGTAACGGCAAAGACCCTTTTCCCGCAGGGCACCATCTTGTACCATTTGTCGTGCAGGAGGTCCATGAGGCCGGCTGACTTGTAGCGGCTGATGAACTCGGAGATGTTGGAGGTCAGAGGCGAGTTCTGAGGAAGGCCGATGCCATAACCTGGAAGAGTCCAAGAGAAATTGGGAGGGGTGTAAAAGAGGAGAAATCTTTTACGTTCTACAATATCTCAAGACTTGAAATGGACACCTAACATCAAAAATTGTCGTCAAAAAAGCACAACAAAAAATGGTCTTCCTGCACCAACTCAGAAAACTCAGACTGCCCAAAGAGCTGCTGATACAGAGGAATTATTGAGTCTGTCATTTGTACCTCTATAACTGTCTGGTTTGGCACTGCAACCAAACAAGACAGACACAGACTTCAACTGATAGTTAGGACTGCAGAAAAAATAATAGCTACTCGTCTGCCTTCCATTGAGGAGCTGTATCAGAAAGAGGACTGTGAAAATATCTACAGATCCCTCACATCCTGGACATAAATTGTTTCAACTTCTACCCTCAAGAGACGCTATAGGTATAGGGCATTGCATGCCATAACAGCTAGACACAAGGACAAGTTTTCCCCACTGCCATCAGTCTGCTAAACAACTAATTCCCACAACATTGTCAAATTACCTAGTATTACTATTATTCCTCTCATCTTTCCTATTTCCTTATCTTCTTATGACTATAACTTTGTTGCTTGTATCTAACAATTTATATTAATGATTTTATTTATTTTCCTAGTATGATTTATATTGATTGCTTATTTAGTATCTTATGACTGTTGTATCTTATGATTTATGATGAATGTATTTTGTTGATGATTATGATCATGATTTATTACTTGTTGCTTGTATGTACACCTAGAGCTTATGCACTGGAGACAGATTCCTTGTTTGTCCAATCACATTTGGCCAATAAAGAATTCTATTCTATACTATTCTATACTATTCTATTCTGTTCTATATTGTTCTATATTCTATTTTCTATTCTATTCTATTCTATTCTATTCTATTCTATTCTATACTGTTCTATACTGTTCTATTCTGTTCTATATTGTTCTATTTTCTATTCTATTCTATTCTATTCTATTCTATTCTATTCTATTCTATTCTATTCTATTCTATTCTATTCTAATTCTACTCTACTCTACTCTACTCTATTCTAGAGATTCTCAGTCATCCAAATCATGGTTGTCCCAAAGATGCTGTTCAAAAGGCAATTGGCCTTTCTTGTTATAAAATGGTTAGGTGTTACAATTTGCAATGTTGTAAGAGACTGAGTTGATCCCGCTGACAATTAGTCTGAGTTCCCTCTTTGTGGACTCTGGGGAGCTCATATAGGCACAGAGTGGCTTTCCCAGAGCAAAGGCAGTAGTATTGTGGCTTGTCCTTCAGTAGTTGTGGCAGGAATTCAGTGATCAGAAAGTTACCTTTTGAAAAGCACCCTTGGGATTGCAAGACAGAACATGTGCAGAGAAAGCCTTCCCTTTAACCACAGACACTGGAAGAGCATTTTGCTTCCTTTTGCTATCATGTGCTATCCAGGGTTGGGCTGCTGGGGGTTCGCAGGGGTTCGGGAGAACCTCTAGCTAAGATTCTGTGCAGTTCAGAGAACCCCCCAAATCCCATTCCTGGCTGGCCCCACCCACCTTGCCCCCCATCCCAGGAGTCCCCACCCGGCCCGTTTTGGATGCAGGTAAGTGCAGGACACATGTGGAGGCTTGGGGAGGGTGAAAAACGGGCCTACCGGAAGTTTGGGAAGGCTGGAAACAGGCCCGTTTCTGGCCTCCAGGGCCTAGGGAGGCCATTTTTGCCCTCCTGGAGGCTCAAAGAAAGCCTCCGGAGCCCAGGGAGGGCAAAAACGCTCCCCCCCCCGCTGTGGTACAGGAGGCCGACTAGGCCACACCCACCGTGGCCACGCTCACCAAGCAACTGGACAGAGAACCCCTTGCTAAAATTTTTGAAGCCCACCCCTGATGCTATCAACTGTGGTGGAACCAGCATAGTTTTCTCTCTCTCTCTCTCTCTCACACACACACACACGCACTCACTCACACAGTGCAACTGCTCCTATTTTTACACTCAAGATTCCTGGATACACAGTGAAGTATTTCACGAAACCATGAATAATTATCTTTTGGAGTCTCCTGGGAAAGCGTTATAAAAATTAAGTAAAAGCCACATTCTCCATGAGAGAAGGAGAAATATTTCTGCCTTTTCCTAGCTTTAATTTTTCACGCTTAAAGACTGAGGAGACCTGTTTTCAAACAGAATGAGCCAATCTGGACTACAGCTTCATTTGGCTACCGAACGAACCCCTTCCTTGCTCTGCCTCCAGATGCTTTCCTCAATCCAGATGTTTTTGCCATACCTTCAATAGCAAAAGGCTTTCCAACGGTTAAGAGTTTGCAGTCGGAATCAATGGAGACCTCGTATTCCAGCAAGGATTTGTCCATGATGAAGGCATTCAGCTTCGGCGGGTCGGTCCTGTGTGAGGAGAACCAAGTTGCTGTCAAATTGGGCAGCATTAATTAAATCTGCAGGTGGTCCTCATTTAGCGACTGCCTTGGGCAGCTTATGACAGTGATGAAAAAGCAATTTTGCAACCAATGCTAGCCTTTACAACTTTCACAGCATATCTCTCTCCCTCCCTCTCTCTCCTCCCTCTTTCTCTCCTTCCCTCCTTCTCTTTCTCCCTCCCTCCCCTCCCTCCTTTTCTCCCTCCTTCCTTCTCTCTCTCCCTCCTTCTCTCTCTCTTGCTCTCTCTCCTTCCTCTTTCTCTCCCTCCCTCCTTCTCTCTCCCTCCCTCTCTCCCTCCCTTTCTCTCCCTCCCTCTCTCTCTCCCTCTCTCTTTCTCTCTCTTCCTCTTCCTCTCCCTCCCTTTCTCTTTCTCCCTCCCTTTCTCTTTCTCTCTCTCTCTCTCCCTCCCTCCCTCCCTCTCTCTCTTCTTGACTTATGAAGGCAGTTGAAACCAAAATTTCAATTGCTAATAGATGTGGTCGTAAAGCATGACATTATATGACTGCATCGCTTAGCGTTCTCATTGCCGTCATTAAGTGAGGATCATTGGGTCATTAAGAGAGCACCTCTTTGCAATTCCTTCCAGTTTCCCTATATTGAATTTGCTTGTTGGAAGCCAGCTGGGAAGGTCAGAAATGGTGATCACATGATCTCAGGACTGTCGTATCATACATGCCGGTTGCCAAGCAGCTGAATTTTGACCATGTGATCACAGGGATGCTGCGATGGTCATAAGTGCAAGAACTAGTCATAAGTCATTTTTTTCAATGCTGTTGTAACTTCAAACGGTCATTAGACAAATGGTTATAAGTCAAGGACTACCTATATAGCTTCCTTAAGACTTACAGGTACCCAAGAACAAATATCTCAGTGACATTACCTCAGCAAACAAAATGGGGTTTTAATACATTATAATGCTTAATTGGTAAGATCCTTGTAATCTGTCTCATGTGTAACTTGCACAAAATCTATCTTCCTGGCCAGGGATGAAATCCAGCAGGTTCTGACAGGTTCTGGAGAACCGGTAGCAGAAATTTTGAGTAGTTCCAAGAACCGGCAAATACCACCTCCGGCTGGTCCCCGAGTGGGGTGGGAATGGAGATTTTGCAATATCCTTCCCCCAGGAGTGGGGAGGGAATGGGGATTTTGCAGTATCCTTCCCCTGGAGTGGGGTGGGAATGGAGATTTTGCAGTATCCTTCCCCTGCCATGCCCGCCAAGCCACGCCCACCAAGCCACGCCCACAGAACTGGTAGTAAAAAAAAATTGGATTTCACCACTGTTCTTGGCCCATTCAAGTTGATAAGAAGTGGGGGTGAGAAAGATGGTAACCCATCATTCTCTCATTTCCCCCTGCAATAACAACCTGGTGAGCTGAGGTGGGCTGGGCTGAAAGAAAAAGGTAGGCCTAAATCCTTCAAGAAGCTCCTTTAGCTGAGGAGGGACTTGAAGGTGGGTTCTCCAGCATCTTCTCCACTGGACCACCTGGCTTTGGGCTGAGAGAGAGGGACTAGCCCAAAGTCTGTGGTGAGACTAGAACTTGGATCTCCCTGTTCTTGGTCCAGAATCTTCACCACTGGACCAAAATTGCTGCTTGGATGGGAAAGAGGGATTGGCCCTAAATCTTCCAGGGGTCTCCCATGGCTGAAGGGAGACTAGAACTCAGTCCCAGTCCAACCTCTTGAGGTTCTACCTGTTAGCACAACACAGATGACTGGAGAGAGGGAGGATCTTAGCCTCCTCTCAACCAAACAATTGACTGTGATTGGAATTGGAATAATATAGTGAAATATTGAATAATTAAATAATGGAAAAGTAAAATGTAACATAAATATGTGAATTACCATTAGAACTATATTAGCTTGATGAATGTAATGAATATGATTAATATTATTGTTGGTTTTTTTATTAAAATGAAAATGAATAAGAATCAAAGCATTAATTTGGATAAGAGATGAGGGGTAAAAAGGAAATGTCTTGTTTAAAATATAATGGTGATATGATTAAAATTAGAATGGAGATAGAAATAAGAGAGAGGGGGGAATATTAATATACACATTTTTATATAATGAGATAAAAGCAATAATCAGAGGGAAGATTAGAAATTGAATAATGGAATAATCATGTATGTCTAAACAATATGGCGATTGGCATTAGAATGATATATGGAAACATTGAATAATTAAATAAGGAAAGACGATAACTTAATACAACTATGTGTATTAACATTAGAATTATATAAGTTTGATGAACGTAACAAATATGATTAATGTTATTATTCTTATTTGCACCAAAATCTATGATACCCAGGTGCCACACTGCGCACGCAATAATATGTACATGTAAAATTAAATTAAAAAAACTTGGGGGAAAAAAACCAAAACTAAACAATTGACCATGTCCTTAAGGAGAAACATCTCCAGATGTTTCAAGTGGTCTCCTGCAGAAACCTTTTGAAATTAGACAGGGTGGCCCAGTGGTGGGATTCTGCCGGTTCCAGGGGGTTCGGCCGAACCCATTGTTAAATTGCTGGCTCGCCCCGCCCCTTGCCCCGCCCCTCCGCACCACTATTTATTGCCAATAAATAGTGGTGGGCGAGGGGCGGGTGAACCAGCAATTTAACAAAGGGTTCGGTGTTTTTTTGTAATTTTATTGGCCCACGGAGCTTAGGATAGGCTAATTAGCCCTTGCTTGGATCGGCTCCCGACTCTCAGCTGATTTGCTCTCAGTTTTGCTCACGGCTCTGCTGCTTGCTTGCAAAGAGTGCTGATTTTTTTTCCCCTATCTATACTGAAAAACGAAACAGAAAGTAAAGCAGGCTGTTGGCTTTGCTGTTGTTGCAACGTGGCAAAATGAGGCAGAGAGAGATTTTTTTTTTCTTTTTCCTCACCAAAAAAGGTAGGTGCAAACAATGGGAAATTTAGGGGAAAAGAGGAGAGTTCAAGATTTTAAAACACAAAAGAAAAAAAGCTCTATTTAACTAGGGAATTGTAATAATTGAGATACTATTAATTGTATATTGTGTTGAAAGCAGAAATGGTTAAGTTGTGGTTTGGAGGAATATATGGGGGAAATTATTTGGTTTATTATTATTGGTAAATATAATTAATTGATTTGTAAGAAATTGGATTGCATGGAAATAATTGGAATATTCATGTTCATATTGATTAATATACAAAAAAGGTAGTTATATAACTAATTGATTTATATTAAAATGTTGAATTTATATTAAACAACTGTAATATTACATAATTAACCAATGTAAGGATGGATATAAAAATAGATGACAATGGGAAGGGGTATAATATAGAATAGAAGGGAAAAATTGAATTTGATTAAGATTAGAGATGAAGATGAAGGGTAATATTGGTTTTTTACAAAAATAGATGAGGAATAAATATGGCAAAAAGGAAATATAGAAATTGTAAATTGAATTGAAATGACTAAACACTGTTTAAATTTGTGAACCGGCCAAATACTCTGTTCAAAGAAAATACATTGTATGTTTGTATGTGTGTTTCTAATTATTGTTATTTATTCATATTTGTTCTCTTTTATTCTTTAAAGTTTAACAATTCATTCTTTATCTTAATATCTTTATATTTGTTTGGGGTTGGCTTTCTTCCCTTTCATCTTTTTTATTGTACAGCAATCTTTCTCCTCAAACCTACCACCTCTCTCTTTTCTTTCCTTCTTACTTTCTCTTCCCCCCACCCTCTTTTTCTCCTCCCTACTTCCTCTTTCTTTCTCCTTCTCCTCCTCTCTTCCTCCCTCTCTTACCTTCACTCCTACTCTAATTTCCCTTCCTTCATCCCTCTCTATTGCTGTATCCTTTTATGCATATGGACTACTCAGAGGGCTGAAAAAATTATTTCTGACTGGTCCTCGCACTACGTTTTTGCCCTATCTTGTCACCATGATGAAGAGAAGCAGTTGTGAAATGAGTGACACAGTTGTTAAGAATGCCACAACGGGCATAAATGTGAGGATGGTCATAAGTGCAAGGACCGGTCAAAAGTGCGAGGACCAGTCAGAAATGACTTTTTTCAGCCCTCTGTAGTCCCTATGCAGATAGCCACGCCCACCAGTCACATGACCACCAAGCCACGCCCAGCCGGTCACATGACCAGCTAGCCATGCTCACCCAGTCACATGACCACCAAGCCACACCCCCAACTAAGCCACGGCCACAGAACCGGTTGTTAAAAAAATTGAATCCCACCACTGGGGTGGCCCCAGGGGTGAAATGTAAAATTTGTTACTACCGGTTCTGTGGGCGTGGCTTGGTGTGTGTGGGGGTAATGTGACTGGATGGGCATGGCAAACTTTTTTTTTTTTTTTTACTTTTCAAAGCATTTTTTCTACTGCTTTGAAAAACCTCTGCCGATCAGACAACTCAGCTGGGATCGTCAGAGAGGCTTTTTTTAAAATGCTTTGAAAAGCCTCTCTGATGATCAGGCAACTCAGCTGGGATCGTCAGAGACTTTTCAAAGCATTTTTTTACCACCTCTTTGGCCAAAAGGTTGCAGAAAAAAATGCTTTGAAAAGCCTCTGATGATCCCAGCTGAGCCGCTCGATCATCAGAGGCTTTTTTTTAACTTTTAAAAGCATTTTTTCGTCGGAAGAGGTTGTAGAAAAAATGCTTTTAAAAGTAAAAAAAAAAAGCCTATGATAATCGTGCGGCTCAGCTGGGCATGATGGGGGGGGGCACAGGGATTTTTGCTACAGGTTCTCCAAACCACCTGCGGCCATCGCTACTGGATCTGGTCCGAACCGGGAGCATTTCACCCCTGGGTGTCCCCCAAAGTGCAGGAGTTGCAACTGGAAGAGATGCCAACCCATCACAACACTGACATCACTATTCAGTAACCTTTGCTACCAACTTGCAAATGTGAGTGTGTGTGCACACACTCTCTTCGCTCACACGCGCCATGTCCGCGCGTGCACAGGGCCTTCCGTGCATGCACAGAGCATCAAAAAAATGTGTATAAATGAGACTTGATTACGTCCGGGCCGGTGGACGGAGCCTCCGGAAGCAGCCATTACCGGTTCACCCGAACTGGCGGAATACCACCACTGCACTTCTCCCACCCCGAATTCTCCTTTCTCAAGCCCTGCCTCCCTTACTTGAGCATTGTGACCCCCTCAGGGGTGGTGGGGACGCTGTGTCGCCTCATGTATTCGTGCAGGTCCGGGAAACTCTTCTTGATATATTCCTCTGCGCTGCTCTCCCAGACGGTGCCAAAACGGAAACCCTGGGATGGATGGTGGAGCTGCAAGAGAGCAAAATTGGGATCAGATCATTTGCTCCTATATTTGGGAGTTTTTTTAATTGGGGGTGGGGAGGGGGAAAGAGTTTATTTTCTTTTAATGTGAACATTCTTTTCAATGTTTGCAACATAAATCAGTGTGGAAGGAGGGCAAAAGAAGGGAAAGAAAGAGAGGGTGGATAAAGCAGAAAAGAGAGAAAGGGTGTGATTTCACGGGATGTTTTCAAACAAGAACACGTCAGCAACAGAAGGATGATAAATATCACAGAGGATTTGAGAACGGGAAAAAAAAAAGGCCTGCAGGATTCTCTTCTGGCATTTCGAGTGATGGAAACAACTCCGGGACCGATGATTAAAATTTTAAGTTAGGGGCAATACAGAACAACAGAGTTGGAAGGGACATTGGAGGTCTTCTAGTCCAACCTCCTGCTAAAGCAGCAGACGCTATACCATGGGTATCAAACTCGATTTCATTGAGGGCCGCATCAGGGTTGTATTTGACCTCGGGGTGTGGTGGGCATGGCCAGGGTGGGTGTGGCCAGCTTGATGTCACTCCTGTTGGGGGCGCCTGTGGTGGCCCGTGTGCTCTGCCAGCAAAAGCAGGCTCCCAAGCTGTTTTCGGCTGCCATGGCCTCCTGCAACCCTCTGCCACGCGGCCCTCCCGAGCTCCGTTTTCATTGGCAGAGGGTTTGCAGGAGGCCGCGGCAGCTAAAAATAGAGCTTGGGAGTCCGCTTTCACTGGGCAGAAGCACCACGGGCCAGTCCTTCGCTGTTTCCACGGTGGCCCCACAGGCCAGATCTAAGTACCCCGCAGGCCGGATCCATCCTTGAGTTTGACACCCCTGCTCTATACCATTCTAGACAAAATGGTTGTCCAATCTCTTCTTAAAAACCTCCAGGTTTGGATCACCCACAATTTCTGGAGTCAAGCCGTTAATTGTTCTCACTGTCAGGAAAGTTCTCCTTAGTTCTAAATTGGATCTCTAATAAGTTTCCGTCTGTTATTTCTTCTACTACCCCCCCCCCATGCTTTGGAAAGCAATTAAAATGTAATATTTTAAGAGATTTTTAATACTATTCAGAGTGTGAAGAAAAAGGGAGAAAACAAAGTTTCTTTTTTCCATTCTGATCACATTGGGTTATTAGGTTAATCTATTTGAAATTGCTTCCCCCAAATAGTCATGCAAGATTTCGCCATCTCAAGGTGATAGCCAGAAATGTCAAAAGCTTTTAAAAAAAAAAAAAAAAAAAGACTAGATAAATTCATGGAGGAAGAGGAAGATGAGTGGAGATATTGAGTGGGGCTTCCGTTTTTATATATGCAAGTAGTCCTTGACTTATGTGAGCCCCAAATTTCTGTTACTACATGAGACAGTGAAGTGAGTTTTGCCCCATTTTATAACTTTTCTTGCTATAGTTGTTAAACGAATCACGGCGGTTGTTAAATCAGTAAACAATTGTTAAGTGAATTGGGCTTTCCCATTGACTTTGCTTCTCAGAAAGCCACAAAAAGGGATCCTATGACCTTAGGACATTGCAAATGTCATAAATTTGAGTCTGTTGCCAAGCAACTAAATTATTATTATTATTATTATTTGCTTTAATTCATATGCCGCCCTTCTCCGGAGACTCAGGGCGGCTGACAATGCGTTAAGCAATAGCCTTCATACTTTTGTATATTTATACAAAGTCAGCTTATTGCCCCCATAATCTGGGTCCTCATTTTACCTACCTTAGAAAGGATGGAAGGCTGAGTCAACCTTGAGCCTGGTGAGATTTGAACTTGCAGTAATTGCAAGCAGCAGATGTTAATCTGTTAATAACAGTGCTTTAGTCCACTGTACTACAGGCTCTTTTATGGGCGTGGGGATGCTGCAATGGCTGTTAAGCGTGAAAACGGTCATAAGTCACTTTTTTCAGTGCCGTAACTTCGAATGGTCACTAAATGAACTGTCGAGGACTATCTGTAGCCTACCACTGAGTATCTGCTGCTCTGGTAAATAAGAAGGGAGATGGATTTGCTCAGAGGGTTTGATCATCCAGGAACATCAAGGGGAGGAAACTGGAGTCAACAAACTTTGTGTCAGGGTTCCAAGTAATAGATCCATCGCAAGCAAAAACTCCAAGGCAGGTAGATTCCTCAAAGAATAGCAGTATTAGCAATAGCAATAGCACTTAGACTTATATACCGCTTCATAGTGCTTTTACAGCCCTCTCTAAGCAGTTTACAGAGTCAGCCAACCCAACAATCTGGGTCCTCGTTTTACCTACTTCGGAAGGATGAGTCAACCTGGTGAGATTTGAACTGCTGAACTGCAGCTAGCAGTCAGCTGAAGTAGCCTGCAGTACTGCACTCTAACCACTGCGCCACCTCAGCGCAGTGGTTAGAGTGCAGATGTTGGCACATATCTGGTGAAAACCAACTCTGAAGGGCCCCTCGGTTTTCATGTAATTAAAAGTGAAAGTTTTCCCCTCAAACCCAAATAATCAGTCACATGGCCCAATCAAGGCAGCGTCCTCTGGTCAGGTGACATCACTCCTCCTTCCTCAAACCAGGTGTGAGAACGTCCTTGGCTCCCAGGGGAAAATATTTTGTTTTGACTACACAAGCCCAGCTATCTCTCCACTCCTCTCTCTATTGCTCAGCTCCAGTGTGGCAGCACTGAAGCTCCAAGATGGCTTCGGCCCGATCAGCTTCAGGGTTGGCAAACTTTGGTTAGATGCAACACAATTGTTCTTTTTTTGAATGGTCCACAATGGTGGAAGGTGATGGAGGGGAAGCCAAGCTCAACTACGGGACACAGGCAAAGCAGAGGCGGAGAACAAATTTGGAGGAAAGGAAGAAGATGGAGAAGAAGTTGAGTAAGTCAGGGAGACTAGGCAGGACACTGTGAAAGAAGGGTAAGGAGCATAGAAAGAAAGAATTTGTTCAACCTTGGGATCATGAATCCCAGAGAGTTCTTCAAAAGTTTTTTCGCCCACCATCACTGCGGCCAAGTTGGCGGTGTAGCTGGAAAGGACCAAGAGGCAGAAGATGGCCCAGAGGTTCATGAGGAAACGGCCTGTCCAGCACTTGGGTGTCTTGCTGGAGACGGTGCGGCCAAAAAGGATGGCATAGCAGAGGTTCAGGGCTGAGGAGTAAGAGAAGATCTTCATACGGTTGCGGCCGTGGGGCGTCATGCCGTAGGGGCTCTTCCACTCGTACAAGGTGAGGAAGAGGGCCGTCATGTGGAGAGCCACGAAGATACCCACCCACATGGTCCAGTGTAATGGCCACATGAAGGCCCCGATGGGTGATGCTGTGTCCCGGATCCTCACCAGGATGCCCAAGCTGGTGGAGAAGAAAGGGCTGGTGAAGTCGATCACTTGACTCCGGGCGGAATTGATGCTGAAGGACGTCACGGCCATGTGGGCTGTGCCACTCAGGAGGTCTCCTACCAGACCCGTCCAGCGGCCATTTTTCCAAGCCCCGTACTTTCCGTCACCCACGATGTAGAGGTCGAAGTCAAAGGGCAAGTCTTCGGCCAGCTTTTCCAAGAGGTCGATGCAATAGCCGTAGCAGCATCTTCGGTACTCCATGGGGATGGAGCCGTTCTCCGAATTCAGCTCCTCGAAGAGGGCGTTGAGCACGGATGAGTCGTTGGTGTGAGGATCCAGGCAGAGTTGCCCCGCTGGACAGTTGCCCTCTTCGTCTACCTGGAAAGAGCACCAGTTAATACCTTTTGAATATCAAGCAGGAAATCAAAGGGGCTGGCTAGGAGAAACCTGAAGATCAGCCTTCTCAGGGGTGAAATGCTCTGAAGTCAGCTACTGGTTCTCTTCGCTACTGGTTTGTTTTGCATGTACATGCATGGTGCATGCCAAACGCAGCGCTGAAAAAGGAGGATTTTTCTGAGTCTGCAAAGGTAAGTAAAACAGCAAGGGGGGGGGGGAACAGCTGTGCTGCACGATTTAGATTCGCTAGAAAGCAAGATTAGAAATCTCGCTAGAAAGCAAGATTACCTGCTTTCTAGTGAATATAAATCATGAAGCACAGCTGATCGTCGGAAATACCAGTTCGCTCGAACTGGTAGCATTTTTTAACTACCGGTTCGCCTGAACTGGTCCGAACCGGTAGCATTTCACCCGAGCCTTCTCCAATCTGGCACCCTCCAAATCATTTTTAATCCCAGCTCCCTGCAAATAGATTAGGCAAATGAACCCAGAAAGATTGCTGAACATGTGGTCGGTAAGCGAGGACTACCTACGTGCACTTCTGTGCAATGTTAGGATGCACATCTGGGAGGCGGCACTGTGCATTGTAACATAGCGATGCTTATTTCATCCTGTTTTGGGGGGGGCACATCACAATTTGCAGCAGATTGCCACAAGAAACCACACATTTGTGTTCGCCATCTGTCTCTCTTTGGATGTGCAGGACTACATCATCCATTGTTCCCAGCCAATATGATCTTCTGCATGTGGATGATGGATGTTCGCAACTGAGCCCAGAATTTCTGTGGCTAAGCAAGACAGTTGTTAAGTGAGTTCTGCCTCATTTTACGACTTTTCTTGCCACAGTTGTTAAGTGAATCACTGCTGCTGTTAAGTTAGTAACACGGTTGTTAAGCAAATCGGGCTTCCCCATTGACTTTGCTTGTCAGAAGGTCACAAAAGGTGATCATGTGATCCTTGGACGATATGAACCAATTGCCAAGCACCTGAATTTTGATCATGTGACATGGGGATGCTGCAACGGTTGTAAGTTGATCGTAAGTCATAGTGCTGTTGTCACTAAATGGTCACTAAATGAATGGTTGTAAATCGAGGACTACCTACGATCTGCACATTTGGAGAATGCCAAGTTAACCAAAGGCTGTTATATGTTAGCAATAGCCATAGCACTTAGACTTATATATCGCTTCATAGTGCTTTACCAGCCCTCCCTAAGCGGTTTACAGAGTCACCATATTGCCTCCAAAAATCTGGGTCCTCGTTTTACCGACCTCGGAAGGCTGGAAGGCTGAGCCGGTGAGACTCGAACTGCAAGCAGTTGGCAGTCAGCAGAAGTACCGTGTTTTTTGGAGTAGAAGATGCACCGTTTTCCCCCCAAAAAGAGGGTGAAAATCTGGGTGCATCTTATACTCCGAATGTAGCCCTTCCCAGCTTCTCAAATGGAGGTTTCAGAGGCTGAAAAAAGCATCAGAAATGAAGCTTCAGAAAAAAGTTCCCAAACAGAGCTTCAGAGGCTTTTTTTCTGAAGCTCTGTTTTGGAGGCTTTCAGAGGCAGGAAAAAAGTGTTTTCTGAAACGGAGTTTCAGAGGCAGAAAAAAAAGCAAGGCACAGAGCTCACAACCAAGGAACCTGTCACTAAAATTCACCTCTGGGAACAGCTGACTGGGGGTATTCCGGAGGCCGATCCACCTGCCAATCAGCTTTTTTCTTATTTTCCTCCCCAAAAACTAAGGTGCGTCTTATACTCCGAAAAATACGGTAGCCTGCAGTATTGCATTCTAACCACTGCGCCACCACAGCTCTCGTGGTGTTGCACAATTTTATATTTTTCTAAAAGAGAAATGTCTGTGAGCCAATCAGCTCTGGTCAGCAGGTGCCCCCACATGTCCCGATGTACCTACGCACCTCCCGGATGAAGACAAAGGGGTGTTCCACCAAGGTCACCACCCGCAGCTTCATGCGCGAGAAGCCCCCGCCCTCGGCCTGGTTCTTGCGCTGCAGGTGCTGCGGCCAGCTGCCCTCCTCCGCTTCCATTTCACCCCCCTTCCAGCTGCCCACCGTCACCCACGTGGGCTGGCCCACCGAATCCCTCAGCAGGCTCCAGATTTTGTAGTGACGGTCAGTGTGGATGTGAGACGTGTTGTGCACGAAGACCTCGCCTGTCTGGCCACGGAAAGACGTGTTGGCTAAAAACCTGCAATAGGGAGAAGAAAAAAGCAGGAATCAGAATAACAGAATAACAGTGTTAACCGGGACCTTGGAGGTCTTCTAGTTCAACCCACTGCTCAAGCAGGAAATACCATTTCAGACAAGCGGTTGTCCAATATTTTCTTAAAAACCTCCAGTGTTGGAGCACCTGCAACTTCTGAACTTCTAATTCCACTGATTAATTGTTCTAATTGTCAGGAAATTTCTCCTTGTTTCTAGAATTGTTCTCTCTTTGATTAGATGTAAAAAAGATCTTGATACTCTAGAATGAGTGCAGAGAAAAGCAACGAAAATGATTAGGGGACTGGAGGCTAAAACATATAAAGAACGGTTGCAGGAACTGGGTAGGTCTAGTTTAATGAAAAGAAGGACTTGGGGTGACATGATAGCAGTATTCCAAAATCTAAGGGTGTCAGCTTTGGAAGCCATATTAGGCCGGAAGCTCCAATTTATTTATTTTATTTTTATTTATTTTACGTAATTTATACGCCGCCCAATCTCCGTAGACTCAGGGCAGCTCACAACAATAAAAAGAAACCCAATAAAACATAAAATACATACAAAATACATTAATGTATAAATATAAATTTAAAACATACTAAAACCCATTAAAATAATCAAATCCCCTCAGTCCAGGTTGGGTGATGTAAACAACCATGTTTTTAATTCGCGGCGGAAGGTGCGAAGGTCAGGGGCCAACCGAAGCCCCAGGGGGAGTTGATCCCAAAGAGTGGGCGCACTCACAGAGAAAGCTCTGCCCCTGGGGGTCGCCAGTCGGCATTGTCTAGCCGACGCCACCCGGAATAGGCCCTCCCTGTGAGAACGTACCGGGTGATGGGGAGCTGTTGCTGGCTGCAGATGGTCCGACAAATATCCTGGGCCTAAGCCATGTAGGGCTTTATAGGTCATCACCAGCACCTTGAATCTTACCCGGAGGGCAACCGGTAACCAATGCAAGTCGCGCAGGAGGGGTGTAACATGGGAGTATTGGGAACCTCCCATCACAACCCACGCGGCTGCATTCTGCACCAGCTGAAGCGTCCGAGTGGTCCTCAAGGGCAGACCCAGGTAGAGAGCATTACAATAGTCAAGACGGGAGGTGAATTGTGCATGAGTAACTGTGCGTAGAGCATCTCGGTCCAAATAGGGACCGAGATCTCGGTCCAATGCTGCCACCTTCTCATGTGTGGGAAAGTAGGAGGGGGGGATTAAGGAGAGGGGTTGTTAGTAGACATAATAGCATTCTTCCTGTCGGTCAAGGTCAGGGCGATCCAGCATCTGGAGAAGGAGTGGTCAGGGGGCTGGATCGAGATGGAACGGACGTTGATTGGAGCATGTGACCGACTGGGGGGAAAAGGGGATGGTTTTGGGAGCTTTGACTTACTGAAGGAAAACCCGGGCTTTTCAGATTCCGGTTTTCCCAGATGTGCCAGTTTGCCTATTCTAGTAAAGAGAACTTTGGAAAATGTTTGCTTCCGCGTCTTTACTTGGAGTTGGGTTTTTTCTGGAATGCTGACAAAGGGGTTGCCGCAAAGAAGAGGGAGTCAAGCTATTCTCCAAAGCACCTGAAGGCAGGACAAGAAGCAATGGATGGAAACTAATCAAGGAGAGAAGCAACCTAGAACTAAGAAGAAAATTTCTGACAGAACAATTTATCAGTGGAACAGCTTGCCTCCAGCTCGGAGAATGAACCTTCATCCTCATCCTACACCCGAGCTACAGATATTTGCCACTATTGCGAAGCCAGATTTGCGTAATGACTGCATGATTCACTTAAGAACTGATTTACTTAATAATTCTAGTAAAAAAAAAGATTGTAACATGGGGCAAAACTCATATAATCACTGTGTCAGACTATGATGCTATCTCAAAATTAAATGAATTTCCAAACTGCCAATCTTTAAGGAAATCTTTCTTTAATTGAGCACAGCCACCGGATCATGACTCCGCGCGGACAGGACTGACCTTTTGCCCCCCAATCCCTCCCTTTCCGATCCCCAAATCTCTGCTTCTCATTGGCTATCTTCCAAGTCATTCTTCAGACTTCTTTTTCTCGTCATTTCCCAGGAATGTGCCCCCTCCCCTCATTTCCACGACAACCAGACTTCAAAGGGATTTAGCAGGCAAAAGTTTCAGAGTTTATCTTTCGCTCTCCTCTGCTCTCTCTGCCAGCGTTGAAACGCTGACACACTGCCTTGCTTAGCAAAGGCAATTTGGGGCTTAATTGTGGTCATAAGTCGAGGACTACCTGTACAGAAACACATGTGCATGCTGGGAGAAGGGATTGGTTGCTCTTAGGGATCCAAAAATCGAGAGCAGCTTACTCACTGGGAAAGGTAGAGTCCGGAGGATTCAGAGTACACGACGTGTTTGTCATTGCAATTCACCATGCTCTGGATGAGGGCGAGGTCAGGCCGGATGTAGACCGCCCGGGAAATGGCACGGGACACCAGCTCTATGGCGTCCTGGATGAAGTGTTCCAGGGAGGGCCTGTCGACCTCCCCAAAGGCCAGGAGACCTAACGGCAGCCCCTCCGTCTGGAGCTTATCCACGTTCTGGGGTTGCCCCAAAATCCAGTGGAATTGCTGAGCGACCCCCAACTCCTTCGCCATCTGGAAGATGAGCTGGGAGAAGGGAGCATTGCAACCGAAAAGCAAAGCTGGGCCGGGCAATTCGCGGTATTCCTCCAAGTGTCGCCGAAGGTGACGGGCAGCTTCTCTCTCATCCAGGAAGCTCAAGTCAATCACAGCCGTCTTCTCCAGGTGGGCATGGCTAGTCCAGAGGTCAATGAAGGCGGAGGCATCCCAGGCTTGGCACAAAACCAGGGTGACGTCTTGCCAACGGTTGGCATGGAAGATGGTAACCAGCAAGTCCAGGAGAGTCTCGAAGTCGCCGCATTGGTCCATGTGGAGATGGAAGGGATTCTGCCAGAAGGAGTCAGGAGGGGACAAAGAAAGTAAAACCAAACAAATACAGGCAGTCCTCGACTTACAACAGTTCATTTAGTGACGGTTCAAAGTTACAACGGCAATGGGAAAAAAATGACTTGGGACCATTTTTCACAGTCCCAACCTCTGTAGTATCTCCATGATCGTGGGATCAAAATTCAGATGCTTGGCAACTGGTTTGCATTTATGGCCATTGCTGTGTCTCAGAGTCATGTGATCCCCTATCGTGACCGTCTGACAAACAAAGTCAATTGGCAGAGGGGGGGAATCCAGATTCACTTAACAACCGGGTTACTAACTTACCAGCTGCAGTGATTCACTTAACAGCTTTGGCAAGAAAGGTTGTAAAATGGGGCCAAAACTCACTTAACCAAGATCTCACTTAACCACAGAAATGTTGGGCTCAATTGTGGCCATATGTTGAGGACTACCTGTAGAGATTTTTTTCAGTTATGATACAAGAGGGATGGAGTTTGCAACCCCAGGCTGAAGTTATAGGAAGGGAGATGCCATTAGCCTGGAAAAAAGCATCTTAACCAGTGGTGAAATCCAATTTTTTTTTTACTCCCGGTTTGGTGGGCATGGTGTGGCTTGGTGGGTGTGGCAGGGGAAGGATACTGCAAAATCTCCATTCCCACCCCATTCCAGGGGAAGAATCAGAGGTGGGTTTCAGCAGGTTCTGACCAGTTCTGGAGAACCAGTAGTGAAAATTTTGAGTAGTTCGGAGAACCGGTAGGAAAAATTCTGATTGGCTCCGACCCCATCTATTCTCTGCCTCCCAAGTCCCAGCTGATCAGGAGGAAATGGGAATTTTGCAGTAACCTTCCCCTGGATTGCGGAGGGAATGGAGATTTTACAGTAGCCTTCCTCTGCCACGCCTGCCAAGCCACACCCACTGAGCCATGCCATGCCACGCCCATCAAGCCATGCCCACAGAACCGCTAGTAAAATTTTTTGAAACCCACTACTGGGAAGAATACTGCAAAATCCCCATTCCCTCCCCACTCCTGGGGGAAGGATATTGCAAAATCTCCATTCCCACCGCACTCTGGGGCCAGCCAGAGGTGGTATTTGCCAGTTCTCCGAACCACTCAAAATTTCTGCCACTGGTTCTTTGAACTGCTCAAAATTTCCACTACTGGTTCTCCAGAACCTGTCAGAACCTGCTGGATTTCACCCCTGATCTTAACATCTCTTGGACTCTGGAACCAAGGACTTGGGTCTTCTCTGTCTTCAAGCAGAGGCTGGACATCCTTAGCACTCATGATGTTACCTAATTGGGTAATGAAACGTCTGCAAGAAATTAACTAAGCTCAGAGACCACCAAAGACCCCTCATCATGCCAACCCTGAGCTACAAATATTCTCCTTTAGAGGCTGGACAGCTGTCTATCAGGATGAATCTGGCCTCAGCCTGCTGTCCTTCAACAGACCCTTAAAGATGAAGCTCTTTCCACAGAAACATATTGTGTGAATTCATTTATGGGACTGATGTTGCCTACAACATCAGTGTCACTGGTTGTGGTTCTGCCAGACCCACAAAACCAGGAAAGGGACGTACAGTTACTTCAAAGCAGTTTCCTTTCTTGTTCTTCGCTCATGGACAGAAATCTTGCCATACTAAAGCTACTGCTTGCAGGCATTAAAGATATATTTTGAGAATTTCTAGGGAGGAGCCATTTTTCTCCCATCCAAATTATCTAAACTTTGCTGTCTCTTGGTCTTCTGGAAAGCAGCACCTCCCTCCTGGGAATCCGGAATTACAGACAGTCCTCAAATTACAACCAGTCGTTCAGTGACTGTTCGAAGTTACAATGGCATTGCAAAAAGTGACTTAGGACTGTTTTTCACCCTTACGACCACTGCAGCATGATCCACTTACATGATCCAAATTTGGACGCTTGGAAATTGGATCATATTTATGACAGTTGCAGGGTCCAGGGATCATATCAGGGGTGAAATGCTCCTGGTTCGGACCGGATCACCTGATCTGGTAGCGATGGCAGCGGGTGGTTCGGAGAACGGGTAGCAAAAATCCCTGCCCTCTCCCCCCGCATGCCCAGCTGAGCCGTGCGATCATCAGAGGCTGTTGTTTTTTTTTACTTTTAAAAGCATTTTTTTCGTCAGAAGAGGTTGTAGAAAAAATGCTTTTAAAAGTTAAAAAAAAGCCTCTGATGATCGTGCGGCTCAGCTGGGATCGTCAGAGGCTTTTCAAAGCATTTTTTTCTGCAACCTCTTGGCCGAAGAGGTGGTAAAACAAATGCTTTGAAAAGTCTCTGACGATCTCAGCTGAGTTGCCTGATCGCCAGAGGCTTTTCAAAGCACTAGAAAAAATGCTTTGAAAAGTTTAAAAAAAAAAAAAGTTGCCACGCCCACCATCACATTACACCCCCCCCCACCAAGCCACGCCCACAGAACCAGTAGTAACAAATTTTACATTTCACCCCTGGATCACGTGATACTCTTTTGCATCCTTCTGACAAGCAAAGTCAATGGGGAAGGCAGATTTACTTTACAACTATGTTACTAACTTAACAACTGCATCAATTCACTTAACAACTGTGGCAAGAAAGGTTGTAAAATGGGGCAAAGCTTCTTTAACAAACGTCTCACTGAGCAGCCGAAATGTTGGGCTCAATTGTGGTTGTACCATACATTCCACCCCAGGTTCCTACCGTTTTTCCAGTGTAATCATTTTTAAATGATTGTTTCAACTTTTGAAACTGCAGAGGTGTGCGTTTTTGTGTGTGTGTGTGTTAATTGGTGGCTTCAGAAGTGGAAGGGAAGGAAGAAAACAAGAATGGAGAAATAGATGGACAATCACTTTATAAACAAAACTAAAGAGCCTGGTGGCGCAGCAGACTAATAGCCTGTTATTATCATCCAGCTGCCTGCAATTACTGCAAGTTCGAATCTCACCAGGCTCAAGGTTGACTCAGCCTTCCATCCTTTCTAAGGTAGGTAAATTGAGGACCCAGTTGTGGGGGCAATAAGCTGACTTTGTATAAATATACAAAAGTATGAAGGCTATTGCTTAACGCATTGTAAGCCGCCCTGAGTCTCTGGAGAAGGGCGGCATATAAATCAAATTAAAATAAATAAATAAATAAAAAGACTTCTGATAATCCAAATTTTCTGAACTGCAAACCTTGTCTGCTTAGGGCTCTGCTTAGCTACTTTGAAGCACCAGTCTGCACATAAAAAAGATGTTGAGACTCTAGAAAGAGTGCAGAGAAGAGCAACAAAGATGATTAGGGGCCTGGAGGCTAAAACATATGAAGAATGGTTGCAGGAACTGGGTATGTCTAGTTTGATGAAAAGAAGGACTAGGGGAGACATGACAGCAGTCTTCCAATATCTCAGGGGCTGCCACAAAGAAGAGGGAGTCAAACTATTCTCCAAAGCACCTGAGGGCAGGACAAGAAGCAGTGGGTGGAAACTAGCAACCTAGAACTAAGGAGAAATTTCCTGACAGTTAGAACAATTAATCAGTGGAACAACTTGCCTCCAGAAATTGTAAATGCTCCAGAACTGCACGTTTTAAAGAAGAGACTGGACAGCCATTTGTCTGAAAGGTGTAGGGTTTCCTGCCTAAACTGGGGGTTGGATTAGAAGACCTCCAAAGTCTGTTCTGTTCTGTTCTGTTCTGTTCTGTTCTGTTCTGTTCTGTTCTGTTCTGTTCTGTTCTGTTCTGTTCTATTCTATTCTATTCTATTAAGAGCCTTGGTGGCGCAGCAGACTAAAGCACTGTTAAGTAACACCAGCTGCCTGCAATAACTGCAAGTTCAAATCTCACCAGGCTCAAGGTTGACTCAGCCTTCCATCCTTTCGAGGTAGGTAAAATGAGGACCTGGATTGTGGGGGCAATAAGATGACTTTGTATAAAAAAGAACACCGCTTAGGGGTGGGTGGGTTGAAAGCCCTACTAAGCAGATATATACAATAGTATGAAGGCTATTGCTTAACGCATTGTAAGCCGCCCTGAGTCTCCGGAGAAGGGCAGCATATAAATCGAACCAATAAAAAAATAAAAAAATAAAAATTCTATTCTGTTCTGTTCTGTTCTGTTCTGTTCTGTTCTGTTCTATTCTATTCTATTCTATTCTATTCTATTCTATTCTATTCTATTCTATTCTATTCTATTCTATTCTATTCTAGGGAGTGTACCTGACCCTTATGAAGAGTTTTTGAGATTCAGGTGTGGATAAAAGCATGCCTTTGCAAATGATGCAGAACCACAAGCCCTCCTCCCTTTCTGTTTAGCAGAGTCCCAAGAGTGCTGGTCACTGCTCCCCCCCCCTGTACCATCCTTAACCCCACAACCAGCTGCAGGAGAAAGCTTAAACCAGAAATGGGGCAAACCTGTAAATGTGGTAGCTGCCACCAGAGGGCAGAAGACACCCGCAGCTAAACTTAAATTCAGCCCCGCCAAAGAGATCTCCCATCAGAATAAAACTAAAAGAGGAATTTCAAATAAAGCTAAAGGCTCCCTTGAGTCCAGTTTCGGGCAAAAGATAGAAGCAGTTTGCACTGTCTATTTCTAGGCTGGCGTAGTGATTTCTTAGCCTGGTCTACAGCCCCGAAATTCTCTGGGGATCTCCTATGCGCATAGACATCAGGTCTGATGCTGATTTAATTTCATTTTAAGACCAGCCGTGATCTGGAGAAAAGAGCGATGCAGCCCCATTTCCATATCACCCTCTAAAAGAGGATCCCCCCAAATTCTCTAGCTCATGAAGCCTTGGATTGTTCATGGACACCCATCATTTACTACGTGAGCATAATTTAATGAATAACTACTTTAACTTATAATACCGGTAGTCCTCAGTTAATAACCATTTGTTTGGTGGCTGAAATTATGGTGGCTCTGAAGGAGGAGATTTAGGGCTGGTCTTCGAAGCTGTGGCCATCCACATGATTACAATTTGGGCTCTTGGCAACCCATTTGCCATTATGACAGTCGCAGTTCTCAGGGTCATAAATCTTCAATGCTGGCTTCCGACATTACAGCTGTGATTACAGCTGCTACTGGTAGTTATTCCAATCCACACCTGAATCTCAAAAACTCTTCATAAGGGTCAGGTACGCCCTGTGGGTGGGCTGCTGGGGGTTCTCAGGGGTTCGGGAGAACTTCTAGGTAAGATTCTGTGCAGTTCGGAGAACCCCCAAATCCCACTCCTGGCTGACCCCGCCCACCCCACACCGTCACTCCCCTCCCAGGAGTCCCCACCCAGCCCGTTTTAGATGCAGGTAAGTGCAGGGCGCGCCTGGAGTCTTGGGGAGGGTGAAAAATGGGCCTACCAGAAGTTTGGGAAGGCCAGAGGGCCTCCGGAGCCTGGGGAGGCTGTTTTCGCCCTCCTGGAGGCTCGAGGAAAGCCTCCGGAGCCCGGGGAGGGCAAACCCCCCCCCGTGGTGCAGGAGGCCAACTAGGCCACGCCCACCATGGTCATGCCCACCCAGCAACCGGGCAGAGAATTCCTTGCTAAAAAATGTTTGAAGCCCACTCCTGGCCATACTGGATGGGGTGAATGGGTACCGGTGTCCACAAATATGTGGAATGCATCAGTCCTCCGGAATGCTGTTAAATGGGGCTTTGGTTAATCTGATTCAGCAGGGAATTTTTTTTAAAAACCAGCAGGAAGGATTCCATAGGGACTTTATCTACATCCTTTTCTTGGAGGGGCCACCAAGTCACCATCTCCAGCTAGAATGCAGGAAGGAGTGAAAGCTTAAGAGTCCTTGCACAGCAGGAAACGAGGCAGACCTGACTTGAAACCTTTATCTGGCTTTTTCCCAAGAGAATGCAGTCAGTCTGTCGAGATTCTTGTAAACAGGCATGCAACAATAAAGAAGCAACTCTGATCAGTCGCTCTGACAAGCAGTATGCAAAAGAGAAAAAATAAATAAATCTACGCCAGGGTTCTCTAAGAAAGGGAGTGAAAATCAAACTGCCAACACTGAATCACCCTCATACAAATGGTTCATCATATTTGTATCTGGAATACTGCATTGGGGTCGGCCTAGATGACCTCTGAGGTGTAGAGCGCTCCAGTTTTCTCTGAGACACAGGAAGAATGTATGGGGTTCTTTAGCTTAGAAAAGAGGCATCTGTGGGGAGACAGGTCTGAGATGAATAAAGTCATCCTTGATATGGATAAGGCAACCATATCCAGGCTGCAAATATGTGGGACTTTTTACTTCTGGCAAAGAGATGCAGAGAAAACTCTCTCTCTCTGCTGCCCTCTAAGGGTCACTTGGGTTTTGGCAGCCCATACTGGAGATGTAAGAAAAAGAGAACCCAGGTCAGGAAAAAGGTTTATTTCTGTCTCCAAGCATGAATAATAAAGGTCATCCAATTGTTGGAAGAAATATCCAACTGGTTCAGTTCCAAGCTGGGAGAAAGACACTGGAAACATGGAGGCTGATTGGAAAGAAGGTTTAATGATGAAAAGAACTACCAAGCACATTGTTCTGGTGCAGCTGACCACATGGTGTTGAGAATGGGGTTTTTTTATACCTTCTTTTATACCTTCTTGACCACTTGAGCTTCCTGTTCCTGTGCAAGAATGTGTAATCTATTGGCTGTTGTCAGACTCCCATGGGGTCATGTAGGGGTTATGTAGGGATCATAGCTGGCTCTATAGGCAAAGTACAAATCCTAGGTGTTTGTCTGAGCTAAGTTTGGTTGAAGTTTGGATTGCTCTGAAGGTGATCCAATAATTCCTATTGTGGCTTAATGACTTTGTCCTGTGTTGGATCTTGAGTGATGGCTGCTTCTAATCCTACCATTCTGCCTTTGTTTCAGAATATCCTGTCTTGAATGGATTACCAAATCTGCATTTCTACAAGTATCTGCTGGGTCTATTAAGGAAAGTGGGTGTTGCTTTCTGCCTCTAAAAAAACATGTTTCTCCATTTCTGCCTTTGGGAAATATAATAATCTGTCTTTTTTTAAATATTCCTCAAACCATTCTTCTAGGAGGGGTGGTAGTTTCTCACACAATGAATCCAATTGGAAAGAGAGAGAAAACAGACCAAGCAAAGGACTGGGCATAATTAACCCATGGAACTCATTTCCACAAGATATGATGACACCTGCAAACAAAAGGCTGAATAAATGTATAGAGGACAGGCTGTCCATCTTGAAGATTTAATCTAACTCTAAATTGCAGTGGGGTGACACGACTTCAAATATCAGTTTCAAGGAAGCAATAACAGAAAAGGGACAAAACTCCATTTATTAAGAAGCATCAGATTGGCTTTCAAATGAAATGCTGGACCGAGAGAGACCTCGGCTTCATCCAGGAAGGCTATTCTTATATTTTTACCAATGCAAATATTTCATTTTGAAGATATTTTTTTTAAAAAGTCCATCGTCATAGTCCCCATCACCATTCTATCGATCGTGACACAAATCAAGGCGACATTTTGAGTAAGGAAATGAAAAGGATACCGGGAAAAAACCCTTGTAAACAACCCTTACGGATTATCAGGTGGCAAAATCTGGAATTGGAAGGATACAGGGATGCACCATTTTCGTGGACAAGTCATTTTGCTAAACAGGTCTCCTCCGTTGGAGCATCTCAATGATTGAGCCATACCGAATCCAGGAAGGATAACCCGTTTTGGAAAGTAAGGGGTTGTGTGTGCCAAATCATGCAGCGTTGCAACGAGCATCTTTTGCTATGCAGGTAATTATGTTGTACTCTTCCTTGTAGGTCAATCCAATATTTCAAACACGAACTTGCCAAGTCATTAACTCCCTCAGCAGCCTGAGTAACAACTTTATGTGTTTAGAGTACTCAATGGTTTCTGCCAACCCTCGATAGCGTGAATCTTCTCCCAGCTTCAGCTAACTTCTGACTCTCTACAGCAGGAATGGGGAACTACGGCCCCTTTAGGACCTGTGGACTTCAACTCCCAGAATTCCTGAGACAGCCAGCTCAGGAATTCTGGGAGTTGAAGTCCACAGCTTCTTAGTTCCTCACCCCTGCTCTGCAGGCTCTTGTCAATGTATTTGTGGTAATTTTTCAAGCACAGACATATTCAGCATGACAATATTGTTGTCAATGTACTTGCAATGCTGCCCCCAACTGCTTTATGATTTATTTGTGATTTTCCAACATCCCTTTAACATGCAGGCAGTTCTCAGTTACAACCACTTGCTTAGTGACCATTCAAAATTACAATAGCCACTGGTCCTTGCACTTGTGACCATTGCAGCATCCCATAGTTATGTGATCAAAATTCAGGTGCTTGGCAACCAGCAGGTATCGTATTTATAATGGTTGCATATTCCCAATGTCATGTCATCACTTTTGGGACCTTCTCAGCTGGCTTTTGACAAGCAAAATCAATGGGGAAAATCAGATTTGCTTAACGACCGCATGATTCACTGCGAGAGCAATGGCAGCTAGACTTATATGCCACTTCACAGGGCTGTGCCCCCAATAATCTGTGTCCTCAATTTAACCACTGCCCTGCTTAGCAACAGAAATTCTGGATCTCACTGTGGTCGTAAGTCGAGAACTATCAGTACAGAGCAATTTCTGGCTTAGCACACGCAAGCAGGACACGCTCTTATGGAAATAAATGAGTCCAGCAAAGCACAGATGAGGTGCGGCCTTTGCAGGCTGCAGAAAATTTGGAAGCTGTCCCAGGCAAACCTTGTTAGAAGAGGCATGGTCCTACACAACCATCATTCTCTACAACAGTCCTGTATTTCCACCAACATCACCAACTGATGGTGGCTTGTGTGGTTAGGACGCTGAGATGGAGGTTAGCAAGCCCGTGTTCGAGATCCGAGTGCTGCCTTGAGATCGGGTGAGCTCCCATCTTTCGCTCCACCTCCTGCTATGAATATGAAAGGAGCCGTCAACTGGACGTCCCTTGGGCACCGGTGATGTCACCGGCTAATACTTTCAACCCAGAAGCGCGTCAGTGCTTCTGACATGAGAACAAGCAAACCAATTTATAAAGCCCTAATATTATTACACAGAGACATGAAATGCAGGACAACTCTTGTGCAAATGCTAACTTAGGTTAACACATTTGTACAAACAAAGGAAAACTCCTCCAATCCGGCAATTTCCGGGTGTAGGTGGTCAAAACCCAACAACTCCCCACATCTCGCAGAGATAAGAGAACACCTATGGTAAAGGTAAAGGTAAAGATTCCCCTCGCACATATGTGCTAGTCGTTCCTGACTCTAGGGTGTGGTGCTCAGTTCAAAGCCAAAGAGCCAGCACTGTCCAACGACGTCTCCGTGGTCATGTGGCCAGCATGACTCAACACCAAAGGCGCACGGAACGCTGTTACCTTCCCACCAAAGATGGTCCCTATTTTTCTACTTGCATTTTTTACGTGCTTTTCAGCTGCTAGTTTGGCAGAAGGTGGGACAAGTAATGGGAGCTCACCCCGTTACGCGGCACTAGGGATTCGAACTGCCGAACTTTCGATCGACAAGCTCAGTGCCTTTGCCACTGAGCCACTGCATCCCCTCTTTCCTTTTAATATTTAACCCAAATTCTTTTTCATCAGCCAGCATCTTTTGCTCGACAATTCCATGTACATATTCCAATTCAGGATAAAAATGTATGGAAATCCCAATTTCAAAAGAATGTAGCTTTCAAACAAATTAAGGTTTCTAACCCATGTAAGAATATTTTTATGATATGGAATTAGAATCTTTTATTTGAGCATTTACGCTATCAACTCCCAGAATTCTCCAGCCTGCATGCTTGGCTTCATTACCTTAAACCACTGATCAGAAAGTCTTATAGAACTTCAAAGATCAGTCATAAGTCCCTTTCCTCAGAACTGTCATACCTTTGAACCAGTGGTGAAATCTAAATTTTTTTACTACCGGTTCTGTGGGTGTGGCTTGGTGGGCATGGCTTGTTGGGTGTGGCAGGGGAAGGATACTGCAAAATCTCCATTCCCACCCCACTCCAGGAGAAAGATACTGCAAAATCTCCATTCTTTCCCCACTCCTGAGGGAAGGATATTGCAAAATCTCCATTCCCACCCCACTCTGGGGCCAGCCAGAGGTGGTATTTGCCGGTTCTCCAAAGTACTCAAAATTTCCGCTACCGGTTCTCCAGAACCTGTCAGAACCGGCTGGATTTCACTACTGCTTTGAACAGTCATTAAACAAATTACCGTAATTTGAGGACTAGCTGTATTATAAAACCAATTATCATCGAATGAATTTTATATCATTACAACAAATTACCAATGCTAAGTTCACCAATTTTCATCTTCATAGGAATACTTTAAGACAGTGTTTCTCAACCTTGGAAGCTTGGAGATGGGTGGATTTCAACTCTCAGAATCCCCCAGCCAGCAGCATCTGCACTTATGGGAGCTTCTGGAGGTTCTGAAGACCCTGGCTGAATCCCTGCCTCTGGCACCATATCTTCTCCAGCCTCCTCATTGTCCGACTAGAGTGCTAGCTGCACAGGCTGCTGGCGCAGCACCATATCAGCCTCCTCACTGTCGGAATCAGCTACTAGCTGCACAGGCCGCTGACGGGCCACAACAGCCCCCGCTTCAGCTCCAGGGTGATGGGATTAAGACATGGCCCTCAGGACATGATAGGATTAGCCCTCTACCCATCTCACCACATGGCACCTGGGAAGATTACATCACCCAGCAAGGCTCAACCAAGCCTAGGACACGGACAACCTACAAAGTTAGCTAAGACCCCCGCCTCCTGGGAGTCTGGCAACCAATGGGATACATTTCTTTGTACAGGAAGAGGAAACTCTAAGGCAGGGCCCAAGAGAGTGTATAAATATATCCCTTTCTCCACACCGTGTGCCTTTTCTGCTCAGGAACTCATGCCATGTGATCCTGTTCATCAATAAACCTTCTTTCCAAGCAACTTCCATGAGTCCAGTGCAGAGGTGGTATTCAGCCGGTTTGCATTGGTTCGGGCAAACCTTTGCCGGAAATTTGGTGAAGGTCGCCGAACCGGTAGCAATGGTCAGCTGGCCACACCCCCGAATCGGCCCCCCAGTCACTGCTCGCTCGTCCCGCCCGCCATGTTTGTTGCCACCATGTTCTTCGTGCATGCGCATCCCATTGCCTTGCAAGTCCAATGGGCGTGAAGAACATGGCGGCGACAGCAGCAGCTTTTTCCACGACCTCTTTCCACTTTCCACAACAGACTTTTTGGCAGCCTGTGGGAGGTTACTTTGCTAGCCGCTTTCCAGCAGCAGCAGCTGGCTGGGGGCTGCTGAAAACTCCAGTCAGCTTGCCTTCCAGACTCTGGACCAGCCGCTGCAGAAGGTAAGCAGCCCAAACAAAGAGGCGGTGTGGGGGGAGGAAGCCAGGCTAGGGCCGGGGCTGCTAAAGGAGGGGAAACGGGGGCGACTGGCGAAGGGAGGGCAGGGGTAGATAGGTGGAAATTCCAAAAAATTTCCTACCTTTTCCTGTGGGTGTGGCTAGGTGGGGATGTCATGTGACTGAGTGGGTGTGAGTGATGTCAAGTTAGCCACGCCCACTCAGTCACATGGCCCCCACCTAGCCACAGCCACCAAACCGGTACCGAAATTTTTTGAAACCCACCACTGATCCAGTGTCTTTTTCCCCACTTGGAACTGAACCCAGAAGGATATTTCTTCCAACAGTACGTTGAGAACTATCTGTAATTTACCCAAGTTTTGGGAAGCTCTGTTATAAATCAAGGTCATTCCGTATGCCTCCCAAGCAGATAAGGGCTTTTCTGCATTGCCTATTCAGCTCCAACCTTGATTATTATTTTATTTTAACCTCCTGCCTGGATTGAAGAAGCCTCCCAACACAGCGGTATCAATCTCCTTGTTTGACTAAACTCTCACTCTCAGCAAGAGCTCCTGAGCAAAAATCGGAATATACATAACATAGACGGAAACATCAACAGATCCATCAGCAGGTCAATGAAGCGCAGCTTGCTCCTAAGGGATCTCCCACATTAAAATTAGACTGTGAAATTTCCATAGAGGAGAACAGCAAAAAAAAAAAAAAGGAACCAAATAAGCTATGAATAAATTCAGGGTTTATTTTGGCCAGGGATGAGGTTTAGCAGAAAACTAAGATGGATATTCCAGGAGCATCTAAGAGAGGGAGAGAAGAGGAGTGTTCTAGTTTTGTGCAATCTCAGCCATTTTAAGGTGTTGTATGGACTTGTTGTAGGGATGCGGTGGCTCAGTGGCTAAGATGCTGAGCTTGTTGATCGAAAGGTCGGCAGTTCAGCGGTTCGAATCCCTAGTGCCGCATAATGGGGTGAGCTTCCGTTACTTGTCCCAGCTTCTGCCAACCTAGCAGTTCGAAAGCACGTAAAAAATGCAAGTAGAAAAATAGGGACCACCTTTGGTGGGAAGGTAACAGCGTTCCGTGCGCCTTTGGTGTTGAGTCATGCCGGCCACATGACCGCGGAGACGTCTTTGGACAGCGCTGTCTCTTCGGCTTTGAAACGGAGATGAGCACTGCTCCCTAGAGTCAGGAACGACTAGCACATATGTGCGAGGAAAACCTTTACCTTTAGTTATGGACTTTAACTCCAGAATTCACCAGCCAGCGTGTTGATTGGGGAATTCTGGGAGTTAGAATCCATGCATTTTAAAGCTGCCATGCTGGGGAAACATTGGTGTGTTAAGAAATGCAAGAACAGATGGAAGAAAAATTAATGCATTTTGATAATCAATCCAATCAATTAGCCAAAAAAGCTATAAATCAATCCTTGGTTGTATAAAAAGAAGCATAGAATCAAAATCACGTGAAGTATTAGTAACGCTTTATAAAGCATTAGTATAAGGCCACACCTGGAATACTTGCATCCAGTTTTGGTCACCACATTACCACAAAAGATGTTGAAACTTTGGGAAAAAGTGCAAAGAAGAGCAACTAAGATGATTAAAGGCCTGGAGACAAAAATATATGAAGAACGGTGGCAGGAATTGGGTATGGCCAGTCTAGAGAAAAGAAGGACTAGGGGTGACATGATAGCGGTCTTCCAGTGTAAGAGCTGTGGTGGTGCAGTGGTTAGAGTGCAGTACTGCAGGCTACTTCTGCTGACTGCTGGCTGCCTGCAATTTGGCAGTTTGAATCTCACCAGGCTCAAGGTTGACTCGGCCTTCCATCCTTCCAAGGTGGGTAAAATGAGGACCCAGATTGTTGGGGGCAATAGGCTGACACTGTAAACTGCTTAGAGAGGCCTGTAAAGCACTGTAAAGCGGGTATATAAGTCTAAGTGCTATTTCTATTTCTATTTGAGGGGCTACCACAAAGAAGAGGGGGTCAACTTATTTTCCAAAGTACCAGAAGGCAAGACAAGAAACAATGGTTGGAAACTAAGCAAGGAGAGAAGCCACCTGGAATTAGGGAGAAACTTCCTAACAGTGAGGAAAATTAACCAGTGGAACAGCTTGCCTCCAGAAGTTGTAGGTGGTTCATCATTGGGGGTTTTTAAGACTGGAAAGCCACCTAAAACGGTGTAAGCCGGGTCTCCTGCTTGAGCTAAGGTTGGACTAGAAGACCTCCAAGGTCCCTTCCAGCTCTACTCTGATTGACTGAAATTGAAATAACCAATCCAACACTTAGCAATATCATATTAGAAGACAACAAGCTCTCATTTGGCTATGGTCAAGGATGCTGAAAAACAAGGCCCTCCCTATTCACCAAAACAATGTACAGTCCATCACGAGATTGAAATCCCTTAGACCAGCGTGGAAAACAGTTGTTCACTTAACATCTAGCCAGTTTAACTCAAAGAATGCCTGGGGAGAGGAATGGTCTAAGGTACCATCTTGTGAATGAGATTTCACAGAAGGTAGGTCTGTAGAACAACTAAGTTTACGTAGGTAAAACCTGGCTAGAAAGAATATGCACATAAAAGCCTACGAAAAAGAAAAAAGATACATTGTACCTTTACAGGAAGGATATCTGAGAAGTGGGTGTGGCTCACTGAAGACGCCTTAAGAGGCAGAAATAGCTATCTGAGTCTCCCAGAGAGCAACACAGAGTTGCAGTTTGTCAGCAGAAAAAAGGCCCGGAAACTTGTGAATGAGATTTCACAGAACCTAGGTCTGTAGAACAACTAAGTTTACGTAGGTAAAACCTGGCTAGAAAGAATATGCACATATATAAAATAATACAAATAACAAATAATAAACAAACTTTTCCTGATTGCTTATTTGTACCGTATGACTATCATTAAGTGTTGTACCTTATGATTCTTGATGAACGTATCTTTTCTTTTATGTACACTGAGAGCGTATGCACCTATACAAATCCTTGTGTGTCCAATCACACTTGGCCAATAGAAAATTCTATTCTATTCTAATAAAGAATTCTATAAAACCTTAAATCTAATTTATTTATTTATTTATTAGTCATATTTCTATGCCACCCACTCTCTGAGGACTCTGGGCAGCTTACACCAAAGTCAGTATACTAAATAGCACATTGCCCCCAACAATCTGGGTCCTCATTTTACCCACCTTGGAAGGATGGAAGGCTGAGTCAACCTTGAGCTGGTGAGATTTGATCTGTTGATCTGCTGAACTAGCAGTCAGCTGAAGTAGCTGCAGTACTGCACTCTAACCACTGCGCCACCTTGGCTCATCAATCCAATTATGCCTGTGTTCTCTAAAGGGGCTCTATCACCAAGTCCCTGTTTTCTTCAATTTAATGAGGATGTTTGATTAAATTAATTTGGAATTGGACTCTATGAAACCATCTATTCTGTGATCCTTCTGATCATTTCTTCTCTCCTACTTTGCATCTTGGAGGGAGTAAAAGGAAGGTTGACAGAATCATATACAGTGTTGTATCAAGATTTATTTTGTGCACTGTTCCATTTACCAGAACATCCCCTGACAATAGGCAAAATATACAGAGGGAGAAATATCCACCAGAATGAATCTTGCTTCATTAAGATGTTAGCATCCTGGGAAGACTGTTTCACAAGGCACAGTGTGTGAGGGACACAGGAAGACACAACTGATCTGGAAGATGGGTTGGTGCATTCTCCATAACAGAATTTTGAAATGGTCCCCAACAGGGGGGAAAGATGGGGTGATGTGATATAGATGATATGAGACTGAAATATCCCAGAAGAAACCTGGAACATTTGGGCAGCATTTCTTGCAGTTTAAGCAAGTTTAGGATGACTGGGAAAGTACAGGTAGTCCTCGACTTACGACCACAATTGAGACCACAGTTGCTAAATGGGACAGTTAAGTGAGTTTTGCCCCATTTTACGACCTTTCTTGCCACAGTTGTTAAGGGAATCACTGCAGCTGCGAAGTTAATAGCAGAGCTGAAAAACAAATCTTTTTTTTTTTATTTATTTTTTATTTGATTTATATGCCGCCCTTCTCCGGAGACTCAGGGCGGCTTACAGTGCGTTAAGCAATAGCCTTCATACTTTTGTATATTTATACAAAGTCAGCTTATTGCCCCCACAAACTGGGTCCTCATTTAACCTACCTTAGAAAGGATGGAAGGCTGAGTCAACCTTGAGCCTTGGAGAGATTCGAACCAGCAGTAAATTGCAGGCAGCTGTGTTAATAACAGGGTGCTTTAAACCACTGTAGTACCAAGGCTCTTACATTTTGCTTGTCATAACGTCATAAAAGGTGATCACATTACCCTGGGAAACTGCAACAGTCATAAATATGAGTCAGTTCTCAAGCATCTGAATTTTGATCACATGACCATGGGGTTGGGGTTAGGGTTATGCTGCAATTGGTCATTAAGTGTGAAAAAACAGTTGTAAGTCACTTTTTTCAGTGCTGTTGTAACTTTGAGCGGTCACTAAATGAATGGTTGTAAGTCCAGGACTACCTGTGGACCTCAAAAAGACTCAACAGGGATCCAGGGATCCATCCCATGTCATGCAGAAAAAATATCTTCATTTATCATTTCAAAAAGGTGGCCAAGCTCTTTGTGTAACATCCTCATTTTCTAAAATAAGTTATTCCACTAACAAACAATTCTTACTGTCAGAATTCTTTTCCTGGTTCGAAACAAAATCTCCCTCTCTTGCTTTTAAAATTCAACATCTTCCTTCTTCACCGAGCGAAAGAGAATACATTTACAAAACAGATAAATGCAAAACATCCATACAGATCCAGTGAAAACAAAACAACCTTTGATATGACTGCTAAAAAAAAACCCTCTCAAAGGTATTGTCGAAGTGCGATGTCTTCATGTGAGAGAAGGAGGAGATATAATAAATATATAATGTGGAAGTTATTGCAACTAGGTTTCATTAAACATGCATGTGAATGAAATGAAGTTTATCTATTTATTTCATTTTTATCCCACCTTTATTTTTATAAATAACTCCTTTTATTCCTAATACTCCTGTTTTCCCCACAACAATAACCCTGTGAGGTGGACTGGGCTGAGATAGAGAGATTTGCCCGAAGCCACCCAACCAGGTTTCATGTCTAAGGTGGGATTCTCAGTCTCTTGATGATTGGCCCAAAGTCACCCAACCAGCTTTCATGCCTAAAACGGGACTAAAACTTTCAGTCTCCTGAAGATTGGCCCAAAGCCACCCAACCAGCTTTCATGCCTAAGGCGGGACTAGAACTCTCAGTCTCCTGATGATTGGCCCAAAGTCACCCAATCAGCTTTCATGCCTAAGGCAGGACTAGAACTCACAGCCTTTTGATTTCTAGGCCAGTGTCTTAACACCAAGTGGTTGAACTTTCATTCTAGTTCTTCTCACTATTTGGGAGAAAGGTTGCTGCCAAGATGCTGAACAAGATGGAGAACCGGTAGCGGAAATTTTGAGTAGTTCAGAGAACCGGCAAATGCCACATCTGGCTGGCCCCAGAGTGGGGTGGGAATGGAGATTTTGCAATATCCTTTTCCCATGAGTGGGGAGGGAATGGGGATTTTGCAGTATCCTTCCCCTGGAGTGGAGTGGGAATGGAGATTTTGCAGTATCCTTCCCCTGGAGTGGGGTGGGAATGGAGATTTTGCAGTATCCTTCCCCTGCCATGTCCACCAAGCTACACCCACCTAGCCACATCAACAGAACCGGTAGTAAAAAAATTTGGATTTCACCACTGGTCCAGAAGATTATGATCATATCATAATTAGAAATTTAGGATCACATTGATCTTTAATCAGCCTGGTCTATTCTAAACACATTGAATTCTACTTTGTACTGGATTGATCTGTCCTCAGGTTCTTGTGACCTGGTCTCAGCAACACAACTAATTTGGGAGATATTGAAGAATTTTAATGAAAAAAAGACTAGGGGGTTTAATGAAAAGAAGGACTAGCGGTGAGATGATAGGAGCATTCCAATGTCTCAGGGGTTGCCGCAAAGAAGACGGAGTCAAGCGATTCTCCAAAGCATCTGAAGGCAGGACAAGAAGCAATGGATGGAAACTAATCAAGAAGAGAAGCAACCTAGAACTAAGGAGAAATTTCCTGACAGTTAGAACAGTGAATCAGTGGAACAACTTGCCTGCAGAAGTTGTGAATGCTCCAACACTGGAAGTTTTTAAGAAAATGTTGGATAACCATTTGTCTGAAGTGGTGTAGGATTTCCTGCCTGGGCAGGGGGTTGGACTAGAAGACCTCCAAGGTCCCTTCCAACTCTGTTATTCTATTCTATTCTATTCTATTCTATTCTATTCTATTCTATTCTATTCTATTCTATTCTATTCTACTCTACTCTACTCTACTCTACTCTACTCTACTCTACTCTACTCTATTCTATTCTAATACCCTTGGTATAGGGTCTTGTGCCTGAGCAGGGGGTTGGACTACAAGATCTCCAAGGTACCTTCCAATTCTATTATTCTGTTAATTCTGACAAAACGAGGATATTAAATGGGTGGATAGCTTCTGCGTTTTAGGAACAGCCACCAACAGCAAAGGAAGAAGCAGTCAAGAAATATCGGTATGTAGCAGACAAGCAATTGGTAGAGCAGCCATGAAGATAGTACATGGCTAGAAGAGCCTTGAGAGTACAGTGGTTTAGTGCACCCTGTTATTAACACAGCTGCCTGCAATTTCTGCTGGTTCGAATCTCTCCAAGGCTCAAGGTTGACTCAACCTTCCATCCTTTCTAAGGTAGGTGAAATGAGGACCCAGTTTGTGGGGGCAATAAGCTGACTTTGTATAAATATACAAAAGGATGAAGGCTATTGCTTAGCGCATTGTAAGCCACCCTGAGTCTCCGGAGAAGGGCGGCATATAAATCAAATTAAAAAAATAAAAAAAGATCCTAGGAAACGGTAACCGGATATCGTGATGTGTCTGTGCCTACAATGACCACAATCGTGCATGCCATGATATTCCTCGTGACATTCCATGAAAGGGAAAGTTGGACTTTGAAGAAGCCTGACAGGGAGAGTATTGAACTTTGATGTTGGAGAAAACTCCTGAGAATAATGTGCACAGACAAGAAAACAAACGGATGGATGATTGAACAAATCAATCCAGAGTTTCACTTGAGGCACAAACGACCAAGCTGAAAGGATCCTAACTCAGAAACTAAACTAAGACTCAGCTTCTCTGGAGAAGGAAAGCCACTTGGGTTTTCCTTGCCTGGCTTTTCTCACCACTGAATTGTTGATAAACCACAGTTATCAGAACTGGGTGAGGTTTTCCAGAAGTGGTCGCAGTACAAGAAAATGGAGGCAAGAAAAGTCGTAAAATGCGGCAAAACTTACTTAACAACAGCCTCGATTAGCATTGGGCTTGGTTGTGGTCGTAAGTCGAGGATTACCTGTAAGACCCCGTATTTGTCTTCCAAATATTGAAAAAGAGCAACCTGCTGGAAACCCCCTTCTGGTTGGCTGCCATCCTGTCGTATCTGCTTGACCAAGTATGGATGCAGAAATACAAGCTAATCAGAGGTGGGTTTCAGCAGGTTCTGACCAGTTCTGGAGAACCGGTAGCGGAAATTTTGAGTAGTTTGGAGAACGGGTAAATACCACCTCTGACTGGCCCCGCCCCCATCTATTCTCTGCCTCCTGAGTCCCAGCTGATCGGGAGGAAATGGGGATTTTGCAGTAACCTTCCCCTGGAGTGGGGTGGGAATGGAGATTTTACTGTATCCTTCCCCTGGAGTGGGGTAGGAATGGGAATTTTGCAGTAACCTTCCCCTGGATTGGGGAGGGAATGGAGATTTTCCAGTGTCCTTCCCAGGGGTGGGTTCTACTTACCTTTACTACTGGTTTGGAACGGGGCCGCGTGTGCGCGCTTGCTTCACTCGCACGTGTGCGCTCTCTTCTGTGCATGCGCAGAAGCGTTCTGATGACATCGGGGTTGGTGGGCGGAGCCTCCCACCGGTTTTACTACCGGTTCTATAGAATCGGTGCGAACTGGGGGCAACCCACAACTGATCCTTCCCCTGCCACGCCCACCAAGCCACACCCACCAAGCCAAGCCCACCAAACCACACCCACAGAACCGGTCGTAAAAAAATTTGAATCCCACCACTGAAGCTAATGAAAACATTCTCCCCATTTCAACATTTATTCATGTATAGCTTTTATAGAGAGATTGGACACCTATTTTTCTGAAGAGCCTTGATAGCACAGTGGTCTAAGCACCCTGTTATTAACACAGCTGCCTGCAATTACTGCTGGTTCGAATCTCTCCAAGGCTCAAGGTTGACTCAGCCTTCCATCCTTTCTAAGGTAGGTAAATTGAAGACCCAGTTTGTGGGGGCAATAAGCTGACTTTGTATAAAATATACAAAAGTATGAAGGCTATTGCTTAACGCACTGTAAGCCGCCCTGAGTCTCCTGAGAAGGGCGGCATATAAATCAAATTTAAAAAAATAATAATAATAGTACAGGGTTTCCTGCCTGATCTCTCTCTCTCTCTCTCTCTCTCTCTCTCTCTCTCTCTCTCTCTGTACTAGAAGACCTCCAAGGTCCCTTCCAATTCTCTTATTTTGCTTTTGATGTGAGGCAGAAGAAATGCAAGCTACCCAGCCAGCATTTAAAAAAATAACAACCCCAAAATAATTATTAGCCTACAGCCCTTTCAGGCAAGAAGAGGACAAATTGACAAGAGAGTTGTGGCTCAGCCATAAACAAATGAATTGCTTGGCTGGATTTGATCCATCTTCTGGCCCAATCTTTTGTCTCCAGCAATGATCTGTAAGGAAGAACCCTTTTTCCCAAGAACGCTAAAAAAAAAAAAGAAGCAAACACTTATAGAAATTGAACGCGGTGATAGACAGCCATTGGATTGGGAGGTTCTGTTTTGGATCTCTACCTGTCACACCTTCCTCTACCATTCCACTTTACCTGTCATTATTTTTCCCCCTAAACAATTCCATGTACTCAGTCTTTATCGGGCTTGTGTGTTTTCAACGCAAAAGGTGCTCCCCTTATTTTTTATTCATGCAAGATCTCTTGTAGTTCTGCACAGCATGACAATTCTTCGTTTTCCGTTTGTCACGATTTGGCAGTTTTCCTGAATTTCTTTTTTGGTACTTTGCAATTTGAGTTTGAAATCAGAGGCAGTACTAGATCCATTCTTTAGGGATGTGCATGTTGGGTTTTTTTTTAAAAAAAGACATCTCAATGAGCATCAAAGTCAAAAACACAGTTAGCCCTCTCTCTTGCTTTTTAGCAAATGCATCCTTCCTTCTATAGCCAGAAGGCTCTTGCATCACCTGGATACAAAAAAGACTGTTTTGTAGCATCAAATTGCATCCCAAACTCCTTTGTTTCCTCTCTCGGATCCTCAGCTTTCTTGTTTGTAAAATGGGAATGACTAAGCCATTTACCACAACTCAAAGCCACACAAAGCAGTTATGCCCACAAAGCACTTTGCAAACAAGGATAAGACAGAAAGCAGATGGTACGCTTGGAAGCATTTTGCTGGAACCAGTGAGTGGGCCAAAGAGACTGGCTGGTATTCACCGCAGAAATAATTAGCTGATTAAAGGCTTGTGTCAAAGGCCCCAGGGCGCTCCCAGCCAGGAGGCAGACTACGAGGACTCTGAATGAATCTCTGAACTGACATTGGTGCCTCCTAGTCGCCTTGCTTTGAGTAGGTGATCATGGAATGTATAGGGTGGAATGATATGCAACGGTTTGGGGAAATTCAGCATATAATTGGACGAAGCTCTAGGGAAGAAAGGAAGGAAAGAAGGGAAGAAGGGAGGGAGGGAAGAAGGGAGGAAGGAAAGAAGGAAGAAAGGAAGAAGAAAGGAAGGGAAGGAGGGAGGGAGTAAAGGAAGGAAAGAAGGAAGAAAGGAAGGAATGGAGGGAAGGAGGGAGGAAGGAAGGAAGGGAAGGGAAGAAGGAAGAAAGGAAGGAAGGGATGAAAAGAGGGAAGAAGGAAGGAAAGAAGGGAAAGAAGGGAAGGGGAGGGAGGGAGGAAGGAAGGGAAGGGGGAAGAAAGGAAGGGAGGGGTGAAGAGAGGGAAGAAGGAAGGAAGGGATGGAAGAAAGGGAAGAGAAGCTGGGAGGCTGATAGAATCAAGGGGCTAATTAGCCTATGCTGAAGCTCCCTGGGCCAATAAAATTACAAAAAAACACCGAACCGTTTGTTAAATTGCTGGCTCGCCCGCCCCTCGCCCACCACTATTTATTGGCAATAAATAGTGGTGCGGAGGGGCGGGGCAAGCCAGCAATTTAACAAACGGTTTGGCTCCACCACTGGCTATAGGGCGGCCCTTTGAAGCCCCGCGGCAAGAATTTGAAGTTTTTTTTCCTCTAGCCATCAGCTGGGACTCCGGAGGCAGCAATAGATGGGGAGTGGGCGGGGTAAGCGAACGGCAGAGAGTGAGGGTGAGTGAAGGTGGGGAAGCTGCTTTCTCCATCCTGCTCTCTTGCGTCCGGAACCGGTGGGGAACCACGTGGCAGCCCACGTGGATCCCAGGCAGCGGAACTCAGGCTAGGGAAGAGGTGGGCAATTGTGGCTTTTTTACAGCCTGTGGCCTTCAACTCCCAGAATTCCTGAGACAGCCAAGCTGTCTCAGGAATTCTGGAAGTTAAAGTCCACAGGTTGTAAAAGAGCCACAATTGCCTACCCCTGGCTAGGGTAGGCTGGCGCCGACGCGGATGGGAGGCGGGGCGGGGCGAGGGGTGGGCGAGCCAGCAATTTAACAAACGGTTCGGTGTGCTGCGGGGCCAATAAATTACAAAAAAACACCGAACCGTTTGTTAAATTGCTGGCTCGCTCGCCCCATTTATTGGGAATAAATAGTAGTGCGGAGGGGCGGGGCAAGGGGCGGGGCGAGCCAGTAATTTAACAAAGGGTTCGGCCGAACCCCCTAGAAGCCCCAGAATCCCACCACTGCTTCCATCCTTCCGAGGTGGGTAAAATGAGGACCCAGATTGTTGGGGGCAATATGCTATTTAGTATACTATCTTTGGTGTAAGCCGCCCAGAGTCCTCGGAGAGTGGGCGGCATAGAAATATGAATAAAAAGAATAGAATAGAATTAGAATAGAATAGAATAGAATTCTTTATTGGCCAAATGTGATTGGACACACAAGGAATTTATCTTGGTGCATACGCTCTCGGAGTGCATAAAAGAAAAGATACATTCATCAAGAATCATAAGGTTCAACATTTAATGATAGTCATAGGGAAACAGTCAATATAAATCTTAAGGATACCAGCAACAAGGTTACAAGTAGGAGGAGATGGGTGATAGGAACGATGAGAAGATTAATAGTAGTGCAGACATAGTGAATAGTTTGACAGTGTTGAGGGAATTATTTGTTTAGCAGAGTGATGGTGTTAGGGAAAAAACTGTCCTTGTGTCTACTTGTTAGGTGTGCAATGCTCTATAGCGTTGTTTTGAGGGTAGGGGTTGAAGCAGTTTATGTCCAGGATGCGAGGGATCTGTAGATATTTTCACAGCCCTCTTTTTGACTCGTGCAGTATACAGGTCCTCGATGGAAGTTAGATTGGTAGTAATTGTTTTTTTCTGCAGTTCTAATTGTCCTCTGAAGTCTGTGTCTGTCTTGTTGGGTTGCAGAACCAAACCAGGCAGTTATAGAGGTGCAGATGACAAGACTCAATAATTCCTCTGTAGAACTGTAGAGTTGTAGGTTCTTGATTTCTCCTCCTTCCACTCCACCCTAAGGAAATTTTTTTTCAGTGAGATTTCTCCAAAAAGCAGTGACAGAACTTCTTCACCCTTAAGAAGCTGTTGAAGAATTTCTCCTCCAGGAGAAATTCAGAAAAACCTCCTGTCTCATTTTTCTGCCCTCTAATTTGACGCAGAATCTCAGGAGGAGATTAATGGCCAGTTCCATTCCTAACCTGTTTCCACTACAACACAATAGTCCTCGACTTATGACCACAATTCAGCCAAAAAAGGAAGCCAAACAGATGTTAAGTGAGTTTTGCCCTATTTCACAACCTTTCTTGTCATGGTTGTTAAGCGAATCACTGCAGATGTTACATTAGTAACACGGTTGTTCCGTGAATCTGGTTTATTCGTTGGCTTTGCTTTTCAGATGGTCACAAATGGTGATGACATGACCCCGGGACACTGCAACTGTCATAAATACGAGTCAGTCGCCAAGCCTCTGAATTTTGATCATGTGACCATGGGGATGCTGTAATGGTCATTAAGTATGAAAAACGGTCCTAAGTCACTTTTTCAATGCCATTGTAACTTTGAAAGGTCACTAAATGAACTGTTGTAAATCAAGGACTACTTGTATCCCTTCTGCCTCTAAGCACGCAAGACAGCAATGTTTAATTGAAACACCACGTTAAAAAAACCCAGGAAATCCCTCGGGTGGCCAGATCCTTGCCTGAAAATCATGAAATTATTATAAGTCTTTCTGAAAGCAGATCAAAAGAGGAGACTGATGGCTGAGCTCCCCAGTCTTTTCCCACTTAGAAATGTGCAATTTCAATTTCATAGCATGTATGATGCTGTTGGGAGTTTTGCAAAGATGCAGTGGAAAAGGGAAGAGATAATTAATGGAAGCTGAAATCTTGTATAAGAAAATAACCTACTAAACTCAGGGGTTACTCATCCGCTGTTATCGTTCTGCTAAGTTTAGAAAATAATGCATTTTCTTTAATAATAATAAAAAAAAAAGCACAGACCTTGACCAACTAAAAACATTTATTCCTGTCATCCCATTCACCTCCTTTCACCCCAATAGCAATAACAACAGCACTTATATACCGCTTCACAGTGCTTTACAGCCCTCTCTAAGCGGTTTACAGAGTCAGCATATCGTCGCCCAACAATCTGGGTCCTCATTTTACCCACCTCGGAAGGATGGAAGGCTAAGTCAGCCTTGAGCCTGGTGGGATTCGAACTGCCAAATTGCAGGCAGCCGGCAGTCAGCAGAAGTAGCCTGCAGTACTGCGCTCTAACCACCGCGGCTCATATTTTAAAACCCAATGTTTTAAAAGGCAATGCGTTATAATGGTTAAGTTAGAGTTGAAATGGTTAAGTTAAATGATATTGCTATTTGGGATCATGGTGTTTGACTGCCAGCACTTCACCTCCCAATGACCCTCATCTGATGTAAGCTCCCCATCACAGGTGGGATTCAAAAATTTTAGCAACAGGTTCTCTGCCTGGTTGCTGAGTGAGTGTGGCCATAGTGGGTGTGGCCTACTCAGCCTCCTGCACCACGGCAGGTGGGGGGAGTCTTTTCACCCGCCCCAGGCTCCGGAGGCTTTCCTTGAACCTCCGGGAGGCCTCCCCTGGGCTCTGGAGGCCAGAAACGGGCCCGTTTTCAGACTTCCAGAACTTCTGAGAGGCCTGTTTTTCGCCCTCCCAGAGCCTCCGCGCAGGCCCTGCACTTACCTGGCATCCAAAATGGGCCGTGTGGAGACTCCTGGGAGGGGAGGGGAGGGGTGGGCGGGGCCAGCCAGTCCTTGCAACTACTGGTTCGGCGAACCAGATGTAAAATTAGCATCCAATTCGCCCGAACCAGTCTGAACCGGCTGAATCCCACCCCTGCACAAGACGCATCACAAGGCCCTCCCTTGACACACCTACATCTGAAGCCCTCATAAACAGAAGAACACCGACATCTCCTAAACTCCCCTGAAGATGTTAAGAGCCTGGTGGCGCAGCAGACTAATAGACTGTTATTATCATTCAGCTGCCTGCAATTACTGCTAGTTCGAATCTCCCCAGGCTCAAGGTTGACTCAGCCTTCCATCCTTTCTAAGGTAGGTAAATTGAGGACCCAGTTTGCGGGGGCAATAAGCTGACTTTGTATAAAATATACAAAAGTATGAAGGCTATTGCTTAGCGCATTGTAAGCCACCCTGAGTCTCCGGAGAAGGGCGGCATATAAATCAAATTTAAAAAAAAACAAAAACAAAAAAACCCCAAATGTTTGGAAACTAACCCACAAGCTCAGAGAATGAACCTTCACCGTCGTCCTACACCAGAGCTACAAATATTTGCCACGATTGCTTTAAGTCTCAAGAGAGGAAGAATGGCATATCAATGCAATAAGGATGGAATCACAAGAGCATTTTGCAAATGTTTGAACTGACGTGGAGTTGATTTATGTTGACAAACGGGGGACATTTTCAACCTGAACTCGCTCAAAATCAAACTGACACCATTGGTAAAGTGTTCTTAAAGAACAAGAGAGGGAAAATGAAGAATGGAGATATCACTATGCCTGCTAAAATGCATTAAAGGGAAGGTGGAACAAAAGTACGATGCCTGTGTAAAAGGTAGCAGAAAGAGAGTTGATTTGAATTTTTTTGGCGGGTGGGGAGAGAAGCTTTTACAAACTGTGGGTGCCTGTAACAATGCACATTAAAAAAAGGTCATGGTTTTGGCTGACATTTTGACTTTTTTGACCTCACTCCTGCAGAACCTCTGGATCTGACCTAAATTTAATGCAGACTTTTTATCCCCCTTTTCCTTAATTGCACTGGTCTGGCTCTCCTCTCAACCTAATAAGATTTTGACTCATTTTTCATTTGCTGCTAGGGAAGAAATCTATAACGTCGTTTTACCTTGTATCCAGAAGTGATCTCCTCTGCAATGAAGATATTTTTCAGGACACAAGGGAACTCTTCAAAAAAAACCCTCAAAAGTTGTGGATTGTAATTTTGTTTCTGCTTAACAGAAGAAGAAGAAAAAAAACCTTAACACCTAAGTCTACTGTTTTATTTATGACAGATGACAGCTCCAAAAAGTGGACAGGGAAGAAGAGGGAAGGAAACCGCTAAATACTTCTAATGATCTAATTTCACTCAGATAATCTCAGCTAAATCGGCTATGCAAATGTCCCTTTGCAAAACCTTTGACCCCTTAAATGTGGCTTAAAACAAGGGGCAGTTCTTGGCTATTTCTTTGAGTCAGATTTCCTCAACTTATGACCACAATTGAGCCCAGAATTTGCATTGCTAAGTAAAACAATTGTTAAGTGATTTGAGCCCCATTTTGTGACCTTTTTTTGGCCGTAGATCAGGGGTGTCAAACTGGCGGCCTGTGGACCGGATGCGTCACACACAGGCCACGCCCACCCCAGCTCCGCAAAGGCAAAAAAAGTGACATCAACATGATGTGGCGAGTTTGACACCTGTGCCATAGATGTTAAGTGATCGCTGCAGTCGTTAAGCGAATCACATGGTTGTTAAGCAAATCTGGCTCCCCCACCATTGACTTTGCTTGTCAGAAGCCAGCTGGGAAGGTTATCAACGGTATTTAGAAATCTTGATGGGCTTTTTTTCCATATGAAATCAATATCAACCATCTGCTTCTTGTTGATTTGCAAGAGATGAAGGATGCCCACACAAGAGGCTCAATTTTTCTTCATCATGCCAGACAGGAACATCGCAAGCTAATTTAGGGTATGATCATTCATTTTTACAATCCAATACACTGTTTGCCCGCTTTAACCAGCAGTCGTTGTGTTTGTTCAACACGCTTCACCAAGTCAGCTCAAGACTCAGAGAGATGGCATTGGCACGATGCATGCGAGTCAGAGGTGAAATCCAGCAGGTTCTGGAGAACTGGTAGCGGAAAGTTTGAGTAGTTCGGGGAACCGGCAAATACCACCTCTGGCTGGCCCGAGAGTGGGGTGGGAATGGAGATTTTGCAATATCCTTCCCCCAGGAGTGGGGAGGGAATGGGGATTTTGCAGTATCCTTTCCCTGGAATGGCGTGGGGATGGGGATTTTGCAGTATCCTTTTTTTTTTAAAATTTGATTTATATGCCGCCCTTCTCCGGAGACTCAGGGCGGCTTACAATGCGTTAAGCAATAGCCTTCATACTTTTGTATATTTATACAAAGTCAGCTAATTGCCCCCACAAACTGGGTCCTCAATTTACCTACTTTAGAAAGGATGGAAGGCTGAGTCAATCTTGAGCCTGGTGAGATTCGAACTTACAGTAATTGCAGACAGCTGGTGTTAATCACAATGCTATCAGTCTGCTGAGCCACCAAGCCCCCTGAGCCATCCTTCCCCTGGAGTGAGGTGGGAATGGGGATTTTGCAGTATCCTTTCCCTGGAGTGGGGTGGGAATGGGGATTTTGCAGTATCCTTCCCTTGCCATGCCCAAGCCACGCCCACCAAGTCACACCACACCCACCAAGCCACGCCCACAGAACCAGTAGTAAAAAAATTGGATTTCACCACTGATGCAAGTAGATACGGTATTAAACCCAGATCAATTGGAAATGCATGTGGCTCAACATGCGGCATAACCCAACCTATGGCTATCGTGTGCCATATCGTGTGGATATCGTGAAGTTAGAAAAAGGGCTGTTTCCGGTCTCTGGGGGAGTGGGGAAGGCCATTTTTGCCCTCCCCAGGCTCCTACAAAGGCTCTGGAGCTTGGGGAAGAGCAAAAAATGGGACTTCCAGTCCCACCGGAAGTTGGCAAATGGGCTGTTTTGGGCCTACGGAGGCCCTCCAGGGAGGAAAAGGCCGTTTTCATCCTCCCCAAGCTCCTAGAAAGGCTCTGGAGCCTGGAGAGAGAGAAAAATGGGACTTCCGATCCCACCGGAAGTGCCAACCGGGGGGGCCCTCTGGGGGGGGTGTTTTCGTCCTCCCCAAGCTCCTAGAAAGGCTCTGGAGCTGGGGGAGAGAGAGAAACGGGCCTACTGGGCCCACCATGCCATCAGGTGCCAGGAATGGGAGGGTCGCGCACGCATGCGCGGGGGCAGGATGCATAGAATTATGGGTGTGGGCATGCATGCGTGCAACCCCCCCTCCCAGCACGTGATGGCAAAAAGGTTAGCCATCACTGCCCTAATGTCTGTGCCAGGTAAGGAATACAAGGAGTTGCAGTCCTAACTTATCTAGAGCTCACCGGACTGGCAAAGTTGACCCAGCCGCTTTCTACAGTTGATTACAGCTGTTCCAATCTCTTTTCATGCTCTATTTATATTTCATACCTCTCCCACCAATTCTCCGCTTGCAATTCCAGTCTCTCAACTGGAATTAAGGTGTAAAGTGCTCCGAGCCTAGAGCATCAATTTTAAACCAAGCTGAAACTATCCAGTTCTCTGCAACAAGGCAATTTGCTAGATCAGTTTGCTTTCCAGAGGCTTTCTCCGGCTCTCCGAGGCACCAATTGTTTCACAAGGATGAGTAAAATCTCCAGGGCTTTCTGGCTACTATGATAGCCGCAACTTCTGATCCTCGGAGATGTCCAGCTGTAAAGACCAGCACGCTGGGAACAACTGAAATGCCCTCAGGTTTTAAATGCAAACTCCACACAAGCTTTTCGTTTCTGACTGTGCTTTTTTTTTTTCTTCCTTCCTTCCTTCCTTTCTTTCACCGATGTGCCGGCAGGAAATTGGTTTTTTCGCCAAGCCTGTATATGAAATACAGACGGTCTACCGGGGAAATTACTTGCCGGGAGACAAGGAGAAAAAGATGCTTTTGATCTGATCGATAGGATTTGATTTGAAAAAGAGAAAGAAAGGAAAAAAAAAAACACGGATGAGGGAGGAAATCCCTCTTTGGAATCTTTGTGTGACCTTGTAAGCCCATTTATTCTGTAAATAATTTCCTGAAGCGGGAGAAAAGGGACAGTAGAGATTCCAGAAACTCTGTTTGTCCCCCAAATAGTGTTTTAGCTAGATGGCACACAACGGAATGTGTGCACGCTTGATCCTATTGTTCCAAGGTACCCTAGTAGCTTTATTTGTGCCAGGCATGGGTTCCAACGACCCCAGCTTTGGGTACCTGCCTCCCCCCTGTTCCCAAGCAGCTCCCCCCACCCTTGGCTTTACACACCCAACCCATTTCTTAACTATCATCTGCAGGCTACTGCAGAACAGCAGAGGACGGGGAGCGTTACACAAACACCGGCAGGGCTAAAGCAAAGTGGCCGTGTGCCAGTAAAAGTGGGCATTGTCCAAAAGAGGGCTCCACTACCAACCCCCGTTTTTTTTTCTTCTTCTCCATAGAATGTTGCTCCCTGAGAAGATTTATTTCTAGCCTTGGTGAATTGCTCGAGTCAAACTCCTGGGCCACAAGGAGGGATTCCTGTATGCCACTGCAAAATGACACCTCGACCTCAGGTGTCCAACCTTGGCAACTTTTAAGACCTTCAACTCCCAGAATTCCCCAGCCAGCAGGAGAAGTCCCAAAATCTTAAAGTTGCTAAGGTTGGACACTCTTGACCTAGATCGTAACACTCTTGAGAAGGTAGAGCAGAGAAACAACAGGTTAAAATCCCAGCTCTGAAATCAATTTCATTGATTGGACATGACCCAGCGATTAACCTACCTTGCAAGGTTGTTGTGAAGATAAAAGAGGAGTGGTCTGATGTATTGGGAGGCAGGGGGAGGGTTCACAAGTGGGAAAGGGCTATAAGAATGGCACACACTTGCATCTACATACCTGCATCCGCACAGCTGCAGAAGAAACCTATTTCTGTCCCTAAAATATCTCAGAAGCTGCTGTCAATCCATACTATGTTAAATATCCATCAACAGACACAAAAAGATAGATCACATTTACATGCCATTCAAGAAGCAATGAAACAGCTCAGAAGGAAACAAAAAGACCACTGATGCGTCCTCTCCAACACCAGATAAACAAGGATTGACACCAGACAAACAATTGAACAGAAAATGATATCCCAACCAAGGAACCACCAGTAAAAAACCACAGGGCCACCAATAGTAGCAGGGCAAACTACTGTATATAAACAGGAAAGAGTGCACTATATATGTAAACACTCATTCACACTGATGATATTGCCTAGATGGATAATGAAACATCTGCAAGCAAATAGCCAAGCTCATCGAACACCAAGGTCTCCACCGTTAAATCCTAACCCATTTATATTCTCAGCTATTAAATAGAATAATTATGCAACATAGAAAAAAAACCAGCTTTCCTTTACAAAGGTCTTACAAATGTATAGGCGCTTTTTTTTTTTTAAACAAACTTAAATCTAAATATAGGCAGCACCTAGTGAGGATCCAATTTTCTGGGACACCTGACTTGGAGCAGCCGTACGTTGAGGAAGAAAGGCAGAAGGCACAGCAAAATTAAAATAAAATAAGGATCCCTAGATCCCTGCATGGAATAGCAATCACTCAGAGGATCAACATTCCACTGGAACCCATCTTACAGTGGCCGAGTACCAAAACTTCCACTTTTGGAAAAATTCTCTTTCTTCTGCAAAATATAAACTGCTGCAACTAATATGAAAATAACAGAGACATCAGAGCTTCTAAACAGAAGGCTTAGAACCTGTTATTTAGTGTGTGTGTGTGTGTGTGTGTGTGTGTGTGTGTGTGTGTTGGAGACACCATCATTAGGCTGGAAAGTTATTTCTCCTATTCCTGTTGCAACAGCTGTGGGTGTGATTGAAAAACAGAGAGGAAGGCAGCCTATGATTCAAAAGAGTCTCATTTTATACCAGGGGAGATTTACGTGCTGGAACAGGTATTGGAGCAAACTCAAAATCTGCTTTCTTGTCCCCTCCTGAAATGTTAAGTGAGTAGGACCACCAAGGGAAGAATTGAGGCTACAACAAGCACTCTGTGCTTTGAGATCAGAGCATCAGCTTTCCGTGGGGAAAAAAAATCTCCTGTTTTAGATCCCATCGTTTCCAAGGAAGGCTGGGAAACCCATTCTGTATATCAGATATCTCAAAGAGTCAACGCGAGCAATATTGAGCTACACAACTCAAAATTCAAACCTTTCCTATGTTTCTATGTACTGTGAGATGTTCTTCCAGAAATGAGACATCTTCAGTCTTACTGATTTCTCTCTGACTCCAGTTCTCACCAATTCCACAGCTAATAGGGTTAGTGTCCTGCAATATTACTTCTTAACCTGTGTCCTAGTTTCTTTGACCTAATATTTATAGGTAGACCACCTTTTGAATAGGGTGGCTCCCCAGTTCCTAGCATCTAACATTTAGGGATAGATTGCCTCTGAATAAGGAAGCTCTACTGTGCATGATGACTGAAGAAGAGCATGATTTGAAACAGGGGGAAAAAAAACCCTATCTAAATGAATACATTCTACTTCCCTACATTGAGTAGTGAGGATGACTCCAAGAATGCCACAAGCAAGGAATGAAAGCGACAACTGATCTTGTTTCGTCCCCAGAAATGGCAGAGGCAGATTGCCACTGTACTCCCAGGCTCCATTTCATTACCACACCTAGTAGAAGACGGGAAAGCAACATGAGGACACGTATAATTTATTCTTTGCCAAATGAGATTCATAGCAAGAAACGGCTATTGCAATCTTCCCAAACCTGATGCTCCTCATCAGATGCGCACTGGCAAAAGATGCTGAGAGTTGAAGTCCAAAACATCTGGATGGCAACCTGTTCCTTTGCTCCAGCGTCTCCTTCTGACTGTGGATACTGAAGGTGCTAATGAGTAAATTCTTGGGAGCTTCCATATCTAAGGGTAGCTTATCTGCTGTGGGGGACTAGCTAGAACTACAGTGCATGAGCTGGCTGACAATTGGTACCTTTGTTTGTCCTAAATATAGGATGATGATCTACGGGCAGGTATTTCCTGCATCCAACAGATGAAAGTCGACAGTTGGTGTCTATGGAAATTCACGGGAGTTGTAAATAATGGTTTAAAGATAAACAGCCCTGGCAGCAGAAATTCTCTTGCTGATATTTTTTCTAGCATACAGTAACCTGAAGAACGATGTGGAAATCAAGAGTAATCATCACAACACTCCATTTACAATAGAGGGGCACCACAGGAGTCAACCAAAGGGCCACAGCAACCAGAAACCGCCCAATCTTCTCTCCCCAGGAATCTGCCTCCCCTAAGATAGACTGCACCGGGCATGTGGAGGCTCCCAGCATCCTTTCAAACGGGACCACGGCTTACCCTGCTTCTTTTCTCCTCGGCAGCGGCCCTGGAAGATTTATTTATTTATTTATTTATTGGTCCAATTTATATGCCGCCCTTCTCCGTCGACTCAGGGCAGTTTACAATGCATTATAGCAATAGCCTTCATACTTTTGTATATTTATACAAAGTCAGCTTATTGCCCCCACAATCTGGGTCCTCATTTCACCTACCTTTGAAAGGTAGGGTAAATAGCCTGCATATTTTTATGTATATACCTGCTTATTAGGGCTTTCGCCCCCCCCCAAAGCGGTGTTGTTCTATACAAAGCTGGCTTATTGCCCCCACAATCCGGGTCCTCAATTTACCTACCTCGAAAGCATGGAAGGCTGAGTCAACCTTGAGCCTGGTGAGATTCGAACTGGCACTAATTGCAGGCAGCTGGCAGCTAAGCGCTAGCACTTAACAGCACTTAGACTGCTGCACCACCAAGGCACCAAGATAGGCTGCCCCTGGCTGTGGAGGCTCTAAGAGAAGGAGGGGCGAAGGAGGCTTACCCAGGTCCTGAAGGGCATCGGGGGCTCGTCGACATCATCGGCCGGGTCGCCCTCCTCCTCCTCCTCCTCCGGTTCCTGCCTGATGCTGATGAAGGGGATGTCCAGGAAGGCGGCGGCGAAATCCACCTGGAGCAGCTCCCGGCGGGACGCGGGAAAGGCGAGCACGGCGGCGACCCCTCGCACCACCAGCGCCTGGCACAGCCAGCGAGCCAGCGAGGCCGGGTCCCGATAGACGGGAGCCCCGGGCAACACCTCCAGGCTGAGGTTGTAAGGCAGGACGGCGGCGGCGGCGCGGCTGGCCCGAGCCAGGGCGTTGCGCACCCGGCTCTGCGCGCCTCCTCCGCGGGGCAGCAAAGCGCCCAGCTTCACCGTGTGCCCGATCCGCGCCAGGATGTGGCAGGGCTGCGGGTGACCCCGGCCCGGCGCGGGGAGCAGCAGCAAAAGGCTGCAGGGGAGCGCCAGGCACCAGCAGCAGAGGAGCGCCCGGCGCAACTCCATAGAGGAAGCCTGCGCGGCGTGGGCGGGCAAAGTTTGGGGTGCCCGGCCCCTCCGCCCCCCCCGCCGGCCCCTGGGTGGGCAGGAGGCCTGGGGGCGCCTAGGAGGGGAGGGAAGGGGCCGGGCAGGGCCCGCCCACGGGAGCGTCGGGGGCGGAGGAAGGAGCCCGGGCGCCGCCGGAGCTGCAGCCGATCCAGTGGCCGGGCGCTCTCTGCGCTCTGCGCTCTGGCTGGCGCTCGCTTTCCCGGGCGAAGGCTTGGCGCCGTTGGGCCACTGGGGGCGCTGGACCCGCCAAAAGAGGGCGGGTCGGTCGGCTCCAAAGAACCGGCTGCTTGGCAGCCTCCGGGCCGAGGTGGCATCGCTGCCTTGCGGGGCAGAGCCAACAAACGGGACGCCCGAGCGATGAGAGAGAGAGAGAGAGAGAGACGGGCCGATGGGGAAGAGGAGGAGGAGGAGGAGGCGTCCGAAAGCGAGCGGGAGAGGAAAAAAAGCGCAAGGCGAACGGGTTCAGCTCCAAGCACGTGGCCCCTGAGCACGTACAGAGGGCGGAGGAGGAAAAGATGGCCAGGGAACGAAGATGGACGAGGTGAGGCGAGAAGGGCGATCGGGATGTGGCGGAGGAGGAGGTAGCCAGTCAATCAATCAATTTATTTATTTTATTTATTTATTGGTTCGATTTATATGCCGCCTTTTCTCCGGAGACTCAGGCCGGCTTACAATGCGTTAAGCAATAGCCTTCCTACTTTTGTATATACCTGCTTAGTAGGGCTTTCGCCCCCCCCTCCCCACAATAAGCGGTGTTCTTTTTTATATTTAATTCATTAATCAATATCAGAATAGAGCTGGAAGGGAACCTTGGAGGTCTTGTAGTCCAACCCACTAGCATTTCAGACAAGTGGCTGTCCGGTCTTTTCGTAAAAACCGCTAGTTGTTGGAGCACTCACAACTTATTTATTTGTTTATTTGTTCATCTTTCTCCAAAGACTCAAGGCGGCTTACAATGCATTTAAAAACCATATATAAAACATTAAAAGTTAAACCATTAAAAACTTCTGCAGGCAATGAGTTCCACTGGTTCATTGTCCTCACTGTTAGGAAGTTTCTCCTCAATTCCAGGTTGCTTCTCTCCTTGATTTAGTTTCCATCCGTTGTTTCTTGCCTTCCCCTCTCTGGTTATAGTAGGGTTAGTGGTTATAGTAGGGTTAGTGGTTATAGTAGGGTTAGTGGCTTGGATCTTCTGCCGGGTAGGAGACGGAGCTCCGAGCAGACCGAGGGGCGGATGGAGATTAGAGGAGAGATCGGTTCCTTCCTGCGCGCGGAACCGGTGCAGAGCGTCTCTGAGGGTGTGCAGAGTGCAGGGAAGGGCGATCCAGGGTGCCAGGGAGGGACGGAGAGGATGGGCCGCTATCCACTGATGTGACCAATAAAAAAAAACATAGGCAGAGTAGAAAGAAAGCTGGCGAAAGTGGAGTTTGTTTCCAACGTGCTTGGCGAAAAGTATCGATTGGTCGGGAGCCTGTAGCAACAAAATGGAACTCCCTTGTTCAGAGGCAGTCTACCTCTAAGCGATAAACGCCAAGGACAAATAAAGAAGGTTGATTCTTCCCAGCTCCGCATTGCTGGAAACAAAATAATGAGCTGAATCCGTGTTTTATCCAAGCCAAACTTAAATTAAATTGAGACGGGAGTTTAGGTTACTCGCCGTCTTCAGGATTGTTTGGGACTTCCACAGAAACTGTTTTAGCCAAAAGTTCACATCATTTGGTGTGAAACCGATAAAATGATTTTTAAAGCATTATTCTTATATGGACCGATAGTTTTGTCGTTCAGTGCAAGATTCAATTGCACCAGCGTGGAGGATAATGGATCCTGGGGTCTACTCTAGAGGAAGCATTAGAACAAAAAATAAAAAATAAAAAAATAAAAGACCCTCCTTATTTAGATGCAGTCTACCTCTGAACCAGTGGTGAAATCCAAATTTTTTTACTACCGGTTCTGTGGGCGTGGCTTGGTGGGCGTGGTGTGACTTGGTGGGTGTGGCTTGGTGGGCATGGCAGGGGAAGGATACTGCAAAAATCCCCATTCCCTCCCCACACCTGGGGGAAGGATATTGCAAAATCTCCATTCCCACCCCACTCCAGGGGAAGGATACTGCAAAATCCCCATTCCCTCCCCACTCCTGAGGGAAGGATATTGCAAAATCTCCATTCCCACCCCACTCCAGGGGAAGGATACTGCAAAATCCCCATTCCTTCCCCACTCCAAGGGAAGGATACTGCAAAATCCCTATTCCCTCCCCACTCCTGGGGGAGGGATATTGCAAATTCTCCATTCCCACCCCACTCCAGGGGAAGGATACTGCAAAATCCCCATTCCCTCCCCACTCCTGGGGGAAGGATATTGCAAAATCTCCATTCCCACCCCACTCCTGGGGGAAGGATACTGCAAAATCTCCATTCCCACCCCACTCCAGGGGAAGGATACTGCAAAATCCCCATTCTTTCCCCACTCCAGGGGAAGGATACTGCAAAATCCCCATTCCCTCCCCACTCCTGGGGGAAGGATATTGCAAAATCCCCATTCCTTCCCCACTCCAGGGGAAGGATACTACAAAATCCCCATTCCTTCCCCACTCCTGGGGGAAGGATATTGCAAAATCTCCATTCCCACCCCACTCCAGGGGAGGGATACTGCAAAATCCCCATTCCCTCCCCACTCCTAGGGGAAGGATATTGCAAATTCTCCATTCCCACCCCACTCTGGGACCAGCCAGAGGTGGTATTTGCTGGTTCTCTGAACTACTCAAAATTTCCGCTACCGGTTCTCCAGAACCTGCTGGATTTCACCCCTGCTCTGAACAGCAGGTAAGAGGTGTTTCACCATAAAGGGTGAGGGGTGGAATTGAGACTTGTAAATAAGTGGAACAGTCATGCCGAGGAAATATATATACATCTCCCTTGCACACAGAAATCTATTTTCACACCACAGTCTTCTTTTAATAAGCTATCAGTGTTGAAATTTCCATCTCCCCCATCAACCAAGCCATTTTATTTGGAAATCAATTCACTTAAGGTGGTACAGTAATTGTATTTTCAACGTGGGTACCCTTCGCTGTCATAAAAGCCCTTCAGGAATCAACAAGAGATTCTCGGCACCAGGAAAAAATATTAAAATGCTAGGAGAATTCCAAAGCTGAGTGAAATGAAATGCAATCTATTTATTTGGGGTTGTTTGGGTTTTTTTTTAATGTCGCCGTTCCTGGAGCCATTTTTTTCCCAAGCATCTGTCTTTTTCACTGCTCTGTAAAATGAAATCTTTGAAAACTCATGCCAGGCATTTTTTCCCCTAGCTTTTCAAATTAAAGGTTCAACGTGAGGTTTTAATTCCAGCCAAATTGATATTTACCCCTTTCCGTTTCCGAAGATTAGACTATAAATATTCTTCCTCTTTATACGGATTGTTCCATGATGTCACAGCAGCTGAGCCAATCCATGTCAGGGATGACACTACAGGCAGTCCTTGACTTACAACAATTCATTTACTGACTGTTCAAAGTTACGACGGCACTGAAAAAAAGTCACTTACGACCATTTTTCACACTTATGACCGTTGCAGCATCCCCAGGGTCACATGATTTACATTCGTCACTTATCAAGATTTACATGCTTGATAAGTAACTCACATTTATGACCGTTGCTGTGTCCCAAGGTCACGTGATCCCCTTTTGTGACCTTCTGACAAGCAAAGTCAATGGGGAAGCCAGATTCACTTAACAACGTGTTGCTAATTTAAGAACTGCAGTGATTCGCTTAACAAATGTGGCGAGGACAGTCCTAAAACAGGGCAAAGTTAACAAATTTCTCACTTGACAAAACATAAATTTTGGGCTCAGTTGTGGTTGTAAGTTCAGGACTGCCTGTATAAGAAGAATATCCTATATAGGCAGTCCTTGACTTACAACCACTTGTTTAGCGGACGTTCAAAGTTACAAAAGCACGAAAGAAAGTGACTTACAACCAGCTCTTGCACTTAACAACTATCACAGCATCTCCATCAGTGGTGGGTTCCAGTCGGCTTTCTCTTCATGCACACGCTCCGCGCAAGCGCGTTAGGAATCTGCTCAGCTGAGGTGCGGCAATCCACTCTGCCGCACCTATCAGCTGGGCTAAAAAAGAAGAAATAAAAGGTAGGAATAACGTAGGGGCGGGCGGGAGGGCCCAGCTCCTGGACAAAGAGAACCGGTTCGGTGATGTCATATTGTCACTGCTATCGGCTCGGCCGAACCGGGCTGAACCAGGAGAAACCCACCACTAATCTCCATGGTCACATGATCAAAATTCTGGCCCTTGGCAACCAGCATGTATTTATGACGTTTGCAGTGTCCCACGGTCACTTCAGTGCCATTTGTGGTCATAAGTCAAGGACTACTTGCATATTTCCATACAGATTCCCAGCCTGAAGAGAGCGTGACATATATGGACTGCTGGTTTTACTAAATACTATTTGTGTGCTTCACATTCAGAGTGTTCAAAGCTGGGAATTAATAATGAGCACTAAATCCTGTAACCTATAAATAATAGTATTATGTAACAGCATTCTGTTTTTATCAATCAGAGGTCCGTAATAACAGGACTATGCTGTTTCCTTGGCAACATTTTCAGAAGTGATTTGCCAATATCTTCATTTGGGATTGTTTTGTTTTGGTTTTTTTGACTTCCCTGCCTCAGTAGAGAGTACAGGTGGTTCTCGACTTACAACAGTTCATTTACCCTATTTCAGGGGTGAAATCCAGCAGGTTCTGACGAACTGGTAGCGGAAATTTTGAGTAGTTCGGAGAACCGGCAAATACCACCTCTGGCTGGCCCCAGAGTGGGGTGGGAATGGAGATTTTGCAATATCCTTCCCCTAGGAGTGGAGAGGGAATGGGGATTTTGCAGTATCCTTCCCCTGCCATGCCCACCAAGCCACGCCCACCAAGCCACAGCACGCCCACCATACCAAACCACACCCACCAAGCCACGCCCACAGAACCGGTAGTAAAAAAATTAGAATTTCACCACTGCCCTGTTTCCCCCAAAATAAGACATCCCCTGATAATAAGCCCAATCGGGCTTTTGAGCGCATGGCAATAAGGCCAAGCGCTTATTTCAGGGTTCAAAAAAATATAAGACAGGGTCTTCAAAGTTACAACAGCACTGAAAAAAGTGACTTATAGCAATAGCACTTATATATCGCTTTACAGTGCTTTATAGCCCTCTCTAGGCGGTTTACAGAGTCAGCCTCTTGCCCCCAACAATCTGGGTCCACATTTTACCCACCTCGGAAGGATGGAAGGCTGAGTCAACCTTGAGCCTGGTGAGACTTTGAACTGCCAAATTGCAGTCAGCCAGCAGTCAGCAGAAGCAGCCTGCAATACTGCACTCTAACCACTGCGCCATTTAGGACCATTTTTCAAACTTATGACCATTGCAGCAACCCCATGGTCACATGGTCATATTTATGACGGTTTGCAGGGTCCTGGGGCCACATAATCCCTTTTTGCGACCTTCTGAAAAGCAAAGCCCATGGGGATTCACTTAAAAATCGTGTTGCTAACTTAACACCTGCAATGATTCGCTTAACAACTGTAGCTAGAAAGATCGTAAAATGGGGCGAAACTCACTTAACAGCATACATTTTCAGCTCAATTGGGATCAGAAGTCGAGGACTGCCTGTAGATGGCCCAAATCCACCTAGCTGGCATTTGTATCCGAAGAAACATTAGAGCTCTGTACCTAGAGTAGCACCGTTTTTTTAAATAATCAATAAGCTATTTAATAATTAAAAAATAGGTCAGTAGTTTTATCTCTTTTTTTGCGGATAGGACTGGATCTCAGGCTTGGCTGTTAAAAAAAAAAAAGTAAAGTAAGGTTTGAAATAGATGTGTTCATCACAGAAGTTTAACCTGATGGCTGAAATAAGCCATTTTCTGAACTGGTTAAGGCTGTTGTGTGAATGTTGACACTAACTTTTTGAAGAAGTGGGTACTGTCGACCTCACCCCATTCCTAAGAGGTCTTTAAGGGGCGTGCATAAGCGCACCATTCCTAATAATCACCCCTTCCTAATAATTACCCCATTCCTAATAATTACTCCATTCCTAATAATTACCCCTTCCTAATAATTACCCCATTCCTAAGAGGTGTTTAAGGGGCGTGCATAAGCGCACCATTCCTAATAATCACCCCTTCCTAATAATTACCCCATTCCTAATAATCACCCCATTCCTTATAATCACCCCTTCCTAATAATCACCGCATTCCTAATAATTACCCCATTCCTAATAATCACCCCATTCCTAATAATCACCCCTTCCTAATAATTACCCACTTCCTAATAATTACCCCTTCCTAATAATCACCCCATTCCTAAGAGGTGTTTAAGGGGCAGGCATAAGTGTACCATTCCTAATAATCACCCCTTCCTAATAATCACCGCATTCCTAATAATTACCCCTTCCTAATAATCACCGCATTCCTAATAATTACCCCATTCCTAATAATCACCCCATTCCTAATAATCACCCCTTCCTAATAATTACCCACTTCCTAATAATTACCCCATTCCTAAGAGGTTTTTAAAGGGCGGGCATAAGCGCACCTTTCCTAATAATCACCCCATTCCTTATAATCACCCCTTCCTAATAATTACCCCCTTTCTAATAATTACCCCTTCCTAATAATCACCCCTTCCTAATAATTACCCCCTTCCTAATAATTACCCCCTTCCTAATAATTACCCCCTTCCTAATAATCACCCCTTCCTAATAATTACCCCCTTCCTAATAATTACCCCCTTCCTAATAATCACCCCATTCCTAAGAGGTTTTTAAAGGGCGGGCATAAGTGTACCATTCCTAATAATCACCCCATTCCTAATAATCACCCCTTCCTAATTATTACCCCATTTCTAAGAGGTCTGTAAGGCATGTGCATAAGCGCACCAGCGTGCCTACCATACTTTTATTCGTATCCATTTCATGTATTCATAATCATGTTTATACTTATATCTGTTATCTAACACATGCTTGACGAAACAAACAAACAAACAAACAAACTGTATTGAGAATTATTGCCCCACATCGCACACAAGAAAGAAGGTATTCCTACCTAGTATATACTTCAGTATTTAAAATTATCAGAGAAGTTATTGTTTTTCATATGGATTGGTAAAACAAATCAATTAGAATACATTCCATAGTATTTCCAGTAGACATATTTTACATTTTCCAACATATTTCTATTTTATTGGGCCATTGTCAGCCAATAAAAAATAATTGAATAGCAGAAAAAGAGAGAAAAAGAGACTCTGACTTCCCATAGCCAAAATACTGCCAAATTTGAGTGAATGTTGATTTTTTTTTTTTTAGAATCATGAAGCTATTTTTGATAACAGTGTCTTCAGAAGATAATAATTGTAGCTCAGGGTTGAACTGGGAGTCCTTGGTTATTTTCCTGCAGACTTTTCATTATAGCAATATCAATAGCACTCAGACTTATATACTGCTTCATGGTGCTTTACAGCCCTCTCTAAACCATTTACAGAGTTGGGATATTGTCCCCAACAATCTGGCTCTTCATTTCACCGACCTTGGAAGGATGGAAGTCTGAGTCAACCTTGAGCCAGTGTATTTATTTTATTATTTATTTTATTTTTATTTTGTCGCATTTCTATGCTGCTCAACTCCCAAGGGACTCTGGGCGGCTTCCAACAAAGAATAAAACAATGCGAACAATCCCATAAAAAATGTTAAAAAGAAAAACATTAAAAACTTTAAGAACATAAAAACACATGCACTCCAATTCGTGGCCGGGTCTTACAAGATCATCACAATGAGATCAACGGCCCCAGGCCTGCCGGAAGAGCCAGGTCTTCACCGCTTTGCAGAAGGCCAATAGGGTGGGGGCAGTCCGGACCTCAGGAGGTAATTGGTTTCAGAGAGCCGGGGCAGCCACAAAGAAGGCCCTCCCCCGCGGGCCCGCCAGCTGACATTGTTTAGCTGACGGGACCCGGAGGAGACCGACTCTGTGGGATCTTACCGGTTGCTGGGAGCTATGTAGTAGAAGGCAGTCTCGAAGATAGCCTGGCCCTGAGCCATATAGGACTTCAAAAGTAATGACCAACACCTTGAATTGCACCCGGAGACCAATAGGGAGCCAGTGCAGCTCGCGGAGAATTGGTGTAATGTGGGTGTATCTAGTCGCACCCATTATAACTCGCGCGGCTGCGTTCTGGACCAACTGTAGTCTCCAAACACTTTTCAAGGGTAGCCCCATGTAGAGCGCGTTGCAATACTCTAACCGTGAGGTGACAAGAGCATGAGTGACTGTGAGGAAGTAGGATCCGTCCAAGTAGGATCCATCAACACCCGGCCTGTGCAGCTAGTAGCTGATTCCAACAGCGAGGAGGCTGGTGTGGTGCTGCGCCAGCAGCCTGTGCAGCTGGCACTCGAGTCGGACAATGAGGAGGCTGGAGAAGATGTGGTGCCAGAGGCAGGGATTCAGCCAGGGCCTTCAGAACCTCCAGAAGCATCCATGGGTGAAGAGGAAGAAGAGGAGGAGCCTCTTCTCGATGCACGGGCACGCAGAGCTGTCAAAAGGCAGGAGTGGCTCCTCAGGAGGAGGTCTCCTCGAGAGTAAGGCTTGGGGCTAATTGGCCACTCCCTTAGCCTATTTAAGGATGGATGACGTCTGAGGCAGTTTGCAGGGAACAACTTCGTTCACTCTCCTTCGCGTCTGGATCTTAGTTCTTTTATCAGTTTCCTGCAAATTGCTTCTGGGCTTTCTGCCAATCCTAGTAAGATTACGATTATTTATTCTTTGGATTCTTGTAGGCTGTTAAGAAAGTTAATTAACAGCCTTAGTTTGAAAAAGACTGATTTAATTTAGTAAACTAAGGTTTGTACAGACTTTGTGCGTGCTGCGTTCTTTGGGTCGAACTGTTGACAGTGGGCAGTGCGTTAAACAGCAATACTGCATTCTGATCACTGCATGGCTAGTATGCACTCCAACCAGGTATAGGTAGTCCTTGACTTGTGGCCACAGTTGGGACTAGAATTTCCATTGCTAAGCAAGGCGGTTGTTAAGCAAATTGCACACCCGATTTTATGATCTTATTTGCCATGGTTGTTAAGCAAATCATTAATTGAATCAATACAGCTGTTAAGCGAATCCAGCTTTCCCCGTTGACTTTGCTTGTTGGAAGCCAGCTGGGAAGATCATAAATGGTGATGCTGCAGTTCTTGTAAATTCATACCAGTTGCCAAGATCCTGACTTTTCATCAGGTGACTGTGGGGACACTGCGATAATTGTAAATGCGAGTAATGGTCATAAATCACTTCCCCCCCCAGTGCCCTTGTAATTTCAATTACAATTTCAAATGGCCGTTCAACAAATCGTTATAAGTCAAGGACTACCTGTAACATCTTCAGCGCAGTGAATTCGTTTCCAAGTCAGCTAATGAAATATCTGCAAGACAACCAAGCTCAGAGAGCACCAAGGACTCCACAAAAATGTCTTTATTTATCCAATGTACGTACAATTCCTGGAATGTGATTTGCATTGCTGAGTGTGAGAAACGGAGACCTTAAGTAGCCCTGCTCAGTGTAGCATTATTAGCAATGAATAATCCAGCAAGAAGACGAATTGCATGAGGGAAGCATTTAAGGAGAAACCTCTTCCAAAATTTAAATTCCTTCAAATTTCTTCTCGAATCTTTGGTTTTTCTATATCAGCGATCAGAACGCGCTGCTTCGTCTGCAAACACACTTTTTAAAAAATAACCTATTTCCTGTGGATAACTGTGGATTTGTATGCATAACTCACCTTGAATTGTTTTTTTTTAAAAAAAACACCCAATTTTTATTCCACCTGTTTTCCAACAGACTCAAGGGAATACCGTTCATTGCCTGTGGTTTATCTTCACAGCAGCCCTTAGCAGAAACTCCCAATGCTGTCATTCAATCTCCAGAGCTGGAGCAAGAGAAACATCTGTTTAATTCATGCCCCGGGTTCAATTACTGCAGTGAGAATAGAAGCAGTTTGCATTTTTAAAAGTATTTTTCTTATGGCCTGTGGTGCTGTCCAAGATGTTTTGGAAGCTTGGAAAAACAATAGGATGGCTACTCTTACTACTCCTGCTAGTATTGTATTGAGCAAGGCATGATTCAAATAAGAAAAAGAAAAGTCCGCCCAACAAAATTAATTTCCACCTTAACAGCCAAATCAATAAACACATTAATAATTAAGACAAACTAGATGCAGCCACTACTCTACCTATTTAAAGCAATGCCTTGCAGTTTGCTCCACTTTACATAGAGTGATTATCTGCCATCAGGTTGGTGGCTTAGTGACCACATAGATTTTCTCTGTAAATATCAATCCCTAAACTGATCCCAAGCATGTATAAATCCATAATTAAAATAACAGAGCTACTAATTTAGGAAACGCCAATATGAATGAGATATATTGGGGTTATCAGTCCCTACGCCAACCTGCTCATTCAATAAAAAAAGTATTTAAAACTGTTTTAAAGACTATAAAACTTTCACAACAGAAAATGGAAAAGGGGAAATGATTCCTGAACCAGACCCCAGGGCTGGAAATAGCAAAGGACTGGCCTGCAGTGCCTCTGCCAGTGAAAACGGAGCTTGGGAGGGCCGCACATGCCCCCCCCCAGCTCCATTTTCGCTGGCAGAGAGTTGCAGGAGGCTATCGCAGCCGAAAATGGAGCTTGGGAGCCTGTTTTCTCTGGCAGAGCGCTCGGGCCACCACAGGCCCCCAACACGAGTGACGTTGAACTGACCTCGCCCACCCTGGCCATGCCCGCCCCGGGCCCTACAAGGTCAAACACAACCCTGATGTGGCCCTCAATGAAATCGAGTTTGACACCCATGCTCTAAACCAAAGTTTCTCAACTTAGGCAATTTTAAGATGTCGTGGATGGACTTTAACTCCCAGAATTCATCAGTCCAAACATCTTAAATTTTGCCAAGGTTGAGAAACCCTGCTCTAAATAGTGGTTTGAAAAGGAAGCCATTAAGAAGTTGTGCGATGTCATGAGAAATATGGTGTGGAAAGTCTTGAAATGCCCAAATTGCGATTTTTTGACAACTGAACTGCCCAAATTGCATTTTTGGACAGGTGGATTTGACATTCACGGACTGTCCTTTACTCTATGAGGTTGTTCAGGCAGGTGACTCCATCTTCTTTTATTGTTGGGAGTGGGTGAGTGGGTGGCTGCCAACATTTCCAGAATGTGCTTCTTGGGAACTGAATGTCAACCAGTGTTCCTCGAGGATCTTGGAGTTACTGGGGACTAAAATGTCTTGACATCAAGGTATGCTTTACCTTCATCTGATGATCAAATAAGGTTCGAGACTTTACGGTTCTCCAGAATGAGTCACTTGAAACAGAAAGGATACTGCATTTGAAATTTGTTGCAAACTCTCTTTCTCTAGCAGCAATGGACCATGTTTTCAAAGACGGAGAGTCTACTTTAGGGTATGCCTCAGTGGTGCTATTCAGCCGGTTCAATCCGGTTCGGCGAACTGGTAGCAGTGGCTGCAGGAGGCTCCGCCTACCTGCCTGGACATCATCACATCCCGTTTTTGACGCTCTGTGCATGCATAAAAGGTCCTGCGCATGCAGGGAGGTGGTGCATGTGCTCCCATTTACGAACCGGTAGCGAAGTTAAGTGAATAGCAACCCTGATATGGCTGGCTGGGGAATTCTGGTAGTTGAAGTCCACATGTCTTAAAGTTGCCAAGATTGGGAACCTTTGTTCTACTTGACTTGGTTTTTATGAGGCCAAGTGTATGTATTAAACCACGGTTTTCTGTTTCTCTCTTTGGGTTTTTGAATGGAACTTCTCTCACTTACCCCATTAATCTGGAACTTTACCATTCTCAGAACAGATTTTGGCCAGGTGTGCGAGGAGGGAATTCCAAAAGCCACAGAAAGGCTTCGACTCTGTGTAGGTGCCAAAAAAACGGAGAATCATGGGCTTTCCTGATAGCCTGGCTATATGTGAGGATTATTTAATTATTAGATTAGTTTTCAAATCTTACCCATATTATTTTTATAATTAACTCAAAGTGGTGACGATAAGTAATACATCTTCCCCCTCCTATTTGCCTCACAACACCTCTGTGAGGTGAATTGGGCTGAGAGAGAGAGTGGCTGGCCCAAAGTCACTCAGCTGGCTTCCATGCCTAAAATGGGATTAGAACTCACTGTCTTCTGGTTTCTAGTCTGGTGCTTCAACCACTAAACCATTGTAGTACTGGCACATCAAGAGGGGCACCAGTACCATCACCCCTCTCCCCTCCAAGAGGCAAGTAGAAAGAGTTCCTAACTCATCTCCTCCTTGGTCTGCCTTTTTTCACTGCCAGTGCCAGTGATTAAATCCAGGAATTTGCATTGGAAGCAGACGCACTGTTGCACGTTAGTTAATCCTCGAAATAAACGGCGGGATGCATGCCCTTAAAACAGTCTAGAGGTTAACGGCTGCCTTCGCCGCCGCCCATTGGGGTCTAGAACAGGGGTGCCTGGGGATACCCACTGCTAATGCAAACACTGTACATCTCAATCATGTCCTGCCTAGATTGTGTGTGTGTGTCTCTCTCTCTCTGTGTGATGATTCTCCGTCCTGGTTCCATTGCCAGGTCCTGAATGTTTGCACAGCTTTAATCCATGTGACTTAAAAACTGCATCTGTTCAAGGAAGGAAAGGAAAGGAAAAAGGAAGGAAAGGAAAGGAAAAGAAAAGGAAAAGGGAGGAAGTGAAGGGTGGCAGGAAAGGAAAGGAAAGGAAAAAGGAAGGAAAGGAAAGGAAAGGAAAAAGGAAGGAAAGGAAAGGAAAAAGGAAGGAAAGGAAAAAGGAAGGAAAGGAAAGGAAGAAAAGGAAAGGAAAGGAAAAAGGAAGGAAAGGAAAGGAAAAGGAAAGGAAAGGAAAGGAAAAAGGAAGGAAAGGAAAAAGGAAAAAGGAAGGAAAAGAAAGGAAAAAGGAAGGAAAGGAAAGGAAAGGAAGAAAAGGAAAGGAAAGGAAAAAGGAAGGAAAGGAAAGGAAAGGAAAAAGGAAGAAAAGGAAAGGAAAAGAAAAAGGAAGAAAAGGAAAGGAAAGGAAAGGAAAGGAGAGAGTAAAGGAAAAAGGGAGGGAGGGAGGGAGGAAAGGGGGAAGGCAAGCAAGCAGGAAGACAAGTGTACAAGAAGCAGACCAATGTGAAATCTAGACCAATTCCTGCTGCCTTTTTAGTAACCAGAACGAGGCGTTCTGTTATTATCTCTCTACTGTTTTTTTCCCCCTCTAGACATGCTTCACTGTATGTGTGACCAGAATTCAAAATCTAAGCACTGAGATTCTTTTCCTTTCCATTTTTTTGCGGTGGTGGGTGGTGGGAGTGGGGAAGGAACAAGCATTAGAAGCGGTAAGGAGGAAGGAAGGGTTAAGAGATTATGTTTGTTCCAGAAAGCCTTTGAGCCTTCATTATTGCTAGAAATAATAAAGCTTAGATGGTCTTGGATGGTGTTTTGGAAATTAGATAATACAAACAATTATAAGTGTATTTCTGCTCATCGACAACTGTGTATATTAGGGAGATTTCTCCCAGGAATTTAGAATTCTGAATTATAGACCTCTTTCCCCCCCCCCAAATGAAACCACTTTAAATATTCTTTATTGGGCTGGTTTTTTAAGAAAAAAAATCTTAAATAATTAAACATAAATTAAACATAAATAATTGGAGCAGATAGGGGAGGAGAGATCCAGCCTGCATCCCCTATTGCAGAGGTGTCAAACTCAAGGCCCGTGGGCCAGATCCAGACCAGTGGTGGGTTTCAAATTTTTTTTACTACCAGTTCTGTGGGCATGGCGTGGCTTGCTGGGCGTGGCAGGGGAAGGATACTGTAAAATCTCCATTCCCTCCCCACTCCAGGGGAAGGTTACTGCAAAATCCCCATTTCCTCCTGATCAGCTGGGACTTGGGAGGCAGAGAATAGATGGGGGCGGGGCCAGTCAGAATTTTTACTACCGGTTCTCCGAACTACTCAAAACTTCCGCTACCGGTTCTCCAGAACTGGTCGGAACCTGCTGAAACCCACCTCTGGTCATGTGGCCGCCATTTCTAACCTTCCCAGCTGGCTTCTGACAAGCAAAGTCAATGGGGAAGGCAGATTGGCTTAAGAACTTCATGATTCCCTTAACAACTGCAGTGACTCGCTTAACAACTGTGGTAAAAAAAGTTTGTAAAATGGGTTAAAATTCACTTAAAAGCTGTCTCGCAGTACCTCCACGGTCGTGTGATCAAAATTCAAACGCTTGGCAACTGGCATGTATTTACAACAGTTTGTATTTACACAGTGTGCTGAGGTCATATACAGGTAGTCCTCAACTTACAACAGTTCATTTAGTGACCATTCAAAGTTACAACGGCACTGAAAAAAATGACTTATGACCGTTTTTCACACTTGCAGCATCCCCATGGTCACATGAATTAATAATTCGGATGCTTGGCAAGTGACTCACATTTATGACGGTTGCAGTGTCTCAGGGTCATGTGGTCCCCTTTTGCGACCTTCTGACGAGCAAAGTCAATGGGGGAAACAAGATTCACTTAAAACCGTGTTGCTAATTTAACATCTGCGGTGATTCAGTTAACAAATGTGGCAAGAAAAATCGTAAAAGGGGGCCAAACTCACTTAACAAATTTCTCACTTAGCAACATACATTGTGGTCGTAAGTCGAGGCCTACCTGTATTGCCATTTGTGACCTTCCCAGCCAGCTTCCTACAAGCAAAGTCAATGAGGGGAACTGGATTTGCTTAATGACTGCGTGATTCCCTTACAAAGTGCATTTGCTTAACAACTATGGCAAAGAAGGACGTAAAATTGGGCATGAATCATTTAACAACCACTTTGCTTAGCAATGGAAATTTGGGTTCCAATTGGGGTCATAACTCAAGGACTACCTGTAGCATCAGTATGCTGAAGATAGTCAGCTATATATCTCCTTCCTTGGCTGTCCACGTGATGCTGCAGAGGTCCTATCTCAGTACAGGTAGTCCTTGACTTAACAATTTGTTTAGTGACCATTCAAAGTTACAACAGCACACAAAAAAGTGACATGACCATTTTACGCACTTACAACCGTTGGATCGTCCTCAAGGTCACGTGATTTACCTTCAGATGCTTGATAAGTGATTCATATTTATGACGGTTGCGGTGTCCCAGGGCTGCCCGATAACCTTTTGCAACCTTCTGACAAATCAATGGGGGAAGCCAGATTCACTTAACAACCGTGTGATTAATTTAACAACGGCAGCGAGTTGCTTAACAAACGTGGCAAGGGAGGTCATAAAATGGGACAAAACTCACTTAACAAATTTCTCACTTAGCAACATAAATTTTGAGCTCGGTTGTGGTCATAAATCGAGGACTATTTGTACCTTGAAGTTCTGTGGGTCTGGACTGGGACCCACAGGCTTTGAGTCATTCTTAGTAAGGCCATTTGGTTCTGCGTTTTGGAACCCCTGGTTATGTGGAAATTCCCTCTCTTGTTCTGAATGGGGTTGTACCATGAGCAATTTGTGGGTTCTCTGGATTCATGGCTTCCACTCAGAAAGCAGGAAGTAGCCAGGGCCAGGAGGCTTCATCGCCTGCTGCTACCGACAACCTCCCATTGACCCGTGTGCTCCCACAGAGAGGGCCTCCTCGGGGTGCCATCAGCCAAACAATGTAGGCTGGTGACCCCCAGGGGGAGGGCCTTCTCTGTGGGGGCACCTACCCTCTGGAATCAGCTGCTCCCAGAGATAAGGAGAATCCAAGACCTCGGTGCCTTCCGCCGTGCCCTTAAAACTTTCTTTTTTCAGCAAGCCGGGCTGGCTTAATATATTTTTAAATATTTTTAATTGGTTTGTCATTTTAAACTGGGGCCAAATTAATATATATTCTTTTAATTGTTTTTAATGTTTGTATTGTATGTTTTTATCTGGCTGTACACCACCCTGAGTCCCTCAGGAGAAGGCGCGGTATATAAATTTGAAATAAAATAAAATAAATAAAATAAATCGTCCCTGTTCCTGGACTGGGAGGCTCTGCTCTCAATCAATCACACCTTAATCTTCTCCTGCTTGTATTACTGCAATTTGCTCTACATAAGGCTGCCCTTGAAAAGTAGTTGGAAGCTTCAGCTCGTGCAAAATTTGGTGGCATTGATAGCTATGGTGAGCAGACACTTGGAAGATTTCTGCACCATGAGCTTCACTGGCTACCAGTATGCTTCTGGGTGCAATACATGGGGATTACTTTTAAAGATAAGATAATTTATCTGTCAGCTTTGGAAGCCATATTAGGCCGGAAGCTTCCATGCTGCCACCTTTTCCTGTGTGGAAAAGTAGGAGAGGAAATTTAGTAGGGGGGTTGTCTTTAGACATAATAGCATTCTTCCTGTCGGTCAAGGTCAGGACAATCCTGCATCTGGAGAAGAAGTGGTCGGAGTTCTGTCTCGAGATGGGACGGGTGGTGATTGGAGCATGTGGTCGACTGAGGAGTGAGGGGATGGTTTTGGGGGTTTGGATTTACTGAGGGAAAACCTGGACCTCTCAGATTCGGGTTTTCCCAGATGTGCTAGTTTACCTATTCTAGTAAATAGAACTTTGAAAAATGCTTGCTTCAGAGTTTTTACTTAGAGTGGGTTTTTTTCTGGAAAGTTGACATTATCTTATAAATAAGTTATAAATAAGATAATTTATTGTCATTTATTTTTCTGTGGGTACTTTGGCACACATTAAAAATGAAATTCTGTTGCCTGCTCTCAACAGTGTACACATACATAACACACATATTGATATGTTATATACATACATATACCTACATTCTAACCTATACTATAAAAAAGATGTTGAGACTCTAGAAAAAGTGCAGAGAAGAGCAACCAGGATGATTAGGGGACTGGAGATTAAAACATATGAAGAACAGTTACTGGGCATGGCTAGTCTAGTGAAGAGAAGGACCAGGGGAGACATGATAGCAGTGTTCCGATATTTGAGGGGCTGCCACAGAGAGGAAGAGGTCAAGCTATTTTCCAAGGCACCTGAAGGCCAGACAAGGAATAATGGATGGAAAAGGAGAGATTCAACCTAGAAATGAGGAGGAACTTTCTGACAGTGAGAACAATCAACCCATGGAATAGAAGATGCCTTCGGAAGTTGTGGGAGTTTCATCACTTGAGATTTTCAAGAAAAGATTGGACTGACATTTTTCAGAAATGGTGTAGGGTCTCCTGCTTGAGCGGGGGGTTAGACTAGATCACCTATAAGGTCCCTTCCAACTCTGTTAATCTGTTAACTTTGGGGAGATCCTGTAAATTCCAGCAGGAGAGGCATGCTCCAGGTTCCATCAACAAGAGAGCATCATCTGCTGGGACCCACCAGAGTTTACACCTGTCCCAATTCTATTGGCCTTTCACAAGGCATTGAAAATCTGGTTTTGCCGTCTGGGGCTCTGATAGTATGGGCGAGACCATTTCTTGACCTTGGATGTGTTAACTGAATGTTTTCAATTGCTACGTTATTTTATGTTATTTCTATTGTTCTTAACGTGATTGTTTTAAACTACATTTTTATCCTGTTTTGAACCATTACCTGCGCAGAGTCATACATGCGTTATAGACAGCCACGTAAACGTATTAAATAAATAAATATCTCATTGATGAATAATTTGCCATAAGGTTCATTTCTTTGGTTGGTGTCTTTTGGCTCTTGTCTGATTTTGACGAATTCTTCCTTTGTCAGTTCTTCTCTTTGAGAGCTGGTATCCAGAGTTGTTATGGTGGCTTCCTTATTTTTCACACCCCTCTAGATATCCATGTTTTTTCTTGGCTTCAAATTCCATTCCTCTATTTCTCCCAATCTCTTAATTCCTCAAAACAAATCAAAGAGGTGTATTGTGTAGATATGGAAACCAACTAATTTTTCTTGTAACCTAACTGAACTCGCAGGGTTGATGGAAAAATTGGAAAAGGAAGTGTTTTGCAAGCTGCTTTAAATGTTGGAGGAAAGGCAAGCATTCATGCTATATGCTTTCATTCATAAAGCATGAACGAACGAATGAATGAATGAATGTATGAATGAATGTCCTTAGTCTTCCATGTAGCCAAATCTCCTTCTTACCACTTGCAGTTGGTGCTAAGAAAGCAGGAAAAGGTGAAACAAACAGAAGCATTGTTTGGTGAAAGTCAAAAATATCCAAGGTGAGAGTTGTGGCTATGCCCTCAAAGTTCTACCTTACCCAAAACCTAAAATAAAAGGGCCAGAGTTTTGATCTAGCACTGTGAACTCTACGTAGGTGACAGTAAGGGCATCCAGCCAGTAAATGCTCAGCTCCATCCAGTCACCCTGACTTTACCCCGAATTCAGGGATTACAGGGTTGTTAAAAAGGGGAGAGCTTTGATCTAGCAGTTGTGGTTGCCGTCTTGACAGGTGTGAGTATCCTTGGACACTTGCAAGAACTATTTCAACCAGAGATTTATGGAGAAGAGAGCACAGGTTAACCACTATTGCTGCTGAATTTCCAATTAAATTTTATAGGCAAGCAAAAAGAATGGTCAAACATTATGGTAAAGGTAATGGTTTCTCTGTCAAGCATGTCCGACTCTAGGGCACGATGCTCATCTCTGTTTCTTGGCCAAGGGAGACAGCATTGTCTGAAGACATTTTCCGTGGTGATGTAGCCAGCATGGCTACATGCCAAAGTCACACAGAGCACTGTTATTTCCCACTGAAGTGGTACTTTAAAATTAATCTACTTGCATTTGCATGCTTTTGAACTGTTAGGTGGGCAGGAGCTACAGCAAGGAACGGGAGCTCACCCTATTGCACGGGTCTCATACACAGGCTGTCGGGAGCTCACCCCAGTGCTCGGGTCACAAAGGCTGCCAGGCTGCCAACTTTCCAGCTGACAAGCTCAGCATTTTGAGTTTCAGGGTTTTCTACTCCCCATTTATCTTTGCTTCCGACTCCTCTCTCAGCACCACTCCAAGCAATTCTTTCTTAAAAATTGCAGTATCTCATGATAGCTATAGCAATCTATTTCAGGGCCATTTGGCTTATTTAGAATCCACTCTGAGAAGAATTTGATTGTTACTTAAAATGATAGGCACAGGGAGAGGGAGTGATTTTTCTCCAAATGTGTACACACAAAGCTTACAGATAAATCTCTGACACTCTTGGCAACTTTGTCTGGTCCCGCGCAGTAAAGTTAGGAGCAAGCAATTGCATAATGACTACACTTCCAAATCAATTTCTAGGAATAATTACTTCGGGGAGTCAAATTGACCTTGAGAATAAAGTGGCATTTAATCACCCTGCAGGGGTCATAAGATAGAGATAGCTGGAGAAAAGAAAATAGCCACTGATGGCAGTCAGTGTATATTTGTATACAGTTTTTCCCCTCCTAAGGGAATCTATAATGGTGAGTCATATATTGCAACCCAATAAAAGTTAAGTTTCAGCTAATGCAGTAATCATAACAATGACCGTCCAAATGGCTTAGCTGCAGCCAATTAGAGCAGAAGTCTGTACGTTGTAAGAAAGAATTTAAAAAACAGATCTGAGATGTGACGCGAGTGCAGGTAGTCCTCAACGTTTGTCCACAATTTTATTTTATTTTATTTATTTTGTTTTGTTTGTCAAACATGTACAAGATAGCAGTTATAGGTATAAACATGAACATAGACAAAGGAAGTAAGTACAGATAAGTGGGGACAGTAAGACAGGGACGGTAGGCATGCTGGTGCACTTATATACACCCCCTTTACGGACCTCTTAGGATGGGGTGAGGTCCAATTGAGCCCCAAAGTTCTGTTGCTAAGCAAGAGGAGTTGTTCAGTGGGCTTTGTCCCATTTTACGACCTTTCTTGCCACAGTTGGTAAGTGAAACACTGCAGTTGTTAAATTAGTAACGAGGTTATTAAGTGGATCTGGCTTCTCCCTTGGACTTTGCTTGTCAGAAGGTCACAAAAGGTGATCCCGTGATCCCGGGACACTGCAACCGTCATAAATACATGCCAGTTGCCAAATTTGGAATCGTTGTGATCACAGGGATGCTGCAACGGTTGTGTGAAAAATGCTGGTTAGTCACTTTTTTTCCAACGCCATCGTAACTTCGAACAGCCACTAAATGAATGGTGTTAAATCAAGGATACCTGTAGGTGGTATAAGTGGAGATTTACAGATGTACAGATTACTAACAGAGTTGGAAGGGACCTTGTAGGTCATCTAGTCCAAACCCCTGCCCAAGCAGGAGACCCTACACCATTTCTGGCCAATGGCAGTCCAATCTCCCCTTGAAAGCCTCCACTGATGAAGCTCCCACAACTTCTGAAGGCAAATTGTTCCACTGGTTGATTGTTCTCACTGTCAGAAAATTTCCCCTTATTTCCAGGTTGAATCTCTCCTTGTTCAGTTTCCATCCATTATTCCTTGTCTGGCCTACAGATGCTTTAGAAAATAGCTTGATTCCTTCATCTCTGTGGCAACCCCGCAAATATTGGAACACTGCTATCCTGTCTCCCCTGGTCCTTCTCTTCACTAGACTAACTATCTTGTTTGAAAGGGAAACCCTATACAGTGTTTAATTCTAACTGCAAACTTTTTTTCACAGTGTATAGCAGGATTGTCAAACTCGCAGGCTGGATGCGTCACGCACTGGCCACCCCCAACCCCCATTTACTGAAGGAGAAAAAAGTCAACGATATGTCACATGATGACAATGTGATGACATGAGTTTGACCCTCCTGGTGAATAGCATCTCAAGTGATCATAAACTAGTGGAGATTTCACTTTCCATGGGGAATAGGGTACATTAAGAGCCGTGATGGTGCAGTGGTTAGAGTGCAGTACTGCAGGCTACTTCTGCTGACTGCCGGCTGCCAGCAGTTCGGCAGTTTGGTCCTCATCTGCTGAAGGTTGACCCAGCCTTCCGTCCTTCCGAGGTTGGTAAAATGAGGGTCTGTCTCTGCTGGCTCTGTAAACTGCTTAGAGAAGGCTGTAAAGCACTGTGAAGCGGTATTGATCTGTCCCCGTACCCACACACACACAAACACAGCCAGTCAAGGGTTAAGGAAATACTTTGGAACGCACCCAGGTCTTATCTCCCACTTGGCAGCGATAGACACACCGTCTGCCAAGTGACTTTATTTTCAAAATAAAACAGAAAGATAAATACTCAAGAGTCCAAATGTCCGACACTTTAAATCTTTCTCTCAGCAGTTCCGGACGAGGCTTTAGTGACTATCCAAGGTTTGCTTTGTTCGTCACAAGGATCCTTGACCACCACCCTCTATTATATAGTCTCTGGGGTGTGGTCCAGTGACTCAGTTCTAATCCCTAGCACGCCTCCTAAACTGCTGCAAACGTTTATCACGCCTTCGGAGGCGTGCGTCCAGGAATGATGTTTCGTCATTCGAAACATGACGAAACATTCAACATTCAACATTCGTGATCCGAACCAGCTGTCTCCTCTTCCCTCGGCCGGCACTTGAGACAATGCCAGAGGGGAGGGGCCTGGAGAGGGAGGCCTGGCTGACTCCTCTTCCTCATGCTCGGAGCTTTCTTCCTCCGATGGGACAGGCTCAGAGGGCGGGGCCACAACAGGTATATAAGTCTAAGTACAACTTTGAAGGTCATTAAATGAACTGTTGTAAGTCGAAAACTATTTGTTCTTCCCAACCCTTTGGAAGTCTTTAACAGATTAACAGAGTTGGAAGCGACCTTATAGGTCATCTAGTCCAACCCCCCGCTCAAGCAGGAGACCCTACACCATTTCTGACAAATGGCAGTCCAATCTTTCCTTGAAAGTCTCAAGTGATGAAGCTCCCACCACTTCCAAAGGCAACTTCTGTTCCATTGGCTGATTATTCTCACTGTCGGAAAGTTCCTCCTCCTTTCTAGGTTGAATCTCTCCTTGGTCAGTTTCCATCCATTATTCCTTGTCTTTCAAAACTGGTTCTTCCCAACCCTTTGGAAGTCTTTTGAAACTGGTCACACTGTCGCCATCAGGGGTGGGTTCTAAATTTTTTTACTACCGGTTCTGTGGGCGTGGCTTATTTTGTGGGTGTGGCTTGGAGGTCATGTGACTAGGTGGGCGTGGCTAGCTGGTCAGAGTCATTTCTGGAAGGTCCTCGCACTTACGACCCGACTCATTTGTTTGCTTTTAACACTGATCAGCTGTAGGATGGCCCTTTGAAGCCCCGCGGCAAGAGTTTAAACAGTTTTTTTTCCCTCTAGCAATCAGCTGGGACTCAGGAGGCAGCAATAGATTGGGGGTGGGTCCAAATAAAAGGTAAGAATAACGTGGGTGGGAGGGCGGGGGGGAAGAACCGGTTCGGTGATGTCATATCGTCACTGCTACCAGCTCGGCCGAACCGGACCGAACCAGGAGGAACCCACCACTGGTCGCCATCCAACTTGGCAACCTAAACCAAACCGTGGCCTCTCGAGATGTAATGGTGTGTGTTAGTGACCTGGGAAGACAGGAAGGAAAGCCACAGACCCGACAACTGGCATGTATCTCAGCCCAAAGAACGAGGGAGGGTGTGGGTGTTTTCAATAGGGGCCCTTCTTAGTTTTCTGGAAGTAAAAAGGAAAGGAATGGAGCTGAAGATGCTTCTTGGATGAGAAGCGAAAAGTAAGTAAAAAAGGAATATTAGGACAGGGACGGTAGACACGCTGGTGCACTTATGCACGCCCCTTGCAGACCTCTTAGGAATGGAGTGAGGTCAACAATAGACAGTTTAAGGTTAAAGTTTTCGGGGTTTGGGGAAGAAACTACAGAGTCAGGTAGTAGATTCCAGGCATTGACCTCTCTGTTGCTGATGCTGTATTTTCTGCAATCGAGTTTGGAACTGTTTACCTTGAGTTTGTATCTATTATTTGCTCGTGTATTGTTGTGGTTGAAGCTGAAGTAGTCATTGACAGGAAGGATATTGTGGCAGATAATTTTATGTACTATGCTTAGGTCAGACTGAAGCTGGCGTAGTTCTAAGTTGTCTAAGCCCAAAAATTGGAGTCTGGTGACATAAGGTATTTTATTCAAAGAAAAACCGGAAAGTCCAGTTGCCTCTTTAAAAAGGCACCTTTGGAAAAGAATGGAGAAATAATTTCAGTCTTGCAAGATTCTACTTAATGTAACCTTACGAAAAAAAAAAATAGAGTTAAGACAGGTAGTTCTCAATTTACAGCCATTCATTTAGTGACAGTTCGAAGTTGCAACAGTGCTGTAACAGTGGCCTTTTTCATACTTACGACCGTTGCAGCATCCTCATGGTCACATAATCAAAATTCAAATGCTTGATAACTGACATGTGTTTATGACAGTTGCAATGTCCCAGGTTCATGTAATCACCTTTTGCAACTAGCAAAGTCAGATTCACTTAACAACCCTGGCAAGAAAGCAGAGGTGGGTTTCAGCAGGTTCTGACCAGTTCTGGAGAACCGGTAGCGGAAATTTTGAGTAGTTCGGAGAACCGGTAGTAAAAATTCTGACTGCCCCTGCCCCCATCTATTCTCTGCCTCCCGAGTCCCAGCTGATCGGGAGGAAATGGGGATTTTGCAGTAACCTTCCCCTGGAGTGGGGAGGGAATGGAGATTTTACAGTATCCTTCCCCTGCCATGCCCACCAAGCCACACCCACAGAACCGGTAGTAAAAAAATTTGAAACCCACCACTGACATGGACACATGTGGGTGGAGTGACTTTCCTCCAGAAATTGTGAATGCTCCAACACTGGAAGTTTTTAAGAAGAAATTGGACAACCATTTGTCTGAAATGGTATAGGATCTCCTGCTTGAGCAGTGGGTTGGACTAGAAGACCTCAAAAGTCCCTTCCAACTCTGTTATTTCTGTTACTTTGCTGCATTGATATTATGAAGATAAAATTAAATCGTCCAAGTGCATAAACTCCTTAGACTGGCTGAAGAAAAGTGGGCTATAAATGTAACAAAAGAAAGACATTATTACAATTCCAGAACCCCACTGATTGTGGAGATAGATACATCCCATAAATAAATTGCAAATTCTAATTTATTCCTTGTCTCTTTTTCGTACCCTGAAATGTCAAATCAGGGTTTGATAGGTCATAAATTGGAAAGCCAAATCTTTTGGCTTGAACCGGTTGGATCAATTCAAACCATGCAAATTTGCTTTCGTGAGTGATAAATTGTTAAAAGTTTTATCTTTCTTTCAATCTGTGTCGTGTCAATCTAACCCCCAGGAACCATAAATTCCTTCACTTATGATTTCCTTTTTTGATTTAGATTTGTTTTTACAGTTTTAATGCTTTTTAATAATTAATGGCCTTATATAATGTATAAATATACTGTTTTATATTTTTACTGCTTTACTGGACTACTGTACGGCATCCAAGGTCACTTTCTGGGAGAAAGGCGGCCCTATAAATTTGATTAATTAATAAATAACAAAATAAAAATATTACACAGGCACTGTCATAGCATGCAGGATTAATCTCCCCCTAACTTGGATTTCTCTCATTAAATATTTTATTGCCACCAGAAACATCTTTCTCACACAGCATTAGCTAATGTAACACAATATATTCCTAAGAAGCCTTCGCCAGATCTTTCAATACACGGTTATGGATTTTTTGAGACAGATGAACGGCTAATGTTTCCTACAGAAAAGAATACAGGTAGTCCTCGAATTACGACCACAATTGGCCCGAAGATTTCTGTTACTAAGTGAGACATTTGTTAAGTGAGTTTTGCCCCACTTAACCCAGTTGTTAAGTGAATCTGGCTTCCCCATTGACTTGTCTGAACGTCGTCAAAGGGGATCACATGACCTTGCGATACAGGAACGGTCATAAGTATGAACCAGTTGCCAAGCATCTGCATTTTGATCACATGATCATAGGGGTGAGGGATTTCACAGTTACAAAGGTTGTAACTGTGAAAAATGGTCATAAGTCACTTTTTGAACAGTCATTAAACTTTGAACCATTAAACCGGTTTGCGAGAACCAGTGCTGGGTTTCTACTGGTTCTCGCGAACCGGTAGTGGCGGTGGCGGGAGGCTTCGCCCACCTGCCCGGATGTCATCACGGACGCACCACGCACAAGCGAAGCAGGTGCGCACACACACACACACACACACACCACACACAGTTCCAAACCGGTAGCGAAAGTAAGTGGAACCCACTACTGCTTTAAACGGTCACTAAATGAACTGTTGTAAGTCGAGGACTACCAAGTCTCCTTGATTAGAAATTATTTTTTGTGATACTCACTGTAGTTGACTCAACTTTATAGGGCTATGTCACAAACAAACATTATACTACTTGATTTTGGGTTAAGCAGCATTAAGCAAAGTGAGGAAAAAAAGAAGTAAGGATTAGGAAGCTAAAGAAATTAGACTTTGAGATGAGAAAAAGAAATCGAATGAAACCTTAATTTAATAGACAACCCACAGAACAGACGTTGTCAGTGGATCCAATTTCGTTCCCGACATTTCCATAAAGCAGCAAACAGAAGCCATCCAGTTAAATGTTATGGTAATTTTGCATTAATTTCACATCCTTTGTATAATAGCGTCATTACATAAAACGTACACACAAAGTTACATCAGTCCCAGGGATTTGAGTTATTTGCCTGTGCCACCAATGAACACCGATGCAAATGATACCATTTGCATCCCTTGCGTAACGGCCTCATTATGCAAAGGAAATCCATAAAATTTGCAATTTAACAGGCCTTGGGAAGCGGCTTGTGCCCCTTCCCCTCTCAAAGGGTCTCTTCAACTGCAGTTTCAAGGTAATCCAACTGACACTGAGAGACTTGTCCCTTCCTGTCAATCCAAGCTTGCTTCCACCCACTTCTTCCCACGCTGCCTGCCTACGCTTATATTTCTCTTTTTCCAGCATCTCATTAACTCCATCCATCCATCCATGGCTGGCTCGCTTTTTCAATCCTCCTGTCAGCTCCGTCATTTTTCCTTCATGTTTGTTTTGCAATTACATGACTAAACTGCACAATGCTTTTTGTTTTCCCTGGTCACTCATTTTGCATTTGAGGCACGTCCATTCAGCACCCTTTCATTCTCGCCCTTCGTTCTTTTCATCACATGGGCGCCTCTTAACTACCCATTCTCCACACAGCATTCAATTTCCATATAAAACAGAAGGCCAACTCTTCCATGCAGCCGCTTTGACTTCTGGCAACAACTACAGGTAGTCCCAGTGTTGGGATTCAGCCGGTTCGCACCTATTCAGGAGAACCGGTTGTTAACTTTCTAAGCAGTTCGGAGAACCGGTTGTTGGAAGAAATCTTATTTTGTTTTTTTCTACTTTACAGGGCTAATCCTGTAAGGAAGGCAGGAAGGAAACATTCTGGTGTTGTTTCTAGCCTAGTCTTTATTGCCCTGCTTACAGAAACTGCCTCTCTGGTTAACCCTTATTACATTGTAACAGCTAAAGAGAAGCGCCCATCAATGTGAGTGATGTTGAGTTGGCCACGCCCACGCGGTCACATGACCACTGAGCCATGCCTACCCAGCTGGTCATTAGGGCAGAGAACCGGTTGTTAAATTATTTGAATCCCACCACTGGGTAGTCCTTGACATATGACCACAATTGAGCCCCAAATTTATATTGTTAAGTGAGTTATGCCCCATTTTACGACCTTTCTTGCCACAGTTCTTAAGTGAACCCCTGCAGTTGATAAGTTAGTAACCCGGTCGTTAAGTGAATCTGGCTTCCCCCGTTGACTTTGTTTATCAGAAGGTCGCAAAAGGGGATCGCATAATCTTGGGACACAGCAAATAGTCACAAGTATGAATCGGTTGCCAAGCATTTGAATTTTGATCACGTGACCATGGGATGCTGCAGTGGCCATAAGTGTGAAAAATGGTCATAAGTCACTTTTTTCAGTGCTGTTGTAATTTTGAATGGTCACTAAATGAACTGTTGTAAGTCGAGGACTACCTGTATTCATTTCTTGCAACAGATCGTATACAGGTAGTCCTCGACCTATGGCCACAATCGAGCCCCAAATTTACATTGCTAAGTGAGACATTTGTTAAGTGAGTTTTGCCCCATTTTACGACTTTTCTTGCCACAGTTCTTAAGTGAATCACTGCAGTTGTTAAATTAATAGCATGGTTGTTAAGTAAAGCTGGCTTCCCCATTGTCTTTGCTTGTCACGAGGTCACAAAAGGGGATCACATGACCCCGGGACATTGCAACCGTCATAAATGTGAATCAGTTGTCAAGCATCTGAATTTTGATACCGCAACCATAGGGATGCTGCAACAGTCATAAGTGTGAAAACACGGTCATAATAAGTCACTTTTTTCAATGCCATTGTAACTTTGAATGATCACTAAATGAATCGTTGTAAGTCAAGGACTACCTGTACTGTGGATTCATTGGTTTGCTGCTGCAAGGTAGTCCAGACCAGAGCCACAATCAGGAGTACAGGTAGTCCTCGACTTACGACCATAATTGAGCCCAAAACGTCTGTTGCTAAGCAAGGCAATTGTTAAGTGAGTTTCGCCCCATTTCACCACCTTTCTTGCAGTGGTGGGATTCAAATTTTTTTACTACCGGTTCTGTGGGTGTGGCTTGGTGGGCATGGTGTGGCTTGGTGGGCATGGCTTGATGGGCATGGCAGGGGAAGGATACTACAAAATCCCCATTTCCTCCTGATCAGGTATTGTTGTTGCCCGTACGCGGCCTGTGCGGCTGGTGGCTGATTCGGACAGTGAGGAGGCTGGTGTGGTGCTGCGCCAGCAGCCTGTGCAGCTGGCGCTCGAGTCGGACAATGAGGAGGCTGGAGAAGATGTGGTGCCAGAGGTGGGGATTCAGCCAGGGCCTTCAGAACTTCCAGAAGCTCCCTTAAGTGAAGAAGACGAAGAGGAGGAGCCTCTTGATGCACGGGTGCGCAGAGCTGCCAAAAGGCAGGAGTGGCTCCTCAGGAGGAGGTCTCCTCGAGAGTAAGGCTTGGGGCTAATTGGCCACTCCCTTAGTCTATTTAAGGAGGAGCGTCGACTGAAGCAATTTTCAGGGAACAACTTTGTTTACTCTCCTTTGTGCCTCGATCTTAGTTCTTTGCAAATTGCTTCTGGGCTTTCTGCCAATCATAGTAAGATTACGATCATTTATTCTTTGGATTCTTGTAGGCTGTTAAGAAAGTTAATTAACAGCCTTTGTTTGGAAAAAAAAACTTATTTAATTTAGTAAAACTAAGGTTTGTACAGACTTTGTGTGTGCTGCGTTCTTTGGGGTCCGTAGCTGGGGCAGAACAGGTGGGACTTGGGAGGCAGAGAATGGATGGGGGCGGGGCCAGTCAGTGGTGGTATTTACTGATTCTCCGAACTACTCAAAATTTCCACTACCGGTTCTCCAGAACCGGTCAGAACCTGCGAAACCCACCTCTGGTTCTTCCTCTCTTTGCATATCCTTCTTGCTTTTCCATAGAAGGGCAAATTCTCTTCTGACAGGGTCACAGGGAAGCAACACTTTTAATTCCAGCAGGCAGAAATCCAACCAGTGTAGCTTCTCTTTGGTCTCTCCAGTCCCTTTTAAGTAGTTGCCAAAGGGGAGTCTTGTGCGTGAGTCTTTATGTATAAGTTAATTTTCGAGAATAAAAGACGTTTCTTTTTTTTGTTGTATCCTGCCAGGGGGATCGATAAACCTTTCACAAACTGTTATCTATTTAAGTCCTGGCTCCCATAAAAGGAATTTAGGGGGGGGGGGGAAGACGATTTATCCCCTTGACTGTAGTCAAAGAACTCAATCCCAAAATAACATGGCAGACCTCCTTTGTGCATAATGATTTGCAGGGGAAAAGAGCTTAATTTAAAAGCTCATTGCAATTCAAACCCATCCTCTATTTTAATTGCATAGCCTTGGCAATTGTGGGAGTTAAAAGGGCATCTCTGAGTATGTGCAAAGTTATGTTCTTCACTGATGCTCGATTCCTCTTGAGGTTTGCAACATAAAAGGATGTGGCATGTGTGAGTTATCTCTTTTGACCCTTAGCTATTTTGGGTGGTGGCCAACATGCTTCCCTTCAACACTTTTGGTGCTCATTATTCATCCTCGCCAGGAGAACTCAACAATTACATACCTGGCTGCTAAGTTTCAATCCAAAACTCCTTGAAATATGTTTAAGCCACCTCACCCCAAGTCCAGTTTTCAGTGGGAAGGAATCTTGGAGGCAGGGGTGAAATCCAGCAGGTCCTAACAGGTTCTGGAGAACCGGTAGCGGAAATTTGAGTAGTTCGGAGAATTGGTTGGCCCCAGAGTGGGCTGGGAATGGAGATTTTGCAGTATGCTTCCCCTGCCACGCCCACCAAGCCACGCCCACAGAACCAGTAGGGAAAAACTTTGGATTTCACCCCTGCTTGGAGCTCTTCTAGTCCAACCACCTATTAAAACAGGAGACCCCATTCTGGACAAATGGCTGTCCAATCTCTTCTTAAAAATCTCCAGTGATGGAGCAACCACAATTCTGAATGCATGCCATTCCACTGATAAATTGTTCTCTCACTGTCAGGAAATTTCTCCTTAGTTCTAGACAGGATTGCTCGGTGATAAATTTCCCTTCATTGCTTCTTATCCTGCCTTTAGATGCTTTGGAAAATAGGCTGACCTCCTCCTCTCTGTGGCAGCCCCTCAAATATTGGAAGACTTTACTTTACTTTTATTTGATTTGTATACCACCCTACTCCCGAAGGACTCAGGGCGGTGAACAGCCAACAATAAAATACATACATACAAAATTTTAAAAAGCAGAAATAAAATCAAATTAAATAGTTTGGCCCCGACAGATTAAAACCCCAGTCAGTTTAAAATAGATTTAAACTTTGAGGATTAAAAAATATTAAACATATTAAAATATTAAAATTATTTAAAATAATGCTTGAAGACTGCTATCAAGTCAACTCTAGTCCTTCTCTTTATTAGACTAAACGTACCTGATTCCTGCAACCTAATTCCTGTATTTTTTATCCTCTAGTCCCCTATCTTTGTTGCTCTTCTCTGTACAGTACACTTTCTACAGCAGGGGCCACCAACTTTTCAGACCTCAGGGACCACTAAATTCATAATTTTAAATCCTGCGGACCACTAATATGATCTGCCTAATGACTGGCTGGCTGGGCGTGGCTAGATGGTCATGTGACTGGGTGGGTGTGGCCAACTCTTTGCCTTCCCACCCAGGCTCCTTAGGGCTCCAACAGGGAGCAGTTGTCGGAGCTAAGCAGCCACCACGAGAAAGAGTTGGCAAAACACCTGGCTCAGTTCAAATTGGATCTGACCGAGAAGGAGGCTCAGCAGAAGACTAAATGCCAAAGGCGCATGGAACACTGTTACCTTCCCACCAAAGGTGGTCCCTATTTTTCTACTTGCATTTTTTATATGCTTTCTAACTGCTAGGCTGGCAGAAGCTGGGACAAGTAACGGGCGCTCACCCCGTTACGCGGGACTAGGGATTCGAACCACTAAGCTGCCCACCTTTCGATCGACAAGCTCAGCATCTTAGCCACTGAGCCACCGAGTCCCTGCACAACAACTAATAAAACAAGCTAAATACAGAACAGATCCTTCCTACAAAGTGCTAATCCATCCATACTGTTAGGATATGGTTTGAGCCTAACTAGTTGTCCAGGCAATATAAGAGTACTGTAAATCTGTAAATGTATTATGTTACTTTAAAGGTTTTCTTGTTGATTCATTGTAATGCTGAGTCATGCTGTAATTAGATAATGACTGGTTGTGAGAGTATTTAAGCAAGGTATTGTAACGTGTTCAGTTGCTGCTATGATATGCTGCCATTGTATGATGAAGCTGATATGATATGCTACCAGAGTATGATATGCTACCATTGAGAGGAGTTGCTATCTGCTAATCATCGTTTGATGGATCTGCTACCATCGTGGTTTGTGAACCAGAGTGAGTTTGTTATTCTAACCAACTAATGTTTGTTTGGTAAGAAGATATCTGTAACTACTGCACTGATTTAACTGGCAAAGACTTGGAATTTGTTTAAAGACTATGAGACTGTTTTTCTACTATAAAGTAAGCTTTTGATAACCAGTTTGCACATCTCTTATTCATTGCTCTCAGCAACGTTTCCTTGTGCATTTACTCTGCTGGTTGGTAACACAACACCAATATCCTTAACACATACTACTGATCCCCTGTTTCAACCCTATCCTATCCCAATGTTTGTAGAAAGCATCATATAAATGTCACTTGAGCCACCTTGGAAGGTGGCTCATATAAATTTATTTTTACAGGTTGGTTTACAGCTGGTTCATATCGACATATTTTCAGTTTTAACAGAATTAGAACCAGGGTCTCTCTATTCCTCAACCTTTCCCAACTATTCCTGACTGGCTGTTTGTGCAGAGGGGAGGGACTGGTCCAAAGTCAGCCAATGAGTTCCTGTGGCTGAGGCAGACTAAAACCTGTGTCTCCTCCCTCAGTCTAGGAGTGATAGTTCCGCTTTATACTGCACTAGTGACTCATACATGGAATACCGCGTCCAATTCTGGTCATCAGAATTCAAAAAAAGATGTGGAGACTCTAGAAAGAGTGCAGAGAAGAGCAACAAAGATGATTAAGGGAATGGAGGCTAAAACATGAAGAACGGTTGCAGGAATTGAAGATGTCTAGTCTAACGAAGAGAAGGACTAGGGGTGATACAATAGCAATCTTCCAGTACTTGAGTGGCTGTCATAGACAAGAGGAGTCAATTTATTCTCCAAAGCACCTGAGAGTAGGACAGAAAGTCCTGGGTAGAACATAAGACTTTAACGGATAATTAGAACTGCAGAAAAAACAATGGCTACCAACCTGCCTTCCATTGAGGACCTGCATACTGCACGAGTCAAAAAGGGGGCTGTGAAAATATCTACAGACCCCTCGCATCCTGGACATAAATTGTTTCAACTCCTACCCTCAAAATGACGCTATAGAGCACTGCACACCAGAACAACTAGACAGAAAGGCAGTTTTTCCCCGAACGCCATCACTCTGCTAAACAACTAATTCCCACAACACAGTCAAATAATTTACTAAAACTGTATTATTATTATTATTCTCTTCCTTACTGGTATCTATCTCTTCCCACTTATTACTATAACCATGTTGCTTGTATCTTCCAATTTATATTGTTTTATTTGTTTCCTAGTACGATTTGATAGCTTATTAGTAACCTTGACTATCACTAAGTATTGTATCTTTTTATTCTTGATGAACGTATTTTATTCTCCTTATGTACACTGAGAGCATATGCACCAAAGACAAATTCCTTGTGTGTCCAATCACACTTGGCCAATAAAGAATTCTATTCTGTTCTGTTCCATTCCAGTCCAGTCCAGTCCATTCCATTCCATTCCATTCCATTCCATTCCATTCCATTCCATTCTATTCTATTCTATTCTATTCTAAATTAAGGAATGATCCAACCTAGAACTAAAAAGAAATTTCCTGACAGTGAGATCAATTAATCAGTGGAAAGACTTGCCTCCAGAAGTTGTGGGTGCTGCACAGGGGTGGGTTCTACTTACCTTTACTACCGGTTCGCAATGGGATCGTGCATGCACCCCGCCCCCGTGCAGGCACGCACGGCCCCCACATGCGCCCTACGCATGCAAGCACAGCCCTCCCACAGGTCCCTCGCTCTCCTGCGCATGCACAGCAAAGACCCAAAGGCCAGCTGGTTGGTGGGAGGCACGCGATGGCTGGGGCAGTGGCTCACGTGCCCACAAAGAGGGTGCTGCGTGCCACCTCTGGCACGTGTGCCATAGGTTCGCCATCGTGGGTATAGGCTCTCCTGGAGGTTGGACTAGGGGACCTCCAAGGTCCCTTCCATTCCTATCATTCTGTTCTATGCTCTTCTACTGTAGACCAAACTGTCTCAAGGGTTGTTGTGACCCAGGCCCAAGTAGGTAGTATTAGATGCAAACAGTTTCAAAACAAACAGACTTTATTAGCACAGCTGAGAATTAACTCATTTTCAGCGTAGTCCAAACTAAATTAAAACAAACTCTTCATAACACAAATTCTTCAGTCTAATCACCAACCTTGGTATAATTAGGCAAACTGCCAAAGGCTTCTCTTGGCAAAAGTTCAGAAGCAGAAGACGCCGACCAGAGATAAGTGCAGCAAGACAAGAACAAGTCTATCAATGTTGTTTTCTGACAAAGAGCCCAAGAGCCGTTGCTGGTCTTTTAAGCCTTATGGGAAGGGCCAATCATCTCTTGGCCCTACTCCCGAGTTGTCCTCTTTGCTGTAGCTGCTCTTGCCTTCTGACAGCTCTTCTCATACATGCACTAGGAACAGGCTCCTCCTGTTCTTCTGCCTCTCTACTGTCAGCCTCTGGAGACTCTGGAGTCCGCACATCACTCCCCGATGTCCCTGGCCCCATCTCTGCCTCCGACGCAGAGCCCTCATCCGGGCCTTCCCCAGCCTCCAGGACTGGCCCCTGTTCTTCCTCAGCCTCATCGCTGTCCAACTCTGCTGCCAGCTCCGCAGGCTGCTGGCGGACCACAACAAGGGCTGAGGGAGAGCGTCTGTCCCAGAATCCCCCAGGGAGTTCCCTTCCCTGCTCTTAGTCCAGCATCTTCACCGTGACATCACTATTTGGGCTGAGAGAGAAGAACTGACTGAATTCTCATGTTGATTCATGGTGACGTAACCCTATTTTAGTGTTCAGTACCTCAAAGTAACGGCTGAGCCAAGCCCGTGTTACTGTTTCCTCATCTTAGAGCTAAGAAATGGCCTCTTGGGATCAAAGTAAGTTTAATGGAGCCCAACATTCGATTTCCAGTGGCTAGGTAGATGCAATCTGGAAATCTACCAGCATCTCTTCCTGCCTCACTTGCCTTTAGCATCTTGGGAACACAAGGCAAAATGCTGCCTAAGGACAAATAATTGTTTATTTATCACATTTATATAGCCAACCAAGTACAGAATGAGACTCCGGGAAGGAGAATTGTATTTTCAGACTTTCAGGTTTCTGTTAATGTTTACAATAAAGTGTATTTTCCTCCAAATTAAAAGATGCTTGCTCCTTGAGAGGAAAGCTATGGCAAACCTAGACAGCGTATTAAAAAGCAGCGACATCACCTTGCTGACAAAGGTCCGTATTGTTGTCCCCAATTCGGGTCTGAGCCTGGTGCTGAAGCCAATGAGGGACGCCAGAGACGAGGTGCAGGTTTTTTTATTGCTTTTTATTGGAGTATTCCAAAGAAAAGGGCTCCTGGCCAAAATGCCAAGAACCAAGAAAAAAGGATTACGAGAGCTTTATACATTTTCACTAAAAGAGAAGGCAGTACAAGGTGGGATAATAAGAAATATCATCTAATAAACATTTTAGTAATAATTCTACAATTTGTTCTATTGGTCTCTAGCTGTCCCTATTCCTAAGCCTTAGCTAATGAATGCCCCAAGAGTTATCTAATACACATTTTATTGGCTGCAGGCCATCTCTATTCCTAATTGTTAGTTGAGATCTGCAAGTTGTCAGCTTTCTAACTACCCAGACTTGTTACAAGATTTACACATGCATATTTCCTGTAGATAAGCATTCTTGGTTCTTGCCAGACACACTCCGCAATTACAGGCTTTCTGATTTATTTTCAAGTGTGTGTCATGACCTGGCTTTATTTTAGTATACAGCCCATCAGAATAGTCAAAGCTATGGTTTTCCCAGTAGTAGAATAGAATAGAATAGAATAGAATAGAATAGAATAGAATAGAATAGAATAGAATAGAATAGAATAGAATAGAATAGAATAGAATTCTTTATTGCCCAAGTGTGATTGGACACACAAGGAATTTGTCTTGGTGCATACGCTCTCGGAGTACATAAAAGAAAAGATAACATTCGTCAAGAATCATAAGGTACAACACTTAATGATAATCATAGGTTACAAATAAGCAATCAGGAAACAATATCAATATAAATCTTAAGGATACCAGCAACAAGGTTACAGTCATACAGTCATAAGTGGGAGGAGATGGGTGATGGGAACGATGAGAAGGTTAATTGGCAGCCAAGACCGAGTGGCTGTGGGTATCGGCATCTCGGCTCGAACAAGATATTCCATCTTTGGTTATAGGGGGTGAGGTGTTGCCCCCTGTAGATAGGGCGCGCAACCTGGGTGTCCTCCTGGATTCACGGTTAAATCTGGAAGATCATATAATGACTGTGACCAGGGGGGCATTTGCCCAGGTTCACTTGGTGCGCCAGTTGCGCCCCTACTTGGACCGTGATGCCCTACGCACAGTCACTCATGCACTTGTCACTTCCCGTATTGACTACTGCAATGCTCTCTACATGGGGCTGCCCTTGAAGACCACTCGGAGGCTTCAGCTGGTGCAGAATGTGGCCGCGCAGGTAGTGATGGGAGTGTCTCAACACTCCCACGTTACACCTCTCCTGTGTGACTTGCATTGGTTGCCGGTTGCCCTATGGGTGAGATTCAAGGTGCTGGTGATTACCTATAAAGTCCTACATGGCTTAGGCCCGGGATATTTGGCAGACCATCTGCAGCCAGCAGTCTCCTGAGAGTCTGTTGGACTGCAAGGAGTTCAAATCAGTCAATCCTAAAAGAAATTAACCCTGACTGTCCTTTGGAAGGACGGACGCTGAAGCTGAAGCTCAGATACTTTGGCCACCTAATGAGAAGAGAGGATTCATTGGAGAAGACCCTGATGTTGGGAAAGACGGAAGGCAAAAGGAGAAGGGGATGACAGAGGAAGAGATGGTTAGCTAGTGTCCTCAATGCAATGAACATGAATTTGGGCAAACTCTAAGAGATGGTGGAGGATGGGGAGGCCTGGTGTGCTTTGATCCATGGGGTTGCAAAGAGTAGGACAAGACTTAGCAACTGAACAACAATAAAAATATTCTTCCTTCAGATAGAAAGTCCCTACAGAGAGTGATAAGGACAGCTGAGAAGATTATAGGAAGCTCGCTTCCCGTTATTCAGGATACTGCTTATAAGAATTATGTGCTTAGAGCTCAAAGCATTGTTAGAGATTCCACACACCCATGTGGAATGTTTCTGTTGCTCCCCTCTAGGAGGAGGTTTCGAAGTATTTCTAGCAGGACTACCAGAGTCTGTAACAGCTTTGTTCCCTATGCCATTGTCTGGTAAACTAGCAAGATTTGTTTTTCTCGCCATATACATGTATATATACAACCTAGACTGTGTTGTTACACTGTACCATACAATATATGTGGGTATATGCATATTTTTGCATCTATTTGTTTTGTCATGTTTATGTAATGTATATTGGAGGTGGTGACCCTTTGAGAGCTGTACATAGTCCTGGATTTACAACCATTCGTTTAGTGACCGTTCAAAGTTACAACGGTGCTGAAAAAAGTGACTTATGACCATTTTTCACACTTATGTCCATTGCAGTATCCCTGTGGTCACATGATCAACATTTGGACGCTTGGCACCTGGTTTATATATATGATGGTTGCAGTCTCCTGGAATCATGTCCCAAAGATGCTATGGACTTTCTCGTTTTTCTTCAGAGCTGAAGAAGCTTCTTGGATGAGAAGGGAAACGTCTTCAAAGACAAACTAGAAAGTCCAGTTTCCTCTTGAAAGAAAGCACCTGTGGGACAACCATGACGTGGATGACTGAGAATCTCCATAGACATTCTGGAATCATGTGGTTACATTTTGTGACCTTCTGGCAAGCAAAGTCAATGGGGAAGCCAGATGGACTAGTAACCATGTTACTAACTTGATCACTGCAGTGGTTCACTTAACAACTATGGCCAGAAAGGTCATAAAATGGGGCGAAACTCATTGAACAACTGTCTCACTGAGCAACATAAATTTTGGGCTCAATTGTGGTCGTAAACTTGGAAGAAATGTCCTTCTTGGTTCAGTTCCAAGTAGTGAGAAAGTCACTGGAAACATGATGGCTGGTTTTTAATGGTGGATAGGACCACACGGTTTGAGGTCCTGGGCAAAAAGCACATGGTTGCCAGCGAGAGAGAGAGAGATTTATATCCTCTGTTTTGCTATGAATTTGAGCTTGTATTCTGATTGATTGTCTGACTCTGCATGGGGCCATGCAGGGCTAACTCTGTAGGTTGTATCTTGAGTCCCAAGCTTGGTTGAGCCTTGCTGGGTGATGATGTAATGAAGGGGCTTTGGGCAATTCCTATTATGGCTCTGCTTGAAGGAAGTAGATCTTTGTTATGTAGAATAGACTGGCCCAGGTCTTAATGGCCCATTGACAAAGGTTGGGGGGGGGGGCTGAGTTTCTGCCTCCCTTTTAGGGGAAATATTCCTCCCTTTTAATATTTCCTAAAATATCTCATTTTCTAGGAGGGAAGTGGGTGCTAACTTCCTACAGTAAGTCGAGGACTACCTGTAATCCACTGGAAGAAGTCCAGGGGTGAAATCCAGCAGGATCTGACAGGTTCTGGAGAACCGGTAGCGGAAATTTTGAGCAGTTCAGAGAACCAGCAAATACCACCTCTGGGTGGGCCAGAGATTTTGCAGTATCCTTCCCCCAGGAGTGGGGAGGGAATGGGGATTTTGCAGTTTCCTTCCCTTGGAGTGGGGTGGGAATGGAGATTTTGCAGTATCCTTCCCCTGCCACGCCCACCAAGCCACATCACGCCCACCAAGCCACGCCGACAGAACCGGTAGTAAAAAAAAAATGGATTTCACCACTGAGGGAGTCCCTCAAGTAATATAAATTAGGGCCAATAAATTTGCCTTTGCCTTTTTATACAGAGCCTAGTCATGAAAATCACTGACTTGCAGTGAGTTTCATAGGTTAGGGATGCCAATCTGGTGAGACCCAAGAGCTGATGATGGCCACGCATAATTTCTCAATGCAGGGATTTTGAGTAGGGGATATAAATATATAGGCTATTCCCTTCTCTCTCTAACTCTTCCCAGTCTGTCCTGCTATCATTGCGGGAAGAAATAAACAAAATAAACCACCAGCTGCTCTTGCAAAAGGAAAATCAATTACAATAATAGCTGCTTGGGGAGGGAAGAGGGAAATTAATAAAAATTGCCAAGTACCAACTGCTGAAAACTATTGATCATCCCACAGGCAAATGTAATGAGAGTTACAATGAGCTAATGAATTTCTTCCTCTTCAGCATGGAAAAATTTGCTTTTCTTTTAAAACGGGGAGGGGGTGGGGGATGAGAGAGAAAGACACTAAAAGATGAAAGCCTTTCCAAATTAGCTTTGATGACTAGCAGTGGGGGAGGGGGAACAAAACAAAACTCCCACTAAATTGATGGAGGAGAGAATGAGCTTAGCAGCACTTGTTAAATAGGATAACTAAATGAAAACATCAAGTTCAGAGCAGTGGTGAAATGTAAAATTTGTTACTACTGGTTCTGTGGGCGTGGTTTGGTGGGGGCGGGGTAATGTGACAGTGGGCGTGGCCAACTTTTTTTTTTTTTTACTTTTAAAACCATTTTTTCTACAAAAAATGTAAAAAAATGCTTTTGAAAGGCTCTGACAAACAGGCAACTCAGCTGGGATCGTCAGAGGCTTTTAAAAGCATTTTTTCTACAACCTCTGTGGCCAAAGAGATTGTAGAAAAAATGCTTTTAAAAGCCTCTGACGATCCCAGCTGAGCAGCGCGATCATCAGAAGCTTTTTTTTTTACTTTTAAAACCATTTTTTCGACCGAAGAGGTTGTAGAAAAAATGCTTTTAACAGCCTCTGACGATCCCAGCTGAGCAGCGTGATCATCAGAAGCTTTTTTTTTTTTACTTTTAAAAGCATTTTTTCGGCCGAAGAGGTTGTAGAAAAAAATGCTTTTAAAAATAAAAGTCTCTGATGATCGCACGGCTCAGCTGGGCATGCGGGGGGGGGGGTAGGGATTTTTGCTACCGGTTCTCTGAACCTCCCGCCGCCATCGCTACTGGATCGGGCGATCCGGTCCAAACCGGGAGCATTTCACCCCTGGTTCAGAGGCAGAGTACCTTGGTACACTGGTTGCTGTAAAGCAGCAGTTCTCAAACATTTTTACCTCAGGATGTTTTTATCTTCTTAAAAATGACCTAAAAGACCTTTGGTTTATATAATAATAATAATAATAATAATAATAATAATAATAATAATAATAATAATAATAATAATAATAATAATAATAATAATAATAATAATAATTTTATTTCTATACCGTCCTTCTCCCAAAGGACTCAGGGCGGTGTACAGCCTATTTAAAAACAGAATAAACATCAATTTAAAATAATTTAAAAGTATTAAATAAATTTGGCTTAATTTAAAACCCCAAAAATTTAAAACATCCAATTTAAAATTATGTTGCTAACCCAGCCTGGCGGAACAATAGGGTCTTGAGTGCGCAGCGAAATACCCAGAGGTCAAAAATCTTACGAATTTCCGGGGGCAGTTCATTCCACAGGGCTGGGGCTCCCACAGAGAAGGCCCTCCCCCTGGGTGTCGCCAGCCAACATGACTTGGCCGATGGCACCCTGAGGAGACCCTCTCTGTGGGAGCGGACTGGCCTGTGGGAGGCTATTGGTGGCAAAAGACGGTCTCGAAGGTACCCGGGTCCTATGCCATGGAGCGCTTTAAAGGTGGTAACCAACACCTTGAATCGCACCCGGAAGACCACTGGGAGCCAGTGCAGCTCGCGCAGGAGGGGTGTCACGTGGGCGCAACGGGTTGCACCCATAACCACCCGCGCGGCCGCATTCTGGACCAGTTGGAGCCTCCGAGTGCTCTTCAAGGGGAGCCCCATGTAGAGAGCATTGCAGTAGTCCAACCGGGAGGTAACAAGGGTGTGAGTGACTGTGCGCAGGGCGTCCCGATCCAGAAAGGGCTGCAACTGGCGAATCAGGCGGACCTGATAAAAGGCCCCCCTGACCACGGCCGTCATATGTTCTTCTTCCAGGAGGACACCCAGATTGCGAGCCCTCTCTGTGTGGGGCAAAGATTCACCCCCAATAGTCAGCGATGGCACCTGCTGACTATATCGGGACGCCGGAAGCCACAACCACTCGGTCTTGGAAGGGTTGAGTCTGAGCCTGTTCCTCCCCATCCAGACCCGCACGGCCTCCAGGCAGCGAGACATCACATCAAGGGCATCGTTGGGGTGGTCTGGGGTGGAGATGTACAGCTGAGTGTCGTCAGCGTACAGGTGACACTTCACCCCAAAACCATGAATGATCTCACCCAGCGGCTTCACATAAATGTTGAACAGGAGGGGCGAGAGGACCGACCCTTGCGGCACTCCCCATGCGAGATGCCTCGAGGTCGACCTCTGTCCCCCTGCCAACACAAACTGCGAGCGGTTGGAGAGGAAGGAGGAGAACCACCGCAGAACGGTGCCCCCTATTCCCAACCCCCTCAACCGCCGCAGCATGATACCATGGTCAATGGTATCAAAAGCCGCTGAGAGATCTAATAGGACTAGGACAGAGGAACAACCCCTGTCCCGAGCCCTCCAGAGATCATCCACCAACGCGACCAATGCCATTTCTGTGCTGTGTCCCTGCCTGAAGCCCGACTGGCACGGGTCCAGATAGATAGCTTCATCCAGGTGTCGGGGAAGCTGTTGTGCCACCACGCTCTCAACAACCTTCGCCACAAAACGAAGGTTGGAGACTGGACGGTAGTTGGCTAATTCAGCCGGGTCCAGGGAAGGCTTCTTGAGGAGGGGCCTCACTACCGCCTCTTTCAAGGCGGCAGGAAAGGCACCCTCGCTCAAAGAAGCAGTTATAATCCCCTGGAGCCAGCCTCGTGTAACCTCCCGGGAGGCCAGTACCAACCAGGAGGGACACGGGTCCAATAAACACGTGGCGGCACTAATCTTACCCAGAACCCTGTCCACATCCTCGGGAGCCACAGGATCAAACTCCTCCCAGATAACATTCTCAAGACCTGCCCTCGTCTCCTCCCGTGGACTCATCCAATCGGAGTCCAAGCCATCCCGAATCCGAGTGACTTTATCGTGCAGGAATTGCACAAAATCCTCAGCACGACCCTGCAAGGGATCTTCCCGCACTCCCCCCCCCGAAGAAGGGAGTGGGTCACCCTAAACAGGGCGGCTGGGCGTTTCTCTGCAGATGCGATAAGAGCGGAAAAATGGTTAGATTTTGCCACTTTTATCGCCACTAGGTAGGTCTTGATATAAGACCTCACCTGTGTCCGGTCGGAATCGGATTGACTAGTCCTCCAAATGCTCTCTAGGCGTCTTTTCCGACGCTTCATCTCTCTCAGCTCCTCAGAGAACCAAGGAGCCAATTGAGATCGGCATCGGGTCAGAGGCCGCAAAGGCACGACGTGGTCCAAAGCTCCAGCGGCCGCCCTTTCCCAGGCGGCCACCAGCTCTTCAGTCGAGTCGTGTGTCAGAGTCTCAGGAAACGGCCCAAGCTCCGTCAGGAACCTTTCGGGGTCCATCAGGCACCTGGGACGGAACCATCTGGTCGGTTCCGTCTCCCTGCGGTGGGGGAAAGCGGTAGGAAAGTCCAGGTGGAGGAGCGAATGATCTGTCCATGACAAGGGTTTGATGTCTAGATCCCCTCTACCAAGATCATTCAACCACTGACCAGAGATAAAAATCAAGTCCAGAGTGTGTCCCCCTATGTGAGTGGGGCCTTGAACTACCTGGGTCAGGTTCATGGCCGTCATGGAAGCCATGAACTCCCAAGCCACCTCTGACGCCTCACCCGCAGATGGAAGGTTGAAATCCCCCGTGACAATAAGTCTGGGGGTATCAACCGCCACCCCGGCAATGACGTCGAGTAGCTCGGGCAGGGTCGCTGCCATGTGGCAGGGAGCCAGGTACGTGGCCAGCAAACCCATCTGCACCCCACGGCCCCACTTCACACAAAGGGACTCACATCCGGCTATCTGAGGAACAGTGGTCTCCCTCGGACAAAGACTTTCCCTAATAATCACCGCCACTCCCCCACCCCTCCCCTGGGCCCTTGGCTGATGAAATGCACGGAAACCTGGCGGGCACATTTCGACGAGGGGGACCCCCCCCTCTTGGCCCAACCAATGTATATGTAGTTGTATGTATATGGGTTATACATCTCTCAGTGTTTAAATGGAGACATGTTAAAATACAGAGAGTCCTCAACTTATATGTCGACTGTAATGGAGCCTGCCCATCATAGTCATAAATCGTGACAGTTATGAAATGACCGAGCCAATTTTACAACCTTTTTTTGTGGCAGTCGTTAAGCAAACCAATGCGGTCTGGTTTCTGAAAACTGGAAGTAAATGCCAGTTTGAGGTAAAACCATCATAAAACATGGTCACACGACCACGGGAACGTTGCAAACTTCTGTAAATGTGGGCCAGCTGCTGAGCGCCCAGCATGCAGTCATGTGACTATGTAGGTGGGTGGGGCGGCCATTGGAAAGTCAGAACTGGGAATTTCATAAGTACCCCTAGGTAGGTCCATTCTAACTCTGAACGGTCACTAAGCATAAATGGAGGACTACCTGGATTTTTTAAAAATCTGACTTTGTGAATACCCTGAAAGAGTCTCGGGGGGCCTCCAGGCAGTGGTGAAATCCAATTTTTTTTTACTACCGGTTCTGTGGGTGTGGCTTGGTGGCCGTGGCAGGGGAAGGATACTGCAAAATCTCCATTCCCATCTCATTCTGGGGCCAGCCAGAGGTGGTATTTGCCAGTTCTCCGAACTGCTCAAAATTTCCGCTACCGATTCTCCAGAACCTGCTGGATTTCACCCCTGCCTCCAGGGGTCCCCATTCCCTACATTTTGAGAACTACCGTTGTAGAGCAATGCTGAGCGTTCCCATCTGCTTCCCTCTGTGGGGTTCAGAAGCAGGTGATTGACCAGTTGCTAAATTAAATTGTGTTTAATCTTGCAAATGAAACTCAGCGTGTGTGTTTTCAAATGAGTCTTGAGATCCCGGTAAGAACACGGATAATTCTGTGATGTTTTCTAAGCACGTTTCCAGAAACGACTTGCCCTTGCTGTCTTCTTTCTAGGGCTGAGCGAGAGGGACTGGCTCAAGGTCACCCAGAGCTGGCTATTGTGCCGAAGGCAGGATTAAAACTTGCAATCTCTCAGCTTCCAGTCCAATGCTTTGAATCACTACCACTAAACAGGCTTGGAACACCAAGAATAGAGTTATATTATCTACTTCTGAATGCGAGTACCTGGGGTGGGGGGGTGGATCCTGTTGCTTTGCCCCTCTGATTTATGGAACTTCCTGGAAGCATCGAGGCAGCATATGGAGAATTCTGATTTTTCTGTAGCACTTTTAAATATTTTACAAATGCTTTCAAATTACTTCAGTTAATGGATAATACCTGGAGAGCTCCTGGAGATTATCAAAGCCAACTCCTTCATCAACCTACAAAAAGAATCTTAAACAACATTTTTCATGGCTTGCCTCTTTGACAGGATAAGACTGAGGAGAAAAACACAGTGAAGTCAAATGTTGCTAATCACATGCTGGCAAATTAAGTCTGAATATTATTTCAGAAATTCTTCTAGTTAAATGCCAGAATTTCTCAAATGAGGGGCGGGGGGGGCAAGCTTCTCAAAAAGCAAACACATATATTTTTCTTCAACATCTTAAAGGCTAGAAAGATAGAGAAAAACAGTACCAATTGTCTTATTGCTGAATTTTGCATCCATATCTTTCAGATATTTATGACACAGTCGAAGACTGAAGACCGAACCAAGGAGGGTTGTAACTACATGACTTTGTTCGGAAGTTTCTTATTTTGTGGTGGTGGTTCATTGGTTAAGATGCTGGGCTTGTTGGCTAGAAAGCTGGCAGCCCAGGTTCGAGACCCTGAGTTCCACATGATTGGGTGAGCTCCCAAGCTCGCCCCAGCTCCTGTTAACCTAACAGTCTGAAAGCATGCAAATGCAAATAGATAAATAGGTACCAATTTGGTGGGAAGGTAACAATGCTCTGTGATGTCATGCTGGTCACATGATCGCAGAAATGTCTTCGGACAGTGCTGGCTCAATGGCTTTGAAATGGTGATGAGCAGCGTCCCCTAGAGTTGGCAACAACTACGAGAATAAAATCCTTTAACAGAATAACACAGTTGGAAGAGACCTTCAAGGTCTTCTAGTCCAACCGCCTGCTCAGGCAGGAAATGCTATACCATTGATGGCGAACCTTTTCAGCATCGTGTGCCCAAACCGGAACATGCCCTGGAAACTCAAAGACCAGCTGGGCAGTGCACATGTGCACACCAGCCACCTGGTCTTCTGGTTTCCAGCATGCACATGGGCCCCAGCCAGCTGGTCTTTGGGTTTCTGGGGCTCCAGCATGTGCGAAGATCAGCTAAGAGGTCTGTAAGGGGCATGCATAAGAGCACCAGCGTGCCTACCGTCCCTGTCCTAATGTTTCCTCTATTTATATCTATTTTATGTATCCAATCTATGTTTATACTTATTATCTAATACGTTCTTGACAAATAAAATAAAATAAAAAAAATAAAAATAAAAATCCCTCTCACAGTAATTACTATTGTGCCAGGTACCACCTATACTATACCTGTGCATTTTGTTTTTCTTGCCTAAAAACCTTACTTTTTTCACCATTGAATTTCATTTTGTTAGATAGTGCCAATGTTCAAGGGATCTGCCAAGATCCTTCTGTATCTTAAGCCTATCTTCTGGGTTATTGACTATTCCTGCTAACTTGGTGTCATCTGCAAATTTGATGTGTTCCCTATCCCCTCATCCAAATCATTGATGAAGATGTTGAAGAATACTGGGCTTAAAACAGAGCCTCGGGGGCACCTCACTGCATATTTCCCTTCATGTAGATGCAGTTCCATTGAGGACTACACATAGAGTGAGGTTGTTCAGCCAGTTACGAATCCATCTGGTGGTGATGCTGTCCAACCCACATTTTTCTATCTTATCAAGTAGTAGGTTATGGTCTACTTTATCAAATGCTTTACTGAAGTCCAAGTAAATTATATCCACAGCATTTCTTTACCTTCTACTAATGTATTTTTTTTTCTTGTGCTTGTGTTTCCTACATTTTGCCACATTTTTTCATTCCTTTACTTATTATCTTTATTTCACATCTTTCCTTCCACATTCTTTCATGCATGCCAATCTTAAATCTTTGCATTAGATGGAGAAAAGGGAGGAAAATAAACTGCAGCCTATAGGAGGAAGGATAAAAGCTATTTTGCATCCTTAATCACCAGCTTCTACAGATAGAAGAAGTGATGGGGATGTCCTGTAATATACAGGTAGTTCTCAATTTACAACCACAACTGGGAAAAACATTTCTGATGCTAAGCACAGTGGTTGTTAAGTGAATCGCGCCTAATTTTGTTGGGAAAGCCGAGAAAGTCACATATAGCTGGGAAAGTCACATATGTGGCTCACATGACCTTAGGATCCTGCAACCCTTGTAAATACAGGTTGCCAACTGCCTGAATTTTGATCACGTGATCCTGGGGTTGTTGTGACGGTCATTAGTGTGAGGACTCCAAGTAATTTTTTTCAGTGCCATTGTAACTTTGAATGGTTGCTAAATGAATGATTGTAATTCAAGGATGACCTCCATAACAAATTTCCTTTCTTGCCATGGCCTTTAGGTTCTCTGAGAATAATTATCTAAGGAGAATCCTTATCTCACTTCCCTGGATGAAATACTTTCAAATTCTGTGAACAATGAAGTATAAGACAGACAGCTACTGTATTTTTCGGAGTATAAGACACACCGGAGTAACTAATGCAGCTTAGTTTTTGGGGAGGAAAATAGGAAAAAACAAATCTGCCTACCAGGTATTCAGCTACCACCAATAGCCTCCCACCGACCAGTACGCTCCCATAGAGAGGGACTCCTCCGGGTGCCGTCGGCCAAACAATGTCGACTGGCGGCCCCGGGGGGAGAGCCTTCTCTGTGGGGGCACCTACTATCTGGAACGAACTCCCCCCGGAGATACGGAGGATCCCGGATCTGCGTACCTTCCGTCGCGCGCTCAAGACTTTCCTATTTCATCAAGCCGGCCTGACCTAAGTCTTCCCCTTTTTAAATAGAAATGTTAAATTTGGTTTTAAATTATTGGGGTTTTAAATTTATTCAGCCAAATTATTTAATTCGTTTTAGTCTATTTTAAATTTTGTATTTATATGTTTTATTCTATGGCTGTTCACTGCCCTGAGTCCTTCGGGAGTAGGGCGGTATACAAATTCAATAAAATAAAATAAAATAAATAAAATCTGGCTAGCGTCCTTAGTCTGGTCAGCTTCAGCACATTAATTTGCTGGTTTTTTATCCCCTGCTTGGGGATAAAAAACATCTTCTAAGGCACAGCTGAGAGGAAGCAGCAATGAGAAAAGCAGGCAAAGCAGTGGGGGAGATCGCTTCACTCGGCTAGCACCTAGTTAGGGCTGGAAAAAAGCTTCTAAAGAACAGCTGAGAGTCGGAGCAAAGCATGGAGATCGCTTCACTCACTAGCGCCTCATTAAAGCACAGTGGAGAGTCGAGGGAGCAGGCAAAGCTGGTAAGATCGCTGGCTAGTGCCTCGTTAGCGACTCATTAGGGCTGAAAAAAGCTTTTAAAAGCTACATTCGGAGTATAAGAGGCATCCAAATTTTCAGCCTCTTTTAGGGGGGAAAAAGGTGTGTCTTATACTCCGAAAAATATGGTAATCTTACAGTAAAAAGGAGGCATGCTTTCTGAGCCTTGATAAAAGCGTAAATGCTCAAATAAAATATTCTAATTCCATATCATAAAAATATTCTTACACGGGTTAGAAACCTTAATTTGTTTAAAGGCTACATTCTTTTGAAATTGGGATTTCCATACATTTTTATCCTGAATTGGAATATGTACATGGAATTGTCGAGCAAAAAGATGCTGGCTGATAAAAGAGAATTTGGGTTAAATATTAGAAGGAATTTCTTTGTGAGGTGAAGAGTTGCAATTGCGTGCATAGTATGAATTCTTTTGAAGTAGGAAGTAGTGGATTCTTTTTTCTTGAAGATCTTTAACCAGAGTTTGGCTATCCACCAACCACAAAGGCCGGGGCAGCGAGCGTCCTATGTCAGCAAATAGCTGGATTAGATGACCTTTAGAGTTTCCTTCTCACTGTGATTGTATAAACACATTCGGCATTTGCTGTTAGAGCTCCTGGTCTATTTTTCTATCTATCGTGAACTCATCAATTTTATTAGATGTAACCCCCTTTTATTTTTACACTAAAGATCCTCTTATTTTTTTATAAAGCCCTCTGCTTTATTTAAACACGGGCGAATAAAAGCTAGTGGAAACCGAATGCCATTTGAAGAATTAATGTCCGTGAAGGACAGCATATTTCAGCTTTCTGGTGTTTACCTTGAAAGCATCCCAAATTGTTTTTCAGACATTGGGGATGGCAGAGATCCAAAAGTCGTGGAGAGAAGCAGCCTGAAGGGAGATGAGAGGCCCTTTCAAAGGTTCCTAAACATCTCAAGGATGATAAAATAAATTAGAAAGAGGGGAAACTCTACTGACTTCGGAGGGAGGAGCAAATCCCAAATTTCTGACCCATGAAACTGAATGAATGGTCCTGGGCCAATATTTTTTCAACCAAGCTCATAGAGCTATTTATTATTATTATTATTTATTTTTATCCAGTCTTTATTATTCATGTAGAAGATGTCAGGGTTTCAAGTAATAGACCCATAGCAAGCAAAACTCCAAGGCAATTGGATTCCTCAAAAGGGTAGCTTTATTGGAAATATCATATTGACACATATCTGGTGAAAACCGACTCTGAGGGTTCCCGAGGATTTCACCTACTGTATTTTTCGGAGTATAAGAGGCACCGGAGTATACGACGCACCTTAGTTTTTGGGGAGGAAAATAAGAAAAAAACTGATTGGCAAGTGGATCTGCCTCCCAGAATACCCCCAATCAGCTGTTCCTAGAGGTGAATTTTAGCAACAGGTTCCTTGGTTGTGAGCTCTGTGCCTTGCTTTTTTTTTTTTTTTTTGCTTTTTTTTCTGCCTCTGAAAGCCTCCAAAACAGAGCTTCAGAAAAAAAGCCTCTGAAGCTCTGTTTTTGGGCTTTTTTTCTGAAGCTCTGTTTCGGGGCTTCTTTTCTGAAGCTTCGTTTCTGAGGCTTTTTTCAGCCTCTGAAACCTCAGTTTGAGAAGCTGGGCAGAGCTACATTCAGAGTATAAGACTCACCCAGATTTTCACCCTCTTTTGGTGGGGGGGGGGGAGGAAAGGTGCGTCTTATACTCCAAAAAATATGGTAATTAAAAGCAACCCTTTTTCACTTTCTCAAAATGATCAGTAACATGGTCCAATCACAGCTCCGTCTGGTAACATCACTCCTCCTTCCAGGGACCAGGTGTGAGAATGTCCTTGGTTCTCAAGAGAAAGTATTTTGTTTTGGCTACAAAGTTCCAACTATCTCAATTCCCTCCTCCCTATCCCTCAGCTGCAGTGTGGCAGCACTGAAGCTCCAAAATGGCTTCAGTCAGGTCAGCTTCAAGGTTGACAGAAGACAGTGAAGATACCTAATGCTCATTCCTCCTCTTCCTGTTTTCCCCACAACAACAACCCTGTGAGGTAGGTTGGGTTGAGAAGAGAGGGACTGGCCCAGTCACCCAGCTGGCTTACATACCTATAGCAGGTAGATGTGAGTCTTTTGGTGATTGGTCCACAGTCACCCAGTCAGCTTTCATGCCTAAGGTGGGAGTAGAACTTACCGTTTCCTGGTGATTGGCCCAAAGACACTCAGCCAGTTTTTTGTGTCCCAGGCAGGACTAGAATTTACCATCTCTTGATGATTGGCCCAAAGTCACCCAGTCAGCTTTCATGCCTAAGGCGGGAGTAGACCTCACTCCTGGTGATTGGCTCAAAGACATTCAGCCAGTTTTCATGGCCCAGGTGGGACTAGAACTTACTGTCTCTTGGTGATTGGCCCAAAGTCACCCAGTCGGCTTTCATGCCTAAAGCGGGAGTAGACCTCACAGTCTCCTAGTGATTGGCTCAAAAACATTCAGCCAGTTTTCATGGCCCAGGCGGGACTAGAACTTACTGTCTCTTGGTGATTGGCCCAAAGTCACCCAGTCGGCTTTCATGCCTAAGGCGGGAGTAGACTTCACAGTCTCCTGGTGATTGGCTCAAAGACATTCAGCCAGTTTTCATGCCCCAGGTGGGACTAGAACTTACTGTCTCTTGGTGATTGGCCCAAAGACACCCAGTCGGCTTTCATGCCTAAGGCGGGAGTAGACTTCACAGTCTCCTGGTGATTGGCTCAAAGACATTCAGCCAGTTTTCATGCCCCAGGTGGGACTAGAACTTACTGTCTCCTGGTGATTGGCCCAAAGACACCCAGTCGGCTTTCATGCCTAAGGCGGGAGTAGACTTCACAGTCTCCTGGTGATTGGCTCAAAAACATTCAGCCAGTTTTCATGGCCCAGGCGGGACTAGAACTTACTGTCTCTTGGTGATTGGTCCAAAGTCACCTAGTTGGCTTTCATGCCTAAAGCAAGAAGAGAATTCATAGTCCTCAGCGTCTGAACAGAATAGAATAACAGAGTTGGAAGGGACTTCTGTTCTGCTGTTTTGTGTTCTGCTTGATTAGGAGTAGGTGTTAACTTTGATAAACTAACAAACAACACAAGAAGCAATGGGTGGAAACTAACCAAGGAGAGAAGCAACCTAGAACTAAGGAGAAATTACCTGACAGTGAGAACAATCAGTGGAATGACTTGACTCCAGAAGTTGTGAATGCTCCAACACTGGAAGTTTTTAAGAAGAGATGGGACAACCACTTGTCTCAACTGGTATAGGGTTTCCTACCTGAGCAGGGGATTGGAAGAATAGAATAGAGTAGAGTAGAGTAGAGTAGAGTAGAGTAGAGTAGAGTAGAGTAGAGTAGAGTAGAGTAGAGTAGAGTAGAGGAGTAGAGAGTTGAAAGGGACCTTGGAGGTCTTCTAGTCCAACCCCCTGCTCAGACAGGAAGCCCTATATACCCATTTCAGACAAATGGTTGTCCGATCTCTTCTTAAAAACTTCCAGTGTTGGAGCATTCACAACTTCTGGAGGCAAGTTGTTCCACTAATTAATTGTTCTAACTGTCAGGAAATTTCTCCTTAGTTCTAAGTTGCTTCTCTCCTTGATTAGTTTCCATCCATTGCTTCTTGTCCTGCCCTCAGGTGCTTTGGAGAATAGCTTGACTCCCTCTTCTTTGTGGCAGCCCCTGAGATATTGGAACACTGCTATCATGTCTCCCCAAGTCCTTCTTTTCATTAAACTAGACATACCCAGTTCCTGCAACCGTTCTTCATATGTTTTAGCCTCCAGTCCCCTAATCATCTTTGTTGCTCTTCTCTGCACTCTTGCTAGAGAGTCTCAACATCTTTTTTACATTGTAGTGACCAAAACTGGATGCAGTATTCCAAGTGTGGTTTTATGAAGGCATTATAAAGTGGTACTAACACTTCACGTGATCTTGATTCTTTCCCTCTGTTAATGCAGCCTAGAACTGTGTTGGCTTTTTTGGCAGCTGCAGCAGACTTCTGACTCATTCAATTCAATTCAGTTCAAATCTTTATTGTCAGTGCACAACATATGTACAATGAGAAGACAGTCATATTTAAGTGACTGTCTAGAAGACCTCCAAGATACCTTCCAACTCTGATGATGTTCTGCATTCTATGTTGTTCTAAGAGAATGGAGGACATGCACAACTGAGTGACATAGTTTAATATCTTCTCCAGTGGCATGATTAGAATATCCAATTTTGAAAATCAATGAGTCCAAGATTTAAGAATTGTAAACCAGGGGTGAAATGCTCCCGGTTCGGACCGGCTCAGGCGAGTAGGTAGCAATGGTGGCGGGCACTTTGGAGAACCGGTAGCAAAAATCCCTCTCCCCCCCCACCCCGCAGCCTCCAGCTTGCTTACCTTAGCTGCTGTCGCAATGCCTGCCTTGCTTCACTTGCTCCCTGCAATCCATTGCATCAGCAAGCAACTGAATCTCCCTGCCTGCAATCAAGCTCATCGGTGAGCAGCTCTATCTGCCTGCTTTGCTGGCTGAGGAATTCTGGGAGTTGAAGTCCACAAGTCTTAAAGTTGCCAAGGTTGGAGACCCCTGTTCTATTGGGTAAGTTTTTTTCCCCTTTGGGAGCTTTAAAAAAAATAGTTGGGGTTTTTTTCAGTTGTTCTTTTTTTAGACCTAGCCATTTAAAGTTTAGGAAGTTGTAAATTTAGCTGCTTTTATATAAAAATAAAAATAAAATAAAATAATATTTGTGCAGCTTTCTGAGATTTTGTGTGTTTCTGTAGTGTTTCACTCTAACTACACAAACACACAAAATCTCACAAAGCTGTATGTGGAATTTTGTGTGTGTAAAGTGTGAAAGTTGGTTTTTTGGGCTTTTTGTGGCTGTGTGAGGTTCCTGCTTGTTGCAGGGGCCATTTTGGGTCTAGCACAGCTGCTTTTACATTGTGGGTGAGCCAGTTGTGTTGTGTTGTGTTTTGTAGGTTAAAAGAGGGCAAAGAAGTGACATGGACTTGGCCACGCCCACCTGACCAACAAACCACGCCCACCCAGTCACCTTACCACCAAGCCCCGTCCACTAATTAAGCCACGCCACAGAACCGGTAGCGAACATTTTTAGATTTCACCCCTGTTGTAAACATATCTCTCATAGTTTAACAATGAAGTCAATACATCAGAAAATAATCTTAAAGAATATTTTTAAAAGGTTGGATATTAAATAACTTTCTTGGCATTGCAAAAAATGGCAGGACTCGATACAATTTGGTCTTGTCTAGCCATTGTCCTGTTTTGGCTTAATTTAATGTAAGTGCAATATTGCATTACACTCCTAAAATATGGAATATGAAATTTGATGAAGAACTTGGCGCTCAGCGAGGAGAACTATTGGATATAGATGGAAAGAAATTTGTTTCCCCTGAGTTAAAAAGTGGATTCAAAATATGTTTTTGTTACGAAGGTTGGATGTTTTTATATTTTATATTCCACAGAAAAGATGGAATATTTTTCCATATGATATCTATTTAATAAGCTTAAGGATTGAATTAATCCTATAGTGATATTATACAGCTCTTCTTTCCTCTCTTTTTCCTTTTCTATTCTGTGTTTTCACTTTAATCACCAACATATATAGAGGTTGTTTTTTTTGTACAATTGCTGCAATTTTTATTGTACTGTACACCACAAATCATACTTCATACATACACATGTACCATCCATACATATATTTAAACATAAACGAACGGAAGAAGCCTTCATCCTGCAGTAGGATAGATAATGGCTAAAATGAGGAGGAGGTTGATATATATAAATATATAAAAGGAATTGATATATCTGGTCAATTGCAGCTCTACCTGGAGCAAGGACTAATTCACAGTGTGATTACTACAGCTAGGCTTTGACTTAGAAGCAGTTGCTTAGCGACCATTCGAAGATATGATGGACCTAATGGGGCCTACTTATGACCCAGTTTCAAAGTGTTGAGACTTTAGAAAGAGTGCAGAGAAGAGCAACAAAGGTGATTAGGAGACTGGAGGCTAAAATATATGAAGAACAGTTGGTGGAATTGGGTATGTCTCAGTGGTGGGTTTCAAAATTTTTTACTACCGGTTCTGTGGGTGTGGCTTGGTGTGCATGGCAGGGGAAGGATACTGTAAAATCTTCATTCCCACCCCACTCCAAGGGAAGGATACTGTAAAATCTTCATAGAGCCTTGGTGGCGCAGCAGACTAAAGCACTGTTAAGTAACACCAGCTGCCTGCAATTACTGCAAGTTCAAATCTCACCAGGCTCAAGGTTGACTCAGCCTTCCTTCCATCCTTTCGAGGTAGGTAAAATGAGGACCCGGTTTGTGGGGGCAATAAACTGACTTTGTATAAAAAAGAACACCGCTTTGGGGGGGGGGGCGAAAGCCCTACTAAGCAGGTATATACAAAAGTATGAAGGTTATTGCTTAACACATTGTAAGCCGCCCTGAGTCTCCAGAAAAGGGCGGCATATAAATCAAACCAATAAAATAAATAAATAAATAAATAAATAAATAAATAAATAAATAAATAAATAAATAAATCCCCATTTCCTCCCAATCAGCTGGGACTTGGGAGGCAGAGAATAGATGGGGGCGGAGCCAGTCAGAATTTTTACTACCTGTTCTCCGAACCACTCAAAATTTCCGCTACCGGTTCTCCAGAACTGGTCAGAACCTGCTGAAACCCACTTCTGATATGTCTAGTTTAATGAAAAGGACTAGGGGAGACATGATAGCAGTGTTCCGATATCTCAGGGGTTGCCACAAAGAAGAGAGAGTCAAACTATTCTCTAAAGCACCTGAAGGCAAGACAAGAAGCAACCGATGCAAACTTATCAAGGAGAGAAGCAACCTAGAAGTAAGGAGAAATTTCCTGACAGTTAGAATAATTAACCGGTGGAACAACTTGCCTCCAGAAGTTGTGAATGCTCCAACACTGGAAGTTTTTAAGAAGAGATCGGACAACCATTTGTCTGAAATGGTATATAGGGCTTCCTTCCTGAGCAAGGGTTGGATTAGAAGACCTCCAATTTCCCTTTCCACTCTGCTACTCTGTTATTCTGATAAATCCTACAGGGCTTTGACACTTAGGTACCTTCAGAGCTGTCATTTGCACTAAGACTAAGTCCATCCAACTTCTCAGTCAAACTCACCTCACAGGATTGTTGTGAGAAGGAATATTGTGTGTGTGTTTGCCACCTTGAGTTATTTATAAAAATAATAATCTCTTCTGGATAGTATTTGATGGGCAAAGTCTGTGTATTTTTGTTGTTTTGTGCAGCTGTGATTACTTTTTTCCTAACTCCATTTATTTCAAGTCTTCATCTTTTATTAATTTATTTTGGAAATAGTTGATATGAAAATTTATAATGGAAGTTTTAATTACATTACAGTAAACTGTTTTAACTGGCAGGAAGTCTGATTAGATTAGAGCATTACAATAGATTATAGCCTCATGTGCATAAATAACTCAAAGGCAGAAGTGTGATTAAAGAGGATCTTAATTTTATTTTTAATTTTATTTTCTTAAGATAAGACCCAAAACCCAACAACTTCCAGTGATAAAAATAAGGATTACAAGTAACTGTGATGAAAAATTTCCTAGCCTACTGGTATTTCCCTCAGTGGAAAAGGGCTTTAAAAAACGTGTTAGGATTTTTTAAAATATATGGTACAAAACAGATACCCACTTTGTTTTTAACATGGCACTTGTTAAACCAAATAATTTCCCCCATATATTCCTCCAAACCACAACTTAACCATTTCTGCTTTCAACACAATATACAATTAATAGTATCTCAATTATTACAATTCCCTAGTTAAATAGAGCTTTTTTTCTTTTGTGTTTTAAAATCTTGAACTCTCCTCTTTTGCCCTAAATTTCCCATTGTTTGCACCTACCTTTTTTGGTGAGGAAAAAGAAAAGAAATCTGCCTGCCTAATTTTCCAACGTTGCAGCAACAGCAAAGCCAACAGCCTGCTTTACTTTCAGTTTCGTTTTTTCAGCATAGCTAGGGAAAAAAAATTTGCTCCAGCACTCTTTGCAAGCAAGCAGCAGAGCCCTGAGCAAAACAGCTGAGAGCAAATCAGCTGAGAGTCGGAAGGCCGAGCTAATCAACGGGCTAATTAGCCTATGCTGAAGCTCCGCGGGCCAATAAAATTACAAAAAAACACCAAACCGTTTGTTAAATTGCTGGCTTGCCCGCCCCTTGCCCACCACTATTTATTGGCAATAAATAGTGGTATGGAGGGGCGGGGCAAGGGGCGGGGCGAGCCAGCAATTTAACAAACGGTTCGGCAGAACCAGCAGAATCCCACCACTGGGTGGGCGTTTGACACAGGCTCAAGATGCATTTTCCCCCCCTTTGCATTCAAAACAGTTGTTCCAGACTGAAAGTAGATTTACTTTCTGGCACAAGTAGTCTCAATTCCATAATGTAAAGACATGTAGAGTCCCCAGCTGCTATGGGGCTTGACTCTTTTGTATAGGAGCAGATCTGAATATGTGCATAATATTGTCAGAACAGAGATGTTCAAAAGCCTAAAAACCGTTTTGGCCGGAAGAGGCACTGTGGCAGTGGTGGGTTGCCCCGGTTTGGACCGGTTCGCAAGAACCGGTAGTAAAACCAATGGGAGGCCCCACCCACTGCCCCGGATGTTGTCATCGGTGATCTGCGCAGAAGCAAGGCGCATGCACGAGTGACACGAGCATGCGCACGATCCCATTGCAAACCGGTAGTAAAGGTAAGTAGAACCCACCCCTGCACTGTGAGCCGGTTCTTTGATAATTCCAGGCCGGCCCCGTGGACCAAATCTAAGCAACTCATGGTCCGGATCCAGCCCACGGGCCTTGAGTTTGACACCCCTGTCCCAGAGCAAAGCGCATACCCACCCACATACGTAGCAGACTCTGGCTGTGCCCAGTCCAGCAAAACAAAGGAACAGGGAAATGAGTCCACGAAACAAGGAACAAACAATGAGTCCACAAAGTCAGGAACAAGGCACCGAGACCACAAGTAAGGAAGAAGCAAGCAGTCCTGCAAACTCCAAATATCTGTACCGGCACACCAAACTACCAATTCAGTGTTTGTTCCTGACAAATGCCCCTCCCCGCAGCGTCTCCTTAAATCTCAGTCCTCTCAGGTATGCTTTGTGAAGAGGGGCAGGGTGCTCTCCTCCCGAGTTGTCGGTCAGCCTGCGCTGTTCCCGCCTTCTCTCCACTCTCCATGCTTGGGGATCAGGAGGGGGTGGTCCTTGTTCATCGCCTGAGCTCTGCCGCTCCTCCTGTCCACTGTTTGCCCTCTCTCGGTCATCCTCCCTGCTAACAAACCATCCCAATCCTGAGGGGCCCTGGGGCTGCCTCGGCCTGCTCCTCCCCACATTCCTCTGAAGCCAGTGAAGCCGCCCCCTCGATCTCTCTGGCTTTAGCTCTGGCTCGTCCTCCTCTGCAGATTCAGGCTCCAACGGAGGCATGACAATATTCTTGGCATAATTCCTTTCTTGACACAACGACACACACACAAACTTACTTCCATTTCTTTTTTCTTTTTTTTAATAAAACAAACTCTCTAATGAAGAAGACGGTGAGGCTGTTTCAACCCTCTTCCCAGGTAGCACCGAAACTCTGGATCGCAGGGGGAAAAAACAGCTTGCTCATTCCAGGTGGCAAGTTCATCTTTACATAAAACCTTCTAGAAGATTTTTAAATACGGACTAGGTAGGCGAGACTATACGACATGACATTCCCTAGAGTGGCAGGGGGCTGGATTGGATGACCTTTGAGGTATCTTTCATCCTGATAATATCATAAAGGTTTGGGAAGCAAAAAAGAGTCACCCGCTTCCAAAAGAAAAAGAAAAAGAAACACATAATGTTGGTACAGCAGCCCTGGGAGTTTGCCTTAACCAAAAATTAGCAACGAAGCCAAATAAGCTATTAAGCAAATTCTCAAGATGGATAGTTTATCTGCCCAGGGGCTGGCAGTTAATTAAGGAAATTGATTGCGGCCGGGACGGATCCCCCCTTCAGCTTTTTTGGCATCTTTAAATAAGCCAGGAAAATACCGTGCAAACTACTAAAAATGACTCAGGTTTATCCGGAGTGGATGTGGTGAGGAGAGGGAAGGAAGGAGGAAGGGACACTGGGATTAGTGTTGCTCGTCAGGCAAGAAGACTTCACGTCAGCCGAAACGAAGGCCTCACCCCCTCTGAGCTGCAATGCGTGGTGCATCCTTCACCTTTACTGCCTTGGCATCCTAAAGTGAGATTGATCAGGTATCCTTGAGTTGTGTGGAAGGAAGGGGGACTGGGACAGTGTTGTCTCCCTCAGAGATTCCTGCCTTTCCTGTCTCTGGTGTACGAAGACAGGACATCATTTCTCAAGTCCTGTCAGCTGAAGGGAAGTTATTATAGAAGTAAATGATGCTGCAGAAAATAGAAGGAAAGGCACCTTCGACTCAAGATTGGTTCCTGCTTCCTCTATTCCTCAACCTTGGCAACTCTTTAAGATGGGTGGACTTCAACTCCCAGAATTCCCCAGCCCAGGGAATTCTAGGAATTGAAGTCCACCCATCTTAAGAGTTGCCAAGGTTGAGCAACAGTGCTCTTAATGCAATCTTTTGGGCAAGGTGGCTTGCCATTTAGGCTTTGTAAGGTAAAGGTAAAGGTTCCCCTCGCACGTATGTGCTAGTCATTTCCGACTCTAGGCGGCGGTGCTCATCTCCGTTTCAAAGCCAAAGAGTGCTCCAATGGCTACACCTGTCCATCAACTCCTATTTATTTATTTATTATTTATTTATTAATCAAATTTCTATACCGCCCTACTCCCGAAGGACTCAGGGAGGTGAACAGCCAAGATAAAATACAGATAATACAAATATTAAAAAATCCCTTAAAATTATTAAATATTTTGGCCGAAACACAGATTAAAACACCCAATTCATAAAATCACACGAATTAAAATTTAAAAGAGGAGAGTTAGGCCAGGCCAGCCTGCTGAAATAAAAAAGTTTTGAGAGCACGACGAAACGTGCGCAGGTCCGGGATCCTCCGTATCTCTGGGGGGAGCTCGTTCCAGATGGTAGGTGCCCCCACAGAGAAGGCTCTCTCCCTGGGGGCCGCCAGTCAACACTGTTTGGCCGACGGCACCCTGAGAAGCCCCTCTCTATGGGAGCATACTGGTCGGTGAGAGGCTATTGGTAGCAGAAGGCGGTCTCGTAAATACCCCGGTCCGATGCCATGGAGCGCTCTAAAGGTGGTAACCAATAACCTTGAAGCGCACCCGGAAGATCACTGGGAGCAGTGCAGCTCGCGCAGGAGGGGGGTCACATGGGAGCGCCACGTTGCTCCCATAACCACCCGTGTGGCCGCATTCTGGACCAGCTGGAGCCTCCGGGTGCTCCTCAAGGGGAGCCCCATGTGATCCCCCTTTTAATAAAAGCCCACCAGCTTCATGCCTCTCAGGAAACTAACATGCTGGTTGGAAAGGCAATACAGTAGCCTTCCATCCCTCTGCTCTATGAGAAGGGTATTCTTTTGCAGGCGAATTGCACGCTGCCCAAAGTAACTTGGCCTGCTAAATCTCAAGGAATATGTGTGCCAGTATACTCTCCCTGTTATGAACTGGCTGTTTTCAGATCTAGGGTAGAGATTGTGAAACCCAGACTTAGAGATTACAGCAGGGAATTGGTGCAAACCAATATATAGGCTGATGTTTAGTCCAGAAGAAGAGAAAACTGCGGAGAAATATGACAGCTGTCTTCAAGTGTCTCTCATGTAGCAGACAGGGCAAAATCATTCAGAGTTGTTCCAGAAGGCAAGAAAAGAAGCAGGATGTTTCAATTTACTGCATAAGGAAATAGATTGGACATCAGGAAAAAAAATTCCTAAAACTTAAAAAGAATTGTTTCATACAGGAAGTCCTCAGTTTACAACCATTTGTTTAGGGACTGTTTGAAGTTACAACGGCACTGAAAAAGTGACTTGTGATTGTTGCAGCATCCCCCATGGCCACGTGATCAAAATTTGGATGATTGGCAGCTGGCATGTTTTTATTGTGGTTGCTGTGTCCTGGAGTCGTGTGATCAGCTTTTGTGACCGTCTGACAAGCAAATTCAATGTGGAAGCCAGATTCACTTTAGCAACCATTTTACCAACTTACCAACCATCCAGTGATTCACTTAACAACTGTGACAAGAAAGGTCAATAAAAAGGAGCAAAACTCACTTAACAACTGTCTTGCTTAGCAACGGAAATTTGGGGTTCAGTTGTGGTCAGAAGCCGAGGACTATCTGTAATGAAACAGGCTGTTTTGGGAGAGGTAGGATATTCCTCCACTGGAAAGATTTAAATCGAGGCTGGACAGCCTTCCACCAGAAATATTATAGTAATGGCAGAGCGTTGGACTAGATGACCTCTAGAGTTCCTTCCAACCAAACTATGACTCTGCTATTTGCACAGATCTGAAGATGGATAAGGCTTTTTTTTTTTTTTTTTTTGCTAGAGGAATGTTTCTCTCGGCAACTTAGAGGTGTGGACTTCAATTCCCAGAATTCCCTTGCCAACCTGACTCCCGGGGGAATTCTGGGAATTGAAGTCCACGCCTCTTAAAGTTGCCAAGGTTGAAAAACTCTGTGCTGGAACATCACTTTTAAAAGTTTGCTTCTTTGGCCATTTGGGAATCCAGGGTGTCTGGACTTCTATTTTATATAGATGTTAAAGAGCCTCCCACACCAGCTCCTAGACGGAACACACAACAAAAGAGAAGCGACAGTTATTAAGCTAAAAGCATTATCTAAAGATCTTGGCTTTCAAGCAGGGCTTGCGGCTCAGACATTTTGGATTATTAAACGACACTTTAAATCAAACAGGTTTTCCTTTGGGGCTGTAATCTGGGCAGCTCTGCTGCTTTGCCTTAAAACTGGTGGGGGTACTGTCTGGGTGTGTCAGGGAACACAATTCCTTGTGGGTGGTGGGATTGCTGAGAGACTGCCTAGCTAGGGGTGGAATTCAGCTGATTAGGACCGGTTCCGGCGAACTGCATGCTAATTTTACATCTGGTTCACTGAACCAGTAGTTGTAAGGACTGGCTGGCCCCACCCACCCCACCCCTCCCCTCCCCTCCCAGGAGTCTCCACGCGACCCATTTGGATGCCAGGTAAGTGCAGGGTCCACACGGAGGCTCTGGGAGGGCTAAAAACAGGCCTCCCAGAAGTTCTGGAGGTCCAGAAATGGACCCGTTTCTGACCTCTGGAGCCTGGGGATGACCATTATTGCCCTCATGGAGGCGCAAGAAAAGCCTCTGGAGCCTGGGGAGGGTAAAAACGCCCCTCACCATGGTGCAGGAGGCCGAGTAGGCCACACCCACCATGGCCACGCCCACTCACTGGGCAGAGAACCGGTTGCTAAAATTTTTGAATCCCACCCCTGTGCCTAGCTCAGTTTCTGTCTCACTTTATCCTAAATCAGAGTTTCTCAACCTTGTTAAGTTTAAGAAGGGTGGACTTTGCTGGCTGGGGAATTCTGGGAGTTGAAGTCCACCCCTCCTAAAGTGGCCAAGGTTGAGAAACACTGTCCTAAACAAATCAAAGTAGGCTTAAGTTTCTCTTCCTTGCTTCCGTTTCTGCAAATGCCCCTTAATTCTTGCTTATTCCTTCCGTTTGCAAGATTAGCTCTACCTTCCTTCACAATAACCTCTTAAGGCCCAGCAGATTTTCTGACTGAGGCAGCCACAGTCCTCTGCCCAATAGCAATAGCAGTAACACTTAGACTTATATACTGCTTCACAGTGCTTTACAGCCGTCTTTAAGCGGTTTACAGAGTCAGTCCATTGCCCCCAACAATCTGGGTCCTCATTTTACCCACCTCAGAAGGATGGAAGCAGGGGTGGGCTGCTGGGGGTTCGCTAAACTAAGATTTAGCTAAGATTCTGTGCAGTTCGGAGAACCCCCAAATCCCACTCCTGGCTGGCCCTGCCCACCTCTCCCAAGAGTCCCCACGCAGCCCGTTTTGGGTGCAGGTAAGTGCATAGTGCGTGCGGAGACTCGGGGAGGGCGAAAAACGGGCATACCGGAAGTTCAGGAAGGCTGGAAATGGGCCTGTTTCCAGCCTCCAGAGCCTGGGGAGGCCGTTTTCGCCTTCCCGGAGGCTCAACGACAGCTACCCTCCCGTGGTGCAAGTGGCTGAGTAGGCCACATCCATAGCCACCCCCACCCAGCAACTGGGCAGAGTAGCCCTTGCTAAAATTTTGGAAGGCCATCCCTGGATGGAAGGCTCAGTCAACTTTGAGCTGGTGAGACTCGAACTGCCAAACTGCAGGCAGTCGGCAGTCAGCAGAAATAGCCCGTTTTTAACTCTTGTCCCTTGTTAGAAGTTGGATTGTAGTAAATTACCTTTGCACTCCTTTCTTCTCCTTACAGAGATCGGGTTTCCTTGCTTCTTAAGGTGGGCTTCCCTCCTCAGTAGTGTTGCCCGCGGTTCAGACCGGTTCGCACGAACTGGTAGTAAAACCAGCGGGAGGCTCTGCCTACCGACCCCGACGTCATCAGAGAGTTTCTGCGCATGCGGCCCCGTTGCGAACCGGTACCCTGCTATTCTTTCAGCTTCCTCTTTTCCCTCGGGACAAACGTCATGTCCCCCTCCTTTCCCAGGGGATACCACTGTCCCTTCATTCTCTGCTTGCAGGAGAGAGGATTTTTGAGATAAATCTGGTTCTTAAGTTATAGTAGCAAGTATGTCACCTCCGCTCCCTCCTTCTATAGTCCCGCATTTGAAGGGGAGACGGGGGGCTACTCAGTAGGCTAGGCCGAGGCGTCATGGATATCCTGCCTCAGTAACCTTGTTAAGCTCTCATTTTGAAAGTGCAAAGCAGAATAAATGCTTCAGGCATCATCTTTGCTTTCAAGGACCTCTCCGAGTCCAACAGCATCTTAGATTTGTTTTTTTTTTTAAAAAGTGTTAGCCGTAGTTCAGGATTTCATTTTCCTGAGAGATGGACTTTCTTAGCATTTGTCCTGCTTAGCTGTGTGATTCTAGCTGCACTTGTTTGTTCTTACCTGCGAGCGTATCCGTGCATGATGCAACAAAGTTTTCTTTTTCTTTTTTAAAAAAGCTGGCTTGTTGCAGAACCCCCCAGTGATTTGGGCTGAGTGACAGGTCCAAGGTCACCCAGCTGGCTTCTTCTGGTGAACTCTCCAGCTAAACTGGAGGGAGGTGTTAAAGAGTGTTATGAGTTTAGAGTCCTTGCACTGCAGAAAGCTGCAGCAGAGGCCAGGCATCCCCAGAATCCTTGCCCAAGTCTTATTCCCTTCCCAAGGGAATCCAGTCAATCTGGAGATATTCTTGTAACACAAGCAACTATCAATGAATCTTCTGCTTGAGACTATTCATAAGTAGTTCTGGTTGCTTGTGCCTGACACGGCTCTACAGAAGAAATTAGAATTTGGGGGTCTCCTGCTTAGAATCTGGTATCTTTCAGCATAAACCATACTGACTAAAACTATCCACCTATCTATTTATCCACCCACCCACCTGAAGACACTACCTAGTTTGATAATGAAAGGTCTGCAAGAAAATAAGCTCGAGTGAGAGCACCGAGGACCCCAATTCAACTCTGAACGTCAAATATTCTCTTCTATCAAAAAATAAACTTGGAATGGGTGGAAATCAATCTCACGGGCTTCCCTGCTGTTAACTGTATTTTGGGAGTGGCCAGAACACGCCTCCTCCAATAACTATAAAACCACAAAAACCCCTTTCAAATGTGCCCAAATTAAAGACGGTTCTTCATCGAGCCCCTCCTATTTTTTTCAGCATAGACCTTTCTAGGTCTATTAAGAAAATGACCTAGCTGTCTTCAAACAACCAATATTCAGGGGGTATACTGCCCCTAAACATGGGGTCTTCATATATTAGCCATCATGTTAATATTGCCCGATGCCTTCCTCTCCCCAATTAATGTGTTAAAAAAATATTCAATGAGCTCAGGATAGCCCCGGACCTCCTCTCCTTTTGCTGCGAACTGAAGACGTGGCTCTTCCGTCAAATAACTTGATCTGCTAGGGGTTGCACAAACTGTAATAATTTTAAATATGGTTTTAAGGGGTTTTTAACTTGTTTTACTATTTTGTGATTTGCATTATTGGTTGTTGTTGTAAGCCGCCCTGAGTCCTTTGGGAGAATGGCAGCATATAAATCGCAATAAATAAATAAATAAATAAATAAATAAAAGAAACAAGAGGACCCCAAAGTTGAAAACGGGAATATCCAGGAAAAAAATTCTAATTAAAAGGCAGCACTAATTTTCACATGAGGTAAAGCAAAATAGGTGGGAGGAGGAAGATCATGCTCTGTGATTGGCGAGAGTCAATCTCCGGGTTTAAAAGGCATTGTAACGATCGTCTTGTACCTACGACTGCAAGTCACGTGAATAACACCGAGCTACCTGGGTAAATAGTTTGAAGGGCTCTAAGGCAGCATTCTAATATTCCCATAAAGACAAGAGCTCTGCAAAGGGAGCATGCTTTGCATGTAGAATGATATCCCAAGGGAAGGAGGAATTTTGAGTCAGGGCCACTGTCGGTTTCTCAAGACACCAGGCAGGGCAAATTGCCCTGTCACATACATGGCGGCTTCCAACATTCCTGGCTCTGACGAAGCGATGCTGCAGAATTCTCGTAGAAACCCGAAGTGAAAATGCAGGTTCCATCATTCCACTAAAAATGGAAGGAAAGAGATGGGATTCTTAACCGCCTCGTAGATCTTCTTGGGTCTGTGACAATTCGCCACGGCCAACTCGCTGCAGGACAACTCACTGCGGGACAAGAGTTACACGAATATCAAAGAAATGGTGGAATAGAATCGTTAAAGGATGCAAAAGGAGGGACAGATGCGAACGGCAAAAATTAAAATAGTTTTTATTTAAAATAACTAAATAGAATCGTTAAATTGTCTCGCAGAGTGTTATCCCATGGCGAGTTATCCTGTGGCGAGCTGGCCACGATGAGTTGTCCTGCAGCTTGCCGCAGCAAGCTCTCCCATTCCCAAGCCATGCTGGCAAGGCAGAGGTTAAGGAAGGTCCGTTTATGGCTCACTTATTGCAGTCACAAATGACTCACCTCCCATCAGGTTAGCCGGCCCCCAGCCCCAGTCCACTGCCAGATGGCCTGGGACCGCCTTGTCCTCAGCCCTTGGACTCTCAACTCTCGTTTGGGAGACGACCGTGTCCTCCCCTTCGGATTCCGGTTCCAATTCCTTCTCCTCCTCGGAACCAGGATCTAACAAGAGCCATGACACTAAATTCCCTGCCTTGATAAAATAAAAAACGTGGCACTGGGGTGGGAAAGAGGTGCGGGGGAAGAGGCAGCTACGACTGAAAAAGGGACCTTGCTGTCTTGACCAAGAGCTGTGGGGGTTTCATTCCCTGCTCTGTTTAAGGCAGTGTTTCTCAACCTTGGTAGCTTGAAGATGGGTGGACTTCAATTCCCAGAATCCCCCAGCCAGCGCTGCTGGCTGGGGGATTCTGGGAGTTGAAGTCCACCCATCTTCAAGCTACCAAGGTTGAGAAACACTGGTTTAAGGCGAGCTTCTTGTCTCCTCCGGAGGCCTCGTCTTCTTTTATGCATGGCTAGGAAATGAAGGGGACAGGATAGCTGGCCCTGCTAAGCAGAACGAATAGCTGCAGTTCAAAACAAATGGAATTATGTTGCCTTCCTTATGCCAGATGTCTCCATCAATATCGCAGGCTGCCAATTTGGAGCAATCGAGCCTTGAAAAGGGTAAAGTCATCATCTGGGTCTGGGAGAAACAAGCCGAGGACCAGGGGTTTTCCCTCCTCCTCCTCCTCCTCCACCACCACCAAGGGCTTGCTAAGGACAACTTTCTGCTTCTCGTCTCCCTCCCACGCAGAGCGTCAAAGCTGATTTCACTTTCTATGCAATTAAAGAGAAATCCCTGCCTTTTCTTCAGTTTGCAAAAAAAATAAAATAAAGCCAATTGTTCTTGGGCAACGATTTACGGTTGCAGTTCGTGCTTGGCAGGACCCAACTTCTTTCCGGCCAGATGTTGCTGGGAAAATTCAGCAACAGGCCATATGGTAAAGGAAAGAAGCGATTTGCTCTTTCTCCACGGAGCAATGCTGCTCCTGAACATTTGGCCTACAATGTTTGCTCTCGTTTTTTAGGCCCCATTAATAAGATCGCAAAAATCAGCTCGCTGGATCCATTATCGCCATCTAGAATTACCCGCTCGATAGCCTAAGAAGTCTGTCAACAGGGCTGAACAGCCACACTCCTCCTATTTGTGGCTTGCGATTGGTGTTCTGAGATGGACTGTTTCCTGAAGGTGAACATTTCACTTAATTGTCATTCCACTTAAGCCCGGCATCCTCCTTTCCACTGGTGTTCAGCAGATGCTCTGGAAGCCTCCCAAACAGGACACAGTAATAGAGCCATTTGCTAGGAGACAGACAATAATATTAAAGGGGATGGGGTGGGGGGTGTGGGGGATCAAATACTTGTGTTAACAGTTTTTGTTTCGGAGTTTTGTTTTTTTAAAAAAAGTGTAATACAACAAACAACAATTTGGCTGAAGACAGAACCAGAGGGGTATTTTTCCTCTAAAGAAAGAGAATTAAACTAGATAACCCAATGAAAGTAAATCTGCTACATGGCAAATGCATCCTGTGGCTGGTGCTGAAGCCTGCAACTGTACGGAAGCCAAAGGAGATGGCTTGAAAGAAGCCTAACTAGACATCCGGTTGGCTAAAGATCTGTGTATAAGTTGGTAGAATGATGGACCAGACAAAAAATCCTGCAATTCTTCTGCAGGAAGAGTAGCAGGTCAGTTAAACCCCCCCCCCTTTTTTTTTTTTGCTGATCTGTGACCTTTTTCCTTATCATGCCAGCTCAACTTTGCAGGGAAGGTTTTCCCACCATTTCCAAATGAGGAAAACATGATCTTCCCCATCTCTCCCATTTTTTCCCCCCCAGCAGGATCTTGAGGACAGGAAGCCTCTGTGCTCAGTTCCAGCTACACAGGTCATTCTTCATGGTAGTCAATTGTCCCTCTCCCTGGCCAGTTACAATGAGGGCACACTATTGTGTGTGATGCCTTCGAAGCCCATGGTTGTCTTCAATCCCCAGAAGTTCCCAAGTACAAGAGGAATTCTAAAAGCAGCCACGTGATTTCCGACTGGAGAAAACGGGGTGGTGGCATCTTGAAGAAGATCTACAGTTGGTTCTGTTTGAGGAATGAAAGGACCTTGTAGGATGGAAGAAGCTGCACTGTAAAAGAAAGAGTCATAGTTTTTCCCTTCTGGATTATTCTCCTTCCATACCGTGTGCTGTTACCCATAAAGATATTTTTTTGGGGGGTAGGGCTCCACCCAAAACACCTAGATGCTAGAGACTTCCATGTCCAGCCCTGAAGTTAGACATGGTTACGAGAGGGTATCTCTGCAACCGTATAAGTTCCCATCTAACATTGCCATGGAGAAAATGGCTGTGCCCAAGATGAATCCCGACTGGCTTGTCTCTCCTTCCACCTCTAGCTGGGCTTCAGAAACTGTTCTATTTGGGTGAGGTGATGATAGAGCTGGAGAAGTCGAAGAGATTCTTGTTGATCTTCCGCAGGGTGTTGACTTCCTCCTCCAGTTCTGTCACCTGAATTTTCAGTTGCTCTTGGTCGCCCATCAAATTCTATGACGAGAGAACAAACCATAAGAATCTAGAAAGGGGACATGGGGGAACCTACTCAGGGGTGGGTTTCAAAAATTTTAGCAAGGGGTTCTCTGCTTGGTTGCTGGGTGGGCGTGGCCATAGTGGGCATGGCAGGGGGGGCAATTTTGCCCTCCCTGGGCTCTGGAGGCTTTCATCGAGCCTCCAGGAGGGCAAAAATGGCCTCCCCAGGTTCTGGAGGCCCTTTGGAGGCTGGTAACAGGCCTGTTTCTGGCCTTCCCGAGCCTCCGTGCGCGCCCTGCACTTTCCTGAACCCAAAACAGACCACGTGGGGACTCCTGGAAGGGGCGGATTGGGGTGGGGGTGGCCAGCCAGGAGTGGGATTTGGGGGTTCTCCGAACTGCACAGAATCTTAGCTAGAGGTTCTCCCAAACCCCTGCAAACCCCCAGCAGCCCATCCCTGGACCTGCCTACCACCTACCTTGGTCTTTCTGCATCTCAGCAACATTAAGATGGGTAGACTTCAATTCTCAAAATTCTAGGGAATTCTGGGCTTTGAAGTCCACCCATCTTAAAGTTAATGAGATGGAAAAGGCGTGACTTACCAGCGGTAGGATTAAGATCTGGAAGAATTGGGTCAATTTTGCTATTTTAAGGCCAAGAAAATTACCAGATTTTTAAGAAGAAAAAGCAATTGTTTATAAAGGTAGCTCTCAACTTCTGACCACAATTGACCCCAAAATGTATGTTGCTAAATGAGAAATTTCTGAAGTGAGTTTGTTCCATTTTATGACTTTTCTCACCTCAGGTGTTTTGGGATCTGTAAGGGCAACAAAGCAGGTGAGGAAATTCTGCAGCCACCTACCCAGGTCCCAACCTGCTGAGGCCAAAGCGTAGGTTAAAACGAATGACTTTTCCCAATGTACTTGAGTGCTCTTTCGTGACACAGATAACAAGTAGTCCTCAACTTACAACCGTAATGGAGACTGCCCATTAGGGTTGTAAATCAGGTTGCTCCCAATGACTGACCCAATGCTGCAATCTTTGCGTGGCGGTCATTAAATGAAATCTGCAGGACTGGGTTTTTGCAGACAACAAATTTCAGCAAAAAGGCCACGAAAGTTGGACACCTAGTTGCGGGACACTGCGAACAGCTGATCGCTGAGAGTGCCTGCAATGCAGTCATGTGACTTCTGCGCGTGCGTGATCCAGATCTGTTGTCACTATTCCCGGGGAGACCTTTGACCAGTTGCTAAGCGACTGGTCATAAATTGAGGACTACTTGTATTGCGAAGCAGGTTTGCACTGGGTCCCGACACTTCTGTGGGGTTGCAGGCAGGAGGGTGGATGCCAGGATGCCTCACCTTTTCTCTCGTTGAGCACATCTGGAGATATAAGCGCTCTGTTCTCTCCAGGTAACTCTCCTCCGAACCCTGTGGAAGACAGGAAGAGAAGAAGAAGAGAGGCATCAAAGGGTTAAGCCTCCGTAGAGATGCTTCAGCTGAGCTTTGCCGAAGGGAGCCTGAAGTCAAAGCTACGAACATGTTTTACAATGAAGCCTGGTGAAAGGAACAAGTGATCTCTAAGTAGCTCTTGACAAAATGGTGACACTAAGGAATGGATCATCTCTTAATGGACGGCTGGCTTTTAGAATTCAGGAAAGGAAAGATTAACCAGGAGGAAAAGTCACAAATGGGTTTTACCAAGAAGGCTTTCTTCAGAATATGAGCTCACAGGATAAGTGAGACTGGACAAAACAGACCAGGCTAATGAGGGGGTCCTTGGTGCTCTCTGAGCTTGCTTCTTTTCTTACAAATGTTTCATTACCCTAACTAGAGCCTTGATAGTACAGTGGTTTAGTGCACCCTGTTATTAACACAGCTGCCTGCAATTTCTGCTGGTTCGAATCTCTCCAAGGCTCAAGGTTGACTCAGCCTTCCATCCTTTCTAAGGTAGGTGAAATGAGGACCCAGTTTGTGGGGGCAATAAGCTGACTTTGTATAAAATATACAAAAGTATGAAGGCTATTGCTTAACACATTGTAAGCCGCCCTGAGTCTCCGGAGAAGGGCGGCATATAAATCAAATTAAAAAAAAAACAAAAAAAAACCTAGGTAGCCTCATGCCATGGTGGCGCAGTGGTTGAAGTGCAGTACAGTACTGCAGGCTAATTCTGCTGACTGCCAGCTGCCTGCAATTTGGCAGTTCGAATCTCACCAGGCTCAAGGTTGACTCAGCCTTCCATCCTTCCGAGGTGGGTAAAATGAGGACCCAGATTGCTGGGGGAAATATGCTGACTCTGTAAAACCGCTTAGAGTAAAGCACTGGGACCAGAAGTTGGCAAACAGGCCGTTTTCAGCTTCCGGAGGACCTCCAGGGGGTGGGTGGGGAAGGCTGTTTTCATGCTCCCCAGACTCCTAGAGAGGCTCTGGAGGCTGGGGACAGCAAAAAACGGGCCTTCCGGTCCCACCGGAAGTTGGCAAAGGGGCCGTTTCTGGCCTCTGGGGGGCCTCCGGAGGGGTAGGGAAGGCTGTTTTTGCCCTCCCCAGACTGCTAGAAAGGCTCTGGAGACAGGTAAGAGAGAAAAACAGGCTTGCCAGGCCATCGCGTGCCAGAAGCGGGGTGAGCAGGTGGTGGGGTGTTTAGAATTATGGGTATGGGCACACGCCCCCCGCCCCCCTCCTCTTCAGCTTCTTGCACGAGAAGTGAAACGTCTTCAAAGAAAAACTAGAAAGTCCAGCTGCCTCTTGAAAAAGCACCTTTGGAACAACCATGACCTGGATGACTGAGAATCTCCATAGACATTCAGGGTTGAACTCTTGGGTTCTTGGTGCCCTCTGAGCTTTTTTTTTTCTTCTTTTTATTTGATTTATATGCCGCCCTTCTCCGGAGACTCAGCTTACAATGTGCTAAGCAATAGCCTTCATCCTTTTGTATATTTATACAAAGTCAGCTTATTGCCCCCACAAACTGGGTCCTCAATTTACCTACCTTAGAAAGGATGGAAGGCTGAGTCAACCTTGAGCCTGGCAAGATTCGAACCTGCAGTAATTGCAGGCAGCTGGTCTTAATAACAAGGTGCTTTAGACCACTGTACTACCAGGGCTCCACTGTACTACCAAAACAACCAAGTTGTTTTCTTGCCGAGGTTTCTCTACCAGGCGAGGGAACCTCAGTGTGAAGGAGAGGGGTGTGTGGTGGTGTTTCAAATGGTGATGTTATTTTGCCCAATAATGAAATTTCTGCTGAAAGGACCACAACGACACACACTTTATTACAGTATATAACCTCAAACAAATTTACAAAAAAAAGGGAATCATGAGTTGGGTGGGATCCAGAGGTCGGCTGCTGCCGGTTCACACTGGTTCAAGCGAACCGATAGTTAAGATTCTGCGCAGTTTGGCGAACCAGCAAATCCCACCACTGGCTGGCCCCACCTCCACTCATTTTTTGGCCTGTTTTGGCCCGAAAAACGCCCCCCAAAACAGGCCGAAAAATGGGTTGGGCCAGCCAGTGGTGGAATTAGCCCCAACCGATTGAATCCTACCTTTGCCTTTGAGGCGAGTGGCTGGGAGGCGGGGCTGGGTATGATGAGTGACATCACCCGCCCAGTCACATGACCAACCGGCCACGCCTACCCAGTCAGAGAACCGGTTGTTAAGTTATTCAAGTCCCACCACTGGTGGGATCTGATCCAGCAAGCCAAGGCTCTTCTTTAGACTTTGGAACGCTTTTTCTGTTGCTAAACCCAAACAGCTACAGGTAGTCCTCGACTTACAACCACAACTGAGCCCAAAATTTCTGTTGCTAAGTGAGACATTTGTTAAGTGATTGTTTTCCTCCATTTTACGACTGTTCTTGCCACAACTATTACGTGAACCACTGCAGGTGCTAAAGTGAACCACTTAACACAGCTGTTAAGTGAACTTAATGGCTTCCCCATTGACTCTGATCGTCAGAAAGTGGCAAAAGGGGATCAGGTGACCCTGGGATGTTGCAACCGTCATAAATACGAGTCAGTTGCCCAGCGTTTCAATTTTGATCAGGTGACCACGGGGATGTCGCTTCCGTCGTGTGAAAAACAGTCATGAGTCGCTTTCCCCTCCCCCCAATGCCCCTGTAACTTCAAATGGTCACTAAATGAACCGTTGTAAGTCAAGGACAACCTGTAATTGGCCAGATTGTGGATAATTTGAATTATCCTCAACTGCAAGTGGGAAGAAAGGGGTCCAGAAGAAAAGAGGCTGCCCTTCAAGCCGTCGTCCATATTTGCAGCAGGGACCAAAGAAAGTCGACATCCCTGAGAAGGAGAGAAGGACACCCCCCCACCCTCCTCCCCCCCCTTTGCACCCCAGTGAACGACAGCAATTCATCAGGAACTCCAGACACGCAACCTTGAGAGCTGCTGCCGTTCGAGTTTGGGAGCCGACACGGCGCTGATAAAAGGAGACAGCCGATCTTTATCTCTCGCAGGCTGGCTCCTGGGATCTGCAGAAGCAATCTGGCCCTCCAGCTACAACACCCAGCCTCCTCTTAGAAGGCCCAGCAATTGGTATTATTGCGGTGTCTTCCAAGATGAAGACAGAACACCACCGAGGTCTCCCTCCCTCCCTCCCTCCCTCCCTCTCTTATGAGCCACAGGGAAACAGCACCAAGCAACTTTGCTGCAATCTACACTTTATAGACAAAAACAAGCAGAATTGGGACACCCCCCCCCGTTTTTTCAAAAACCTTTCCGTGATCCGCAGCCAAAAAAAAAAAAAGCTAATACGATCCTGGGTTGTATAAACAAGAGGCATAGAAATCAAAAATCACGTGAAGTATGAGCACCGCTATATAAAGCTTTAGTAAGGCCACACCTGGAATACTTGCATCCAGTTTTGGTCACCAGATTTACAAAAAAAAAAAAAAAAAGATGTCGAGGCTTTGGAAAAAGTGCAAAGAAGAGCAGTTAAGATGATTAAAGGCCTGGAGACTAAAACATCTGTGTCCTCACGGTCACCTGAGTAATGCTGCTGGTTCCTGTGACCCCACTATCCTGTCAGAGCTGAAGAAGCTTCTTGGATGAGGAGTGAAATGTCTTCAAGCAAGTCCAGTTGCCTCCTGAAAAAGCACCTTTGGGACAACCATGACCTGGACGACTGAGAATCTCTACAATAGTCCAGGGATATTCCAATAACAAAGTCTTCTTACCAGTCGTTGTAGTCATACACAATAGACAGTTGCAAACAGTAGCAAACACAGCAAATAGCAGTAACCATCAACAATGGTCAGCAAAGATCAGCAGAGAGTAGCAGAGAGAGACTAACCAGGTTTCAAGCTCCCTCTTAAGGACACTGGCTACAGAGCTAACCAATCAGGACACAGTATGATGCAATACAGCAATAAAGCTATATTGAGGTTTATATATTGCCAACCCAACAAGTGAGTAAATTATCATTTCCTAACAGACTTCATGGAAAAAGATGTTACTCTGGACATACAAAAGAAGCTACCTGATGTCTTAATAATTAAAAGGATAAAAAAGCAACAAGAACGGCTGCAGGATTTGGGTTTGGCTAGTCTAGAGAAAAGACGGACTAGGGGTGACATGATAGCAATATTCCAGTATTTAAGAGGCTGCCACAAAGAAGAGGAGGTCAATTTATTTTCCAAAGCACCCAAGGGCAGGACAAGAAACTATGAATGGAAGCTAATCAAGGAGAGAAGCAACCTGGAACTGAGGAGAAACTTCCTAACAATGAGGACAATTAACCAGTGGAACAGCTTGACTTCAGAAATTGTGGGTGCTTCATCACTGGAGGTTTTTAAAAAGAGACTGGACAATCATTTCCCTGAAATGGTAGGATCTCCTGCTTGAGCAGGGGGCTGAACTAGAAGATCTCCGAGGTTCCTTCCAGCTCTGTTCTGATTGATCCCCATGCCAGAGGACTCAATCTCAGGGTTGCCTTGAAAAGGGATTCGATTGATACATGGTCTAGGAATTGACAGACAGCCCCAGTTAGTGTTGCAGCCCATCAGCGGCCTGTGCAGCTAGTAGCTGATTCAGACAGCGAGGAGGCTGGTGTGATGCTGTGCCAGCAGCCTGTGCAGCTGGCACTCGAGTCAGACAATGAGGAGGCTGGAGAAGATGTGATGCCAGAGGCGGGGATTCAGCCAGGGCCTTCAGAACCTCCCTTAAGTGAAGAGGACGAAGAGGAGGAGCCTCTTCTCGATGCACAGGCGCACAGAACTGCCAAAAGCCAAGAGTGGCTCCTCAGGAGGAGGTCTCCTCGAGAGTAAGGCTTGGGGCTAATTGGCCACTCCCTTAGCCTATTTAAGGAGGAATGCTGACTGAAGCAATTTGCAGGGAACAGCTTCGTTCACATACCTTCGTGTCTTGTCTTGCTTATCTTATCAGCTTCCTGCAAATTGCTTCTGGGCTTTCTGCCAATCCTAGTAAGATTACGATTATTTATTCTTTGGATTCTTGTAGGCTGTTAAGAAAGTTAATTAACAGCCTTTGTTTGAAAAAAGACTGATTTAATTTAGTAAACTAAGGTTTGTACAGACTTTGTGTGTGCTGCGTTCTTTGGGTCCGTAGCTGGGGCAGAACAGTTTAGCAATTGCAATCAAAGTTACACTGGCACTGAAAAAAGTGATGTAAGATCAGTCCTCGCACTTATGACCATTGTAGCATCCCACGGTCACATGATCAAAACTCGGGTGCTCTGTAACAGGCATTTACAATAGTTGCAGCATCCAGAGATCATGTGATCACCATTTGCGAACCTCCCAGCTGGCTTCCCACAAGCAAAGCCAGTGAAGGAATTAACAACTGCCTGATTCACTCAACAACTGTGGCAAAAAGGTTGTAAAAGCAGGCATGGCTCACTTAACAACAGAATTTCTGGTCCCAGTTGTAGTCATTAAGTCAAGGACTACCTGTATTGATCCCAGTAGACAAGAAACCCACCCTTATCTAGCCTCTTGCTCAGAGAGATTTCTGATGAAGCCCGTGACACTTTCCCCTCCTAGACCCACATTACACACCCCAATACACACCTTAAACGACACCCCTCATGACTCAGCCTTTATGCTGAGGTACAAAAAGTACTGCACAATAATAGTACGTTCATAAATTAATTAGGTTTGTGCCCAAGAAACTTTGGGTTGGCTGTGCCATAGGAATTTTTCTTTTTAAAAAAATACCCATGTTTCTTTCTTTCTTTTTTTTTTTTTGTTGGAAAATGTTTTTGAATCCTTTGAATTGCTTCCCTGTTGCTGGTGACAAATGCATCTTTGCTTGTCCGGCTAATGCTGAGGAAGCCCTTGCAAGCTCATCTGGTAAGGTGTTGTCAAAGATTACATAGAACTCTTGATCCATTTAGCCGGCTATGATTTATTTATTTTTTTTAAAAAAAGCAACGGACCATTTCTGAGTCTTCCCTACTTGGTTCTTTAATAAATGTGGTCAGTTGATAACGGTATGTGATGGAATTTTTCAGCCCAGCCTGGAAAAAGAGATTTGAGTCGTCTATGAGCTTCATCTTCACACGATTGTTAGAGGGCTGTGATGGTGAACCTATGGCACGTGTGCCGTAGCCATATTGGTGGGCACGCGAGCTCAGCTCCGGCCCCAACAGAAGTAGGGAAACAAGTTGTTTCCTGTCTCCGGAGAGCCTCGGGGGGTGGTGGGGAAGGCCCGTTTTTCTCTCTCCCCAGCCTCCAGAGCCTTTCTAGGAGCCTGGGGAGGGCGAAAACGGCCTCCCCACCCTCCGGAGGCCAGAAACAGCCTGTTTGCCAACTTCCGGTGGGATCTCAGCCAGCTTTGCTCAATTCAGGGAGTTGAAGTTCACAAGTCTTAATCGCCAAGACTGGACACCCCTGGGTTAGGTGAAAGCGGTGAAAAGGGGTCCTGGGTTGTTGGTTTGAGCTCCGAGCTTGGCAATTTGGTTGCAAACGTTTCGTCACCATTCGAGGAGACATCGTCAGTGGGCTTTGAATTGTGCTCGTCAGTCAGAACACTGGCCTTTAAATACCTGTTTTATGTGATGGAAATTAGCATGAATGTTGTTTGTTCAGCTGCTTCTGGGTAGGGGTCTTCTCCTTTTTCCTGGGGGGGGGCAGTTCATTGATCGGATGCTCATCCATTTAGTTTTAGAGGCTCCAGTATCCCGGGAGTTTAGCTGCCTGCTGAACCTTCTGCCTATTTGTCACAATTCTTCCTTGCCATCACAATGGAGACTGCCTAGCCGACTTCACCACCTCCCAGGGGACACTCTCTAATTCTCTTTCAAAGTTGTCTACCTAGCATCTCAAGGCAACGAGTCTCACAAATTAATTGCCCGTTTGTGCAACGACAAAGGGCTCTTATGTCTCTCCCTAACCTACAATCTGTGGATTTGATTTTACGATCTCCCCTCCAATTCTAGTTATACGAGAGGGGGGAGGGGGAACCCACAGAGAACCCTACCTACTTCTTCCCGCACCGTGCATAATTGTACCATAAATAAATCATAATAATACATACATTTATTCATAAACTTTATTTATAGGCTGCCGTAATTCAACATATATAATCCTCTAGTAAGCCAGCCTTTTGTCTTCCTGGTGCTCTCCTGAGTAACGCTGGGCTGGATTCAGTTCCCATCATCCCCGGCTCTGTAGGCTGGGGATGAAGGGAGCTGAAGGATAACGCAGTAAACCCAAGGACTGCCGGAGGGAGATTGCCCAGTGCTTTCTGTCAATCCTAGACCTCTCGATATTGAAAATACTGTGGCGGCTGTCTTTGGCCACAAGGCACCTATTTTCTTCTATAAAATGCTCTATTCACCCTACCTTTCAATCCCCCTCCCCCCCTCCCCCCAACGGTCTCTTTTCCTTTCTTAAAACATCATTATCGGTGGCATCGGATCTGGAGTGTGAGGAGCATTATTAAATTGGAGTTATCACTTATGAATGCAGAGGAAGGCTGGAAAAGGGGATGGGGAAGTTCTCACATTTCGGAAAAGAACAGATTTTTAATATCGGGCTTGAGCACAGAGAAGAGGGGAGGGGAGCTCCTCTTTGGGAGCCACAGGCAATCTGGGGTTTTTTTGAGGTCATACCTCTCTCTGAGATTCTCTGGATTGGAAAAATCAGAAGCCCTCGTGCATTCAGGACTTGGGACCTATAGGTGGTATAAAGCATGGGTCTCCAACCTTGGCAACTTTAAGCCTAGTGGACTGAGCAAAGCTGGCTGGGGAATTCTGGGAGTTGAAGTCTGCCAAGCTTAAAGTTGCCAAGGTTGGAGACCCTTAGTATAAAGGGCCATCCTAAACTTCTCCAGGTTGGAAGGCCACTTGATTGCCACAACTGGCATCTAAGTCTGCTCTGGAAATGGTTGAAAAAAATGACTCTCTAAAAAGGATGCAAAGGACCAGCTGTCTGCAAGGAGTATAAATCCTTCCATTCCTCACCATCCAGTCAGAGCTGAAGAAGCTTCTTGGATGAGAAGTGAATCATCTTCAAAAGAAAAACCAGAAAGTCCAGTTGCCTCCTGAAAAAGCATCTTTGGGACATGGCTCTAATATACGTCCAGCAAAAGAAGCTGCTGATATAGCCATGCAGATGCCACCTGGGACTGGGTGTTGAGCAAGCACCTGGATGAGGTGTGAAAGACTTGATTGTCTATGGAGATTCTCAATCATCCAAGTCATGGTTGTCCCAAAGGTGCTTTTTCCATAAAGGCAACTGGATTTTCTTAGGTTTTTTTTCTTTCTTGAAAACGTTTTCGCTTCTTGGATGAGAAGCGAAACGTATTCAAGGAAAAAAAAAAACAACCCAAGAAAATCCAGTTGCCTTTTGGAAAAAGCACCTTTGGGTAAAGATTTGGCAGCTTCTGGTTTACCTCCTGCCATAATGTTCATAAAAGTAAAGGCAAAGCTTCCCCTGGCACAAATGTGCTAGTTGTTCCCGACTCTAGGGGGCGGTGCTCATCTCCGTTTCAAAGCCGAAGAGCCAGCGCTGTCCGAAGACGTCTCCGTGGTCATGTGGCTGGCATGACTCAATGCCAAAGGCGCATGGAACACTGTTACCTTCCCACCAAAGGTGGTCCCTATTTTTCTACTTGCACTTTTTATGTGCTTTTCAACTGCTAGGTTGGAAGAAGCTGGGACAACTAACGGGAGCTCACCCCGTTATGCGGTATTAGGGATTTGAACCGCTGAACTGCCACCCTTTCAATTGACAAGCTCAGCGTCTTAGCTACTGAGCCACCGCATCCCTTTACCCACATATGTACGGCCCCAAACCAAAGATTTTTATTCGCTTAACTTTGAAGCTGACATACCACGCCTGACAGCAGCTGCAGCTTGATGACTGCCAGGAATATAAATCCTTCCATTGCCCACTATTCAGTCAGAGCTGAGGAAGCTTCTTGGATGAGAAGTGAAACGTCTTCAAGGGAAAAACAAAGTCCAGTTGCCTTTTGAAAAAGCGCTTTTGGGACAACCTGGAGGACTGAGAATCTCCACAGACTATCAAGTCTTTCACACCTCATCCAAGTGCTTGCTCAACACCCAGTCCCAGGTGGCATCTGCATGGCTATATCAGCAGCTTCTTTTGCTGGACGTATATTAGAGCCGTGTCCCAAAGATGCTTTTTCAGGAGGCAACTGGACTTTCTGGTTTTTCTTTTGAAGACGATTCACTTCTCATCCAAGAAGCTTCTTCAGCTCTGACTGGAGGACGGTGGGGAATGGAAGGATTTATACTCCTTGCAGACAGCTGGTCATTTGCGTTCTTTGAGAGAGTCGCTGAGGCCACTTGGAGGTTTGTTTGTGTCCTCAGGGTTACCTGAGTGGTGCAAATGGGTGTGGAGCCTTCTTGGCTGCAGGATGTTTTCTGCCCTGTGTCCCTTCACTGTTGAAGACAGGTGCAGGCTGTTGGGGATGCGTCTGTGCTGTCTGCATGACCTGGATGACTGAGAATCTCCACAGACACTACAGCCATGTGATAAGACGGGCAGCCAATAAATTTGATCAACAAACAAATCAATGTTTGTATGTGGTAAGAGCCAAGGTGGTGCAGTGGTTAGAGTGCAGTACTGCAGGCTACTTCTGCTGACTGCCGGCTGACTGCAATTTGGCAGTTTGAATCTCACCAGGCTCAAGGTTGACTCAGCCTTCCATCCTTCTGAGGTGGGTCAAATGAGGACCCAGATTGTTGGGGGCAAGAGGCTGACTCTGTAAACAGCTTAGAGAGGGCTGTAAAAGCACTATGAAGCAGTATATAAGTCTAAGTGCTATTGCTAATGTATGTGAGCCCAGGAAAATGCACATTTGAGTTGTGGAAGTGCCAACGCCCCCTGTAACGCAACCTCGTTCCACCCTGTGGGTGTCTCCTTTATTCAAATGTACGCTTTTTTCCTGGGATTATGTGGCACCAGGAGAGACCAGGAACAAACCGAGAGGTACAGCGTGCACTTTTTTGATTTCAAACCCAAAGCACTGCATGTCCTTAAGTTAATGCTTCAAACTGGCTTTAGAGTCCTTGTATCCTCCATTCTCACCCATGAGAGTTAGCTCCGTCAATCTCATTGACTGGGGGGGGGGGGGGGAAAGGCAAGAGACAGATAGGAGAGAAATCAGATGAAAGTGCCCTTGAAGGGGAAAAGAAGCAGATGGATGGACAAGAGGCCTTTGCAGTGAGTGATATTGAATAAGGTAAAGGTAAAGGTTCCCCCACAAACGCGTGCTAGTCTTTTCCGGCTCTAGGGGGCAGTGCTCATCTCTGTTTCAAAGCTGAAGAGCCAGCGCTGTCCAAAGACGTCTCTGTGGTCATGTGGCCGGCATGACTAAACATTGAAGGCGCACGGAACGCTGTTACCTTCCCACCAAAGTGGTCTCTATTTTTCTACTTGCATTTTTTATGTGCTTTCAAACTGCTAGGTTGGCAGAAGCTGGGACCAGTAACGGGAGCTCACCCTATTACGTGGCACTAGGGATTCGAACCGCTGAACTGCCGACCTTCTGATCGACAAGCTCAGCATCTTAGCCACTGAGCCACTGTGTCCCTGTTGATATTGAATAGATCTATGCAAAGAAGGATGGACTATCCCCTCTTCGTGGTGCTTCTTTCCTCCTTCACCCTCAGGCTCAAGAGGAGGAAATCTATTCCACTGCTTCCTATTGGGCAGATTCCACCAAAGGCCACGGCACAGAGCAGTGGTGGCAAGGAAAGAGATATTGTAGGTTGTCACAAACTCATATAATCTGGCATCAGGAGTCTCACAGCAGCCAGCTGGAGGTCTCTGTGGAGGGCATGAGAGCACCAGCCCCAGCAACCAGTCATTTGCTGGTCAGCCATCTCTTCTCTCTTTAGATTCTGACGTTACAGAAACAGGTGCAGGGAGAGCTTTCCTTTGTGGATTCACCCAATCCCTCCTTAAAGACCGATGCAAAAATGAGAAAGGGGAATTTTTTTTTTTCAGAGAAGTGGTCACTACAATATTGTTGAGGCTGTTTTTTTTTTTAAAAAAAATCCTCTAGATGTCCTAATCAGAGATAATATGTACTTAATTGTGCTTTGTTGTGCTTTTTAGTACTAACAGTGTACTTCGTTCCGTTCCACCTTGTCTCCTTTTCAAAGCCTGCTCTTCAACAAGACCGTAGCATTGATTTCAAGATCAAGATAATGCCGACTTTGTTGTTTAACATTTGAGACCCTGCTTTCGCGCATAGCCATGGGCTGTCGATGCGATCGCTTCAAATTCCGGACAAGCAAACCTGAAGCTGGTGAATGCAGATTTTCTGCACTCTGCCTGGAGCGTTTGTTGATACAGAATGACAAAACGAATATACACATCCGAGTTTTTCAAGCTGTGTTTCACTAAGGGCAAACAACAACAACAACAACAACAAACCCCCAAAGAAAACCCACTCAAATCCAGCTAATTTTCTATCACTAGTATTTTATCTTTTGATCAGGGAGATTTTTGTTTTTTTAACTAACAGGTTCTGGGGCTTTTACAAGTTTGAAAACCCCTCACATAAATAATCTCTTCAGTCCTTGCAACTCCATCAGAAGAGTAGTTAAGTGAGAGTTAAATATGAATATGGAGTATCTGCTCTTTGCTATATACATTGGTCAGTAACAGTAACAGAGTTGGAAGGGACCTGTTTTGCCCCAGCTACAGACCCCAAAGAACGCAGCACACACAAAGTCTGTACAAACCTTAGTTTACTAAATTAAATAAGTTTTTTTTTCCAAACAAAGGCTGTTAATTAACTTTCTTAACAGCCTACAAAAATCCAAAGAATAAATAATCTTAATCTTACTATGATTGGCAGAAAGCCCAGAAGCAATTTGCAAAGAACGAAGATCAAGGCACGAAGGAGAGTGAACGAAGTTGTTCCCTGCAAATTGCTTCAGTCGGCGTTCCTCCTTAAATAGGCTAAGGGAGTGGCCAATTAGCCCCAAGCCTTACTCTCGAGGAGACCTCCTCCTGAGGAGCCACTCCTGCCTTTTGGCAGCTCTGCGCGCCTCTGCATCGAGAAGAGGCTCCTCCTCTTCGTCCTCTTCACTTATGGGAGCTTCTGGAGGTTCTGAAGGCCCTGGCTGAATCCCCACCTCTGGCACCACATCTTCTCCAGCCTCATTGTCCGACTCGAGCGCCAGCAGCACAGGCTGCTGGCGCAGCACCACACCAGCCTCCTCGCCATCCGAATCAGCCACCAGCCGCACAGACCATGTACGGGCCACAACAGGACCTTGGAGGTCATCTAGTCCAACCCCCTGCTCACGCAGGAGACCTATCTCACCTCCCATCTTTTCTCTCTGTCACAAACAGAGAGAGAGAGTGTGCTGAGAAACAGGGCTGGAAAACGATGCTTTCCAGTTGCTTGGAATGAAGAATGGAAGAAACCTAATTTCTTCTAGATCTCTTCCTTCCTATTATGAGAAGATCCAAAAGATCCTGTTTCAGCATCCCTTGGAAAACATGGATGAAGGAGATGGTTGCCCCCCCTTTTTTTCTCCTTTCCGTCTCATATTCGGGGAATATTGACCTTGAACATGGAGACTCTATTGGGGAAAATAACTTTTGATAACACAGTGCAAGAACCACTTTGCTGCATCCGATCTAGTCCAGCACCAGGATACCCTCCGTGATGGGTCAAATGAATTCTAGGGAATTCCCCAATAAACACAGCAACGAGACAATTATTTGCTCCTTGCGGAAACCCCGTTTGCTGAGAGTGAAAGCGCCACTTATTTATCACGGCTCTGGATTAAATGGTTTCCTCCCCTGTGCCACCCGATTTCCATTTACAGCTCATCCTAAAACACACACCTGTGGTCAAGTGCATGTCTGCCAAATTCAATTCCGAACATTTACGATCCTTCCCAGCGCAGTGAGCATGGGGTTCATTTCAAATCCCAAGAAACGCAGGTGTGGCGGTGGTGAAGTTTCATCTTATTACTGCTTTAGTGCCCGTCAAGAGGATATAACTCATACCGATGCTCACAGCCCTTTTCTCATCCCCAAAGGAAGAACTACACCAGAACATTTAGCTAGGCCTGTTTCAGATCTGCATCACACCACCAGGGACTAGCCATCTGCTCAGGCTGTTCCCGCTTTGGCTGGAAGAATAAATGTCTCACACACCCCGCATATGTCTGGCCCAATTCATCTCTCGCCAATTCCTTCTGCTTCGTTTCCTTACCTTCTGATGCAGCCCCAGACACAGTGTCAGCCCCTCACTGGCAGAGTTTTCCATGCTCTCTGTGCTGTGAAGATGCCGGCTGAATTTGGGCAGTGGGATGCGAGGCTTGCTGTCCGGATTCAGCATGTTGGCAGGTGCCAGGATGATGAAAGCATTTGTGATCGGACCTACCGGAGCAGAAGGAATGGGTTACATGTAGGGTGCATACGCAGCTAGTAAGAACAACAGCTTTTGTGGAACATAAAACCTTGTGCGATAATAAATGGTTAGCCTGAGACACCCCAAGAGGCTGTTGTTTCTGCTGCAGAAGATACACATGGCTTCCCTTTAGGAAAGAACTGATTAACACAATTCAATATCCTTCCATTGCGGTGCTTAAATTCTTGCACTCCAAACAAACCACAGCATGCAACTGGACTCTTAAGCATCTCTTACCAAACAAGCCGGAGAATTAATTTGCTTGGCTAATCTAGTGATTTTTGCCTGATCTCCAAAAAAAGAAAAAAAGAAAAAAAAGAAAAGAAAAAGACAGATGTAGCTGCTATTAAGCAATTAAGGCTTTTAAAAGAGGTTGAAAGATCTCTGGCTGGCCTAAAGCCAAATTTATTAGGGCTCAAACCTAAATACCGTTTGGGAAATTTACAGGAAACCCCAGAAATCTCAGGTGGATCAGCAAATTGGGGGGGGGGGGAACACCAAATAAACAACTAAAAAGAAGTCAGCGGCAAACCATTTTGTACAACTGCCAAGAAAATGACATGCCTGTGTCCATATAATCAAGAGGAATCAAGCTTGATTCTGAGATTTTTACCTTCCTTTCGGCTCAAAAAAGAATCCTTCCCAAGGATCTTCCCCAACTCTTTTAATGTAGGCCTTCCTGCATGCAGAGTAAGTATTTCAGTGTTTCACCGTCTTGGGGTTAAATTCTGCTGCAGACATCCATAGACTATTTGTGTTTAGAGCTCACAAGATGCAGTTCAATATTCAGTCATGGATTTCAAGGCACCAAGAGTGAAGCCGTTAGTAGACAGCTTGACTTGTCAGGCAGCAAATGACAAAGCTCTGAAAGGCCCAGAAAACAGAGCCTTGTGGGTATTATGTTGGAAATAGGACCTCGAGAAACACACAGGTATGCTTATTCGCCTAAAACTCTTCTTACCTGCTCAGTCTTTTGGAAGGGAAGCTTTATGGATGTCTGAAAATGCCCTGTCCTGGTATTTAGTATTGTGCTTTTTTTTTTACTGTTGCTATTGCTACCTTTAGAAAAAACAATTGTTGTGTGACATTGCTCGTACACATTATTGTACCTTGTTGTGTTCAACAACGTGCTATTTGTTTTCAATTTAGCTAACAAGTGAATTCACCTGTTATGTTTTATCGCTAAGGACCCCAACAGGCCACACATGGGCATTTAAACACCAAGCTCTTATTTTTAAAGGCTGCATGATGGATTGAAGGAGGAAAGAGGAAGAGGGCTGTTTAACCCATGTTTTTGGGACAGTTACACAACAGGCCAAGAGAATTTACCCAAGTATGTACTGTGGATTAAAGCTCTCACAATACCCCATATTGACTTGAGGAGGATGGGAGCTGTAGTCCAGCGTACCTGGAAGAGTCCAAACCGAGGTTGACTATCATTTTGTAGGGGGTAGAGTCATCAAAGAGGCTTCCCCCCACCCCCCACCCCCAATACATTGGAATGATTTATTTTTCTGTTTATTGAAATTATCTACCTTCTCTCTAAGATAAGAGTTCTCCAATCTTGGCAACCTTAAGACACATGCTGGTTGGGGAATTCTGGGAGTTGGAAGTCCACACATCTTAAGGTTGCCAAGGTTGGGAAACCCTGCTCTAAGAGACCAAAAGAAATCTTCCCTATTTTTATTTCCATAGCAACCTTGCAAGAGATCCAAGAAAACTCCATGGTCAGATGTAAGGATCTGTGCTCTTAGTGCTCTCTGGTTGTTTTCTTGCAGATGTTTCATTACCCAAGTAGGTAATGTCTTCTGTGCTAGACAAGAGTTGAGTTTAATCTGTTTATATACAGTGGCTTGCCCTGTCAGTATCCTAGACCAAGATAAGTCAGTATCCTAGACCAAGCGAAGCTAGAGTATTCTTGGAAGGTTGGTATTCAGACAAATTAACCATCAATAGGCACATACAGATAAACAACATTTACACGCCATTCAATAGAGAAATCAAAAAGCTAAAAAGGAAACCAAAAGACCTAAACACCTCCCAGCCAGCAATCAACACCAGGGATTAACACCATGATTAATACCAGACCAACAATCAAACAGTGAACACTAGCCAATCAAGGAACTTCCAAGTAGAAAACAACACTTTGGCCGACACTGACAGTGGGCAATTCACTGTATATAAACAGAGAACAAATCCCACTCCTTTCTAGCACTGATGATGTTATCTAGTTGGGTAGCAAGACATCTGCAAGAAAACAACTAAGCTCAGAGAGCACCAAAGACTCCACTGTTGAATCCCGAGCTACAAATATTCTCTTCTGTTGGTATAAAATGATTTGAATCTAACTCTCTCCTGTTCAAGTCGTGCTCCCTCCTGTTTTATACGGGAGCCAAAAATAGTTCTATGTCAAGTTTTTCATCTGTCAGCCTGCCTCTCCTTTTAATCAGGTGTTGGAACAATCGCTCAGTTCAGACTGAGCTGTCAGGAAGTGGCACTCTTTCAAAATTGTTGCAAATTGAACGCATTTTCTCCTTTACAGGGGAAGAGCAAGATTAAAAGACAATCCTGCTGCTAACAAGATGACTAGGTGGCACACTTATCCCGACCATAATTTGCACCTGCCCAATTCTGCTATTGAAGTTTGAAGCCGGAGCACCCACTGACAAAGCAGAATAGCCAATTATATAAGAAGTAATGGGTTCTACAAGCTCTGCCTAGATTGATGCCCAAATTGCACCGGGGTTGAACTATCCAAAGCCAGGACTCCCTCCTGCCTATATGAGTATTATTTTCTTCCCAATTTACTGTTCAGTTAGGTGTCCAAAGCTAACCAGGAGGAAAGATCCCCCTACGAGATCTCCCTGGAGCACCTGGATGTAATACTGAATTATGGCCTTGCTAGCATCCCCTGAGCAAGGCATCCATCATTGTGACTTTTGTAGCTGCCCACGGTAATGATGCCTCTTCCCCCTTCACCGGAGTTAATGAATGCTTTAATTACAGCATTTACCCACACAGCTGTTGGCTGCTGTTAGCATTTCCCTTGGCCTTAATTCACACTTACTCTCACACACAAGAACACTCAAGGCAACGGGTGATAAGGAAGATCCAGGAATGGCCTGGTGGGCGAACAGAATGGGGTTAGTACTGGAAGAATTTAGCCCTGAGAAGATCATAGTCCTCTGTCAAGTAAACAGTTTCTTCACTTCTGCCTGCCACACTTCCCTTCCTGCCAGCCACTGGGACAAACACCAGAATGACCCCCAATTCTAAAGAAAATGTCTGAGAATGCTAGTTTAAGTGCTTATTCATAGTGGTTGAAAACTGCCAATCTCTCGCCTCTCCTCGTCTTTTCTCAAGACCAAAACTACTCTGTTCCTTTAATCATTGCTCATAGGATTTAATTTCCTGCTTGCCTCCCTGTTCTAGTTTCTTGAATCTTGCATAAAATGTGGGGCCTCGAATTCTGAGCAGTCAAAGTGGGGTCTGGCCAACTCCAAAGAAAGTGGAATGATGATTTCTCATGATTTGGGGATTAAACCTATGCTGATGTATGATGTATCCTAAAATTGCATTTGAACTTCTTGATGTTCTAAGTATACCTACTGCATTGATATTTATGAGCTGATAATCTGAGACAAACCTACCTTCTCTTCCAAATCCTAAAATATTATTTTTTATCAACGCTTATTTTTTGTGATATGTTTACATAAAGTAATGCTCCCACCCAATCTTATCAATGACTTTGATGTTAAAGTTTAGTAGGCACTGATAAAGTTTACAGATGACAAAAAAATGCAAAGCGTGGCCAATACTTTAGATAAGAGAGAGGGGATGTTAAAACATCTAGAAAGTAGTGGGGCTAAAATGAAGAGAATTTAACAAGGAGAAATGCATCTACGTCTGAAAGGGAAAAGGACGAGGCACCTACGATCTACAAAGACCTAACTAAGCATGGTAGTAAAATATGTGAAAAATTTGGGGTGCTTTCGTTAACCACAAATTAAACATGAGCTACCAGTGGAATCGCTAAAAAGGCAAAGCCAATCTTGCCTTTAACAGGAACCTGTTAATAGGAATCCAGAGACCAAATCATGGAAAATAAATTGTTCCCTTCTGCCCTGATTTGGTTAGATGTTTTGGAGAATTGTACTCAATTCTGGCCAACACGGTTCAACAAGGGACGCAAGTTCAGATGAGGGCTACCACGCCGGAGAAGGATCTAGAAACCAAGCGCTTTGAGGGACAATTAAAGGAACTGGGAAAGTTTGGCCTACAGAAAAGATGACTAAGAGGAAATACGATGGCAGTCTTCATATATCTGAAGGGCTCACACTGAAGGAAGAGTGGACGTATTCCTTATTGCCCCAGCAGGCAGGATCAGAACTAATAGATTATAACCACAAGGAAGAGAATTCAAGATGGACATCAGGACCTGGCTTTGAGCTGTCAAGCCAGTGAAACACGCTGCCCAGATGCCATGGCAATTTTTTCTTCACTAGAAGTCTTCAAATGGAAGCTGTCTGTCTGTCAGAGATGCTGTGCTGGACTTCGCACTGAGCAGGAAGGTGGACTAGATCAGGGCTCTCCAACCTTGGCAATTTTAAGACTTGGGGACTTCAACTCCCAGAATTCCTCAGCCAGCAATTCTGGGAGTTGAAGTCCACAAGTCTTAAAGTTGCCAAGGTTGGAGACCCCTGGACTAGATCAGTATTTCTCAACCTCAGCAAGTTGCTGGACCGACTGAAGAATTTTGGACGTTGAGGTTTTAAAGTTGCTGAGGTTGAGAAATACAGAAATACAGATTGGGATCACCTCTATGGTCAGTCCAAGTCTGATTTTATGACTTTAAGAATCAGCAATAACTTATGACTTATAATACGCCTAATTACAGCTCTTCCTGGCTCTGAGTTCTATGGATAAGGTGACATTAGATACCCGAATAGATTTCACATAAGGATATCAACGATGCCCTTGAAGTGATGTCCCAGTGCCTGGAGGCCGTACGGATCTGGATGGGGAGAAATGGGCTCAGGCTCAACCCATCCAAGACCGAGTGGCTGTGGTTTCCGACGTCCCGATATAGTCAGCTGGCGCCATCGCTGGCTATTGGGGGCGAATCATTGGCCCCCACGGAAAGGGCTCGTAACTTGGGCGTCCTCCTGGACTCACGGCTGTCTTTAGAAGAGCACTTGACGGCCGTGACCGGGAGGATTTTTCATCAGGTTCGCCTGATTCGCCAGTTGCGTCCCTTTTTAGATCGGGACTCTGTACGCACAGTCACTCATGCCCTCGTCACCTCTCGTCTGGACTATTGTAATGCTCTCTACATGGGGCTCCCCTTGAGGTGCACCCGGAGGCTCCAACTGGCGCAGAGTGCGGCCGCGCGGGTGGTTATGGGAGCAACGTGGAATTCCCATGTAACACCTCTCCTGCGCGAGCTGCACTGGCTCCCGGTGGTCTTCCGGGTGCGCTTCAAGGTTCTGGTTACCACCTTTAAAGCGCTCCATGGCTTAGGACCTGGTTACTTACAGGACCGCCTACTACCATCAACAGCCTCCCACCGACCAGTACGCTCCCACAGAGAGGGGCTCCTCCAGGTGCCGTCGGCCAAACAATGTCGGCTGTTGGCCCCTAGGGGGAGAGCCTTCTCTGTGGGGGCACCGACGATCTGGAACGAGCTCCCCCCAGAGATACGGAGGATTCCAGATCTGCGCACCTTCCGCCGCAAGTTGAAGACGCTTTTATGTCATCAAGCTGGCCTCGCCTAAATCTTCTCCCTTTTAAGTGTAAATTTTAAAATTTTAATGTATTTTAAAATATGGGTATCTTAAATTATGGGTATTAATTCAGCCAAATTTATTTAATTCATTTTATTCGATTTTAAATTTTGTATATCTATGTGTTTTATTTCATGGCTGTGCAACGCCCTGAGTCTTTCGGGAGTAGGGCGGTATAGAAATTCAATAAATAAATAAATAAATAAATATTTAATTTGCCTATAGGGCTCTTTTCTTCCCAAAATCTTTATCTTTTGCGTTTGTCTGTGAACAAATGCTTTTTTTTCCCCTTGGAAATTTTCTATACCTGATTCATTAATATTCTGTTTCATTCCATTCCAGCCTTGGACCCCAATTCTCATCAATCTTGAGCACAGTGCTTGAGGAGGATAGCAAATATAGTCCCAACAGCTGAGGATCATGAGCATCTGGCCAAGCTTGATATTAATTAATAACTTTGTCATTGTACACAGTATACCCATACAACGAAATTCACTTAACACCCAAAGACCAGGTCCAACACACATAACAATCCCCAAACACACTCCCACCCAGCACAATTCCCCACCCCTAAATCACCCAAACATCCACACAACAGACCAAGTAATGCTGTCCAACAGCTCACCGATAGTGGCCCTTTAGTTTGTTGTTGAGTGCAATTATAGCTCTGGGATAAAAACTATTCAGAAAACGTGTGGTCTGAGTTTTAATTGTTCTGTATCTTCTGCCAGAAGGCAACAGTCCAAAAAGATGATAAGCAGGATGGGAAGAGTCTCTGAGAATGTTATGCAATTTCCTCAAACAAGCGAGATTCGAAGATGTTGTCCAGGGCTGGTAGCTGGAGCCTGATGATATTCTGGGCAGTTTTAATGGTTCTCTGTAGAGCATTTTTGTCCGCTACAGAACTGCTCCCATACGATGCAAGAATGCCATATGTCAGGACACTCTCAATAGTGCTGCGATAGTAGGACAGAAGTAGATGCTGAGATAGATTTATCTTCCTGAGCATTCTCAGCAAGTACAGCCTCTTCTGTATGGCTCTCACCATATTAGGGTGAGAGTTGAGCCCCTTATAACGGCGGTCCTTAACCTTTCTGGCTCCATGGTCTGGCAGTGGTGGGGGAGATAGGATGGTTTCGCGTGTGCCAGCCACTTGCACAAAGTGAGTTTCATGTGTTCGTTGTGTGGCCCAGTTCCCAACGGGCCACGGATTGGTGCTGAGCTGCGGACTGAGGGTTGGGGACCCTGCTTTATAGCATTTGACCTGTAGTAGCACTGAATGTCTTTTTCTGGACACGTTCTTTTCCTATTCATACTAGTTTTAATGCTGTAAAATGCCTCCCAGTGCCTTTATGGAGTTAGGCGGCCTTCTAAGTGTAATAAATAAAAAATGAACAAATCAGCAGGAGTCCCGGCAACCTTCTGAAGCTGGAAAAAAATGCAACGCTGAGGACCTCTCCTGATTTTTAAGTAAACTGCCTGTTTGGAAAGAGAATAATCCAGAACACTGATTTAAGTAAGGGGACTACGGGGAGATTGCTCTGCAATCTAATATGCAGGACCTATAGCCTGCAAGTAACTGAAGTACGCAGAGAAATGGAAGAATAATTCATTTGACTTTTATAGCAATGGCATTTAGGCTTATATACCGCCTGATTATACTTTACAGCACTCACTGAGCAGTTTAAAATGTCAGCATTGTTTGCATATTGCCCCCCCAAAATCTGGGTCCTCGTTTTACCAACTTGGGAAGGATGGAAGGCTTCCCAGCCCCATCAGGATCGAATTTCAGGCTGTGGGAAGAGTTTGCCTGCAATACTGCATTTCACCACTAGACCTCTATTTGATTATTTAGTCCTGACTTATTACCAGGGGTGAAATCCAGCAGGTACTGACAGGTTCTGGAGAACCAGTAGTGGAAATTTTGAATAGTTCAGAGAACCAGCAAATATCACCTCTGGCTGGCCCCAGAGTGGGGTGGGAATTGAGTTTTTGCAATATCTTTCCCCCAGGAGTAGGGTGGGAATGGTGATTTTGCCACGCCCATCAAGCCATGCCCACAGCAAAAAAAATTTGGATTTCACCACTGCTTATTATGGTACTTTATAAGTAATTCAAGACAACAAATCTACATAATACTCCTTCCTCCTCCTATTTTCCACACAATAAGAACCCTATGAGGTGGGTAGGGCTGAGAGAGACCATTCCAAAGTCAACCAGCTGGTTTTCATGTCTAAGGCAAAACTAGAATTCACCGTCTCCTGGTTTCTTGGTCAGCACCCAAACCACTACACCAAACTGTCCCTAGACCAGAGTGGAACAAAGTCCCTTCCAGAAAATCAGCAAATTGGTATCCATGCGGTGAGCATTTGGAATTTACAGAACTTTGGGTCTTTTTAATTCAGTAACTTCTCATGGCCTTAGTTTCAGTGCAGGAAATAGAAATGACTAGAAATCATCTTCTTTTAATGACCCCATAATCCCTTGCGGGGTGGAGTCTGGGCAACTGAATGGAGCTAGCGGAGTGTTTTAATGGCCGGATGCCCTTCCTGTCACCAATGTGGAGTTTTGTTCAGCAGATATATTCTCAGTGTGCCCAGAGAGAGAAATATTTGCCTCTACCAAGGATCGAACTCACAACCTCCTGATTGTGAAGTGAGAGCTCCATCTCTAGGCCACTGCACCACTCCATAAAAATGAATAGAAATGTTTGCCCTAAATTGAACACAGGGCATGGTAAGTATTGATAGCAACTGATTAGAAATCCTACAGTTTCACTACCGCTAGTCTTAGCTGACAATTATCTTTCATTATGGACAAAGGTGGTTGTAGAGCAAAAATTAAGGCCAGAGGCATTTTTACAATCCGTAGATCACATCCAGTCCTTTTCCTGTCCCTGTCTGGCTAGCGGTTGGTGGTGGTAGGGCCAGCGGTGCATGGGGAGGGGGCAGTAGCAGTGCCCTCCACAAAACCCCCCGTTTCTTAGGTGACCCCCTTGGGAAAATTACCGTAACTGCCCACCCCTGCTGTAAATTCTGTATTCATATTATGTCCAGGCCAAAAAGTTAGTGTTACAAAGACTGGATAACTGAATTACCAATCGGAAGTCAACTCATTCATTCTTTCAATATTCCTGGTGTAGGCAAGACTTAGGCTTCCTGAGAAGCTGCCTGGTGTTTGTACATCGTTATTTCCTCCAGCTGTAGGAAAGGATTTTTCAGTGCCAGACAGAACATTCTTCCACCTGTGCTACTATTTGGCAGAGTTGCCAATATTTCCCAATCTCAATGCCATTTGCCCTTGTGATTCTGGGGAAATCAAATCAATTCAACATGTCTTTATTTTATTTTCTTCGAAACAACATCCTAACTCCTCTTTTACTAAGTGCACTTCGTAGAACGGATGGTTTTTACACCCACGTTACACCTCCAGACTCAAAATAGTGAAATCACTTTAACGCGGTAACCATATTTTTGTTGTGGTTGCAGCAGTTAGAACGAGGCAACGCTTGACATCAAATCTCCTCTGACAGTCCTTTCTCTTTCCTTTTGTCTGATTTCATTTGGCCGTTTCTACTGCTGATCCGGGATCATAAATTAAGAAATTGATTTGATATGAATCTAAATGTATTTCTTTTTCCCCGCCACAAGCAAATGCTCAAACCCAGCCTGCGCTTATTAAATAAACCTTAAGATAGATCTGTTAGGAGCCTGGTGGAAGAAAATACTATCAGACCTGGGAGTTATGTATTAAAATGACAGGCCCTGCAGCTAAGCTTTGAGGCATCTTATTAGCACTGTCTGGATTTTCTTCTTCTTTTTTTTCCTGCTTAAGAGGAATTTTTTTTTTTTTTTTTTTGGACTCCTGTCCTGCAAGAACAGCCTCTAAGACCCAAAGCCGATGCTGAAGAAGGCTGGGAGGCATTCAGCAAATGTGAAACAGAAGCAGCCAAGTGGCTCTTTGAGGGACAGGGGTGGGAGGGATTTCCAAGAAGGCACGCAGATCTCCAAGGAAAGAGATATCACTGCCTGAGCTGTCACTGGCAGCTTCTTATCTCATGTTCTGCTAGGTTGAGATAAAGAATGTTAATAGCGTGACTTCCTAGGGGAGTGACAATAGCAAGCAATTGCCAGCCCGGGTGGAAGAGGCTTCTGCAGCAAACAGAAGTGGAGGGAAGTAATTAGACCCTGCAACAGGGAAACAGTTTTGTTAGGAACCAAGGAAAGCAAAGCTTCCTTGACCCCATTAAATTTTAAAAAAAAAAAAATCACCAAAATCCCTACGAGGCAGTTAACTATCTTGGTTCAGAACAGCATGACCCGCTTCGCACTGGAGCAAAACCTCACAGCAAGTTCGTAGATTCCCACTCGGATGAAAGGGTCAGGGAGGGAGTGACCCGTGCCAGCTGTTAGGAGGCTGGGCCCAGCCAAAGTAAAGATAATAAATAAATGGAAGGGGTAGGGAAGTAATTCAATGGAGGGACAAGCTAGGACCCAAGTACACGTTCAATTTATATCACTGCAGCAGCTATCCGATGAATCTTTTCATCTTTTTTTGAATCAGAAAAAAATCAGAACTAAAGTTCCATTATGTGCAGAGTTTGTTATCTGTTTCTGAGCTGAAGGACGTTTCCCACTTCAGCGTAAAAGCAGCTCTGAGCTGGAAGGAAGAGAGTCCACGGGAGCTGAGTGGCTAATACATTTCAATAAATAAAAATAAATAATTTGAAAAGAACAATAAATTTTAGAAGGCCGTGATGGTAGTCCTTGGTTTACAACCAACTGGTTGCTTAGCGGCCGTTCAAAAGTTCTGACAGATCTACCTGAGGGGATAGTTATATGACCTGGATGCAAAGTTCTGACAGTCACCCCCCCCCATCACGTGTCAGCCACATTTACGGCCATTTGTAGCTCCATGACCACATTTTACAACTTTTCACTTGAAAATTGGTGCCTGTTTCAGGCTTTTGGCGAACCACTGGTTCGCTTAATTACTGTGGTGTTCGCTTAACAACCACGGATTTGCTTAACGGCCATGTTGATTTTACTTAACAACCGCCACAAACAAAGGTTGTATTTTTATGAGTGTGACAACTCACAACTGCGATGGGCAGATTCCACTAAGGTCGTAACTCGAGGACTATCTGTAATGCATTACCTGTAGAAAGGTACAATAAGAACTAAAAAGAAAGCCTTCACTGGCCTGAATTTCTATCGAGCCGAGTTTCAAACCATGTAGGAATAGAGCATGGTTAGTCTATGGCAGTGATGGCGAACGCCAGAGGTGGCACGCAGCTCCCTCTCTGTGGGAACGCGAGCCGTTGCCCCAGCTCAACTCTGCCGTGCATGCGTGTGCACCTCCCGCTGACCAGCTGGTCTTTGGGTCTCTGCCGCACATGCGGGGGGGGGAGGGTGCACGGGTGGGGCACATGCGGGGGTGCACATGCATGCACGGGGACAGAGGCATGAACTCCTGCATGGGCTGCATGCAGGGGCGGGGCACATGCAGGGGCATGAGTGCATGCACGGGGGGCAGGGCGCATTCAGGGGGCGCAGGTACATGCACGGGGCACATTCACAGGGAGTGCGCACTCATTGCATTTTGGGGGTTTGCACGTGTGCATTGGGCACTCGGTCTGGAAAAGTTTAGCCATTACTGGTCTATGGGGAAAAACATCAGGAGGGGTCTGGTAAGAGTTTTTTTCTGACTAACACATTTTATAAAAAAGCATAAGCATTCGTGAACAACTGCCAGACTTTCTTTGATCTATTTTCCTAAAGTGACCGGCTAAATGCCTCCAGGTATCCTGTGAAGCATCAGATGTTCCTTCTGAATGGTTAATTATCACAGATGATTACCAAAGATCCTCTCTTCCCCATGGATTCTATCTAAACCAGAGGTCTTCAAACTTGGCAGCTTTAAGACTTGTAGACTTCAACTCCCAGAATTCTCCAGCCAGCATAGCTGGCTAGAGAATTCTGGGAGTTTATTTATTTATTAGTTCGATTTATATGCTGCCCTTCTCTGGAGACTCAGAGCGGCTTACAATGCATTAAACAATAGCCTTCATACTTTTGTATATACCTGCTTAGTAGGGCTTTTTGGCCCCCCCGAGCGGTGTTCTATTTTATACAAAGTCAGCTTATTGCCCCCACATTTTACCTACCTCGGAAGGATGGAAGGCTGAGTCAACCTTGAGCCTGGTGAGATTTGAACTCGCAGTAATTGCAGGCAGCTGGCAGCTAAGTGCTACTTTAACAGCAGCAGTTTAGTCTGCTGTGCCACCAGGCAGCAGTCCACAAGTCTTAAAGCTGCCAAGTTTGAAAACCTCTGATCTAAACTCTACTTTAAACCCTTTTTAGTATCCACTACGATAATATTAACATTGAGCTGTTCACAGCTTGTTTCCCCCCCCCTCCACCACTGATTATGAAGCTGTTTTCAAATCAAAATAAATACCTACTAAATACAGGTAGTCCTCAACTTACAACGGTTCGTTTAGTGACTGAAGTTACAATGGCACTGAAAAAGTGACTTATGACCGTTTCTCACACTTAACGACCGTTGCAGCATCCTTAAGGTCGCGTGATCAAAATTCAAACGCTTGGGCAACTGATTCATATTTATGACGGTTACAGTGTCCCGGGATCACGTGATTCCCTTTTGCGACCTTCTGACAAAGTCAATGGGGAAGCCTGATTCACTTAACAGCCTAACATAACAACTGCACTGATTCAATTAACAACCATGGCAAGGAAGGTGGTAAAATGGGGCAAAATTCATTTAACAATTGTCTTGCTTAGCAACAGAAATTTTGGGCTCAATTGTGGCCGTTTGTTGAGGAGTACCTGTACCCTCTAGGCCCGTGATGGCGAACCTATGGCACGCATGTCACCTGTGGCACACGGAGCCATATCTGTGGGCACATGAGCGTTGCTCTAGCTCAGCTAGAGGGCCAAAATGATTTAATTTGATTTTATCTGGTTTTTAAATTTTTTGTATTTATGTATTTTATTGTTTATTTATTATTTTATTGTTTATTTATTATTTTATTGTTGGCTGTTCACCGCCCTGAGTCCTTCGGGAGTAGGGCGGTATACAAATCAAATAAACCTAAACCATCAGCTCCGGCACACATGCACGTGCTGGCCACCTGATTTTCAGGCCTTCTGGGCCCACCAGAAGTCGGCAAATGGGCCATTTCTGGCCTCCGGAGGGCCTCCGGCGGGTGCAGAAGGCCGTTTTCGCCCTCCCCAGGCTCCAAGAAAGGCTCTGGAGCCTGGGGAGACCAAAAAACGGGCCTACCGGGCCCACTGTGCCATCATGTGCCAAAAGCGGGTGTTAAGGTTAGGGGCTAGCGTGTGAGGGGTTGCGCGCGCATGCACAGGGGGGTGGGGTGCATTGAATTATGGGTGTGGGCACACATGCGCGTGACCCCCCCATACTTCCCCCGCTTGTGGCACGCAACGGCAAAAAAGTTCGCCATCACTGCTCTAGGCATTTGCCTTGAACTCAGTATCTGAGTTCGGTACCCTGGTTTCTGTTCTTTTGTGGCGATTTTATAAATGTCCTTCCGCTTCCCTCATTTGTAACCCACCTTAGAAACATCTGAATCCAAGAACGGCGAACATAAATTTAGTAGAGCACATCAGAAAAATATTCTCTGTGGCAGATATATAAAAACCTTTATCACGTTGACTGAATTTTGTCATTTTTTATACGGAGGAAAAAAAATCTCAAATGCTCAATTTGCACAAAGAGTATTATTGGTTGTAGATCATTTTAGATCCCTCCCTCCCTCCCATCCCCAGCTCTACTATCTCTCCCTTGCTTGTTTGCCGGCTTCTGACAAAGCAAGCTCAATGTGGGAAGGCAGATTTGCTTAACAACTGCAAGATTCACTTAACTGCAAAAAGGCCGAACATTGGATGCAACTCTCTTAACAACCACCTCGTTTAGCCATGAAGCATTCCAAAACTACATCCTAGAATGGTGTTTCTCAAGGACAGATAGTCCTCGGCTTATGACTTCAATTGAGCAAAAAAAAATTCTGCTGGTGAAACCTTGTTAAGTGGCTTTTGCCCCATTTTATGGGGCATGACTTATCACAGTCGTTAAAATGAACCACTGTAATGTGATTAACTTAGTAACATGGTTGTTAAGTGAATCTGGCTTCGCCATTGACTTTGCTTGTCAGAAGGGTCGCAAAAGAGGAACACATGACCTCAGGACACTGCAACCGTCGTAAGAAAGGGTCAGTTGTCAAGTGTCTGAATTTTGATCACATGACCATGGGGATGCTGCAACGGTTGTAAGTGTAAAAAACAGTCATAAGTCGCTAAATAAACTGTTGTAAGTCAAGGACTACCTGTAATGATGGTCCATCCTTCTTAAAGTGTGGGAATGCGGTAGCCATGGTGTATGTGTAGACCAGTCTAGCTGGTTGGAACACATATGCGGAGCTTGGCTATGGAAGAAGAGTAAAAAGGGTAAAAGCGAGTTCAGCTAGATGATCACTGAAGGGCCCTTTCTCTCTTTGTTCATAATATTGTAGAACATAAACTGTGTAGCAATCCCTTTGAACTAACATTCCTGACAACTGATCTCTGGTAATGGGGCCTCTCAGTTGGCAGGTGATGGGATGCTGGGAACGAAGCCAAATATGATAACATAGCAAGAGTTAAGTTTTGTTTCTGCCTTAGGTATCGCTTTCCTAGAATTCATGTGATTTACTGTAATATGGTAGGATATGAAAGTTATGTCCAGATATGGAGAAAATCCTTTGTATCACGGATGTAATATGAGAATGTATAGCTGTAATCATGCCTTCTGATACGCCCAATACCCTTGTTTAATAAAAGAGAGGTCTGGAGTCAGCTCGAGGCTCTCTCATCCCGAGAAACACTTGTCCTGTGTCTTCTCTAATCTGAACTCCTCATGGGGAGCCCGCCAGATGATTGCAACATTAAAGTTGCCAAGATTGAGAACTTCTGCCCTGGAAGAAATGTTATGTGGGCAGTTTTACAACTTCAAGTGAGTGATATGGCCTTTTTATACAAACAGAACTTCTACCGTGGTTTACACTGTGTGTTTAGCTAACTACCAAGCCATTCAGCACGATGAAGAATTTATGGTATCAAGTCTCATTATGATATTTAAGATTCAGCCATGCAAATTTTATATCCCTTTTGCTAACTTAATGTTTTAAGCCTTGCTTAGGCCGTTCAGAACATCCAAAATAAAGAGGAGTTGTAAATCATATTGCGATGGTAATGAACTGAAAAATGCCAGTCTGCTTTCAAGGGAAGTTCGGGGAAATGAAGGTTTGATGCAACAATGGAGCTCTGATGCAGCAACTTGCATCAGAGCTCCATTGCAAAACAGCGACTTGGATCCCTGCCCAGCCCCACCCAGGCTCAAAGTGAAGGAAATTTCCCAAGGAAAATTTTCAATCAAATTTGAGGGGAATTTCTCAAACCTATCTTCAGAAGAACCATCGAAGTTCATTATCTAGGGGAACACAAAGGGCTTACCCTTTTTTTAAGCCTTACAACTGGTACAAATTCTTTTGAACCTGGCAGGGTAGCCAGAGCCAGAATGAGCCAGAATTGTAGGGCAAGGTTACAAATATGAATGAGAGCTGAATGCAATGAAATTTCATTTTAATGTATGCTGATAAGTGTACATTTAAAGTGACAATAAAATTCTATTTTCTATTTTCTATTATTTTCTATTATTTTCTATTCTATTCTATTCTATTCTATTCTATTCTATTCTATTCTATTCTATTCTATTCTATTCTATCCTATCCTATCCTATCCTATCCTATCCTATCCTATCCTATCCTATCCTATCCTATCCTATCCTATCCTATGCTATCCTATCCTAAATATGTTGGGTGGCAGTTTAGAAGCAAAAAGAAAATTGGAACCCTGACATTGGGTTGAAAACAATAAAAATTGTAAGCCCCTGATTACAGGTCATCCTCAACATCACTGAAAAAACGTATGACTGGTTTTTCACCCTTACCACCGCTGCAGCATGCCTATGATCATGTGATCAAAATTCAGATGCTTGGCAATTGACCCATATTTATGACGGTTGCAGTGTCACTTTTTCTAACCTTCAGACTAGCAAAGTCAGTGGGAAAGCCAGATTCACTTAGCAACCGTGTTACTAATTTAACAAGTGCAGTGATTCACTTAACAGCTGCGGCAAGAAAGGTCGTAAAATGGGGCAAATGCCACTTACCATAGCAATAAAACTTTTGGGCTCAATTGTGGTTGTAAGACGAGAACTAACTACCCTGTTTCCCCGAAAATAAGACCTCCCCTGATAATAAAGAGCCCTGGTGGCGCAGCAGACTAATAGCCTGTTATTAACATCCAGCTGCCTGCAATTACTGCATGTTCGAATCTCTCCAAGGCTCAAGGTTGACTCAGCCTTCCATCCTTTCTAAGGTAGGTAAATTGAGGACCCAGTTTGTGGGGGCAATAAGCTGACTTTGTATAAATATACAAAAAGTATGAAGGCTATTGCTTAACGCATTGTAAGCCGCCCTGAGTCTCCGGAGAAGGGCGGCATATAAATCAACATTAAAAAAAAAAAAAAAAGGTTGACTCAGCCTTCCATCCTTTCTAAGGTAGGTTAAATGAGGACCCAGTTTGTGGGGGCAATAAGCTGACTTTGTATAAATATACAAAAGTACGAAGGCTATTGCTTAACGCATTGTAAGCCGCCCTGAGTCTCCGGAGAAGGGCGGCATATAAATCAAATAAAAAAAATAAAAAAAATAAGCCCAATCGGGCTTTTGAGTGCAAGCGCTAAAATAAGCCTCCCCCTGAAAATAAGGCCTCCCCAAAAATATTTAAACGCAGAGCTGGAAATCAGGTAAGACGGCAAGAGGAGCCCCATCTTGTTCCACGTGCCCCAAAATAATACTTCCCCAAAAATAAGGCCAAGCGCTTATTTCAGGGTTGAAAAATATATAAGTCAGGGTCTTATTTTCAGGGAAATACGGTACCTGTATTTATACTCTACAGCCTATACTAATGATCCAAAGAAACTCACCCCCTTGGGAGATTTAATCAAAACTGTGCTTACTGACTGCATTTAAAGACTACATTTACTTCTTTAAAAGCAACTTAGGCAAGAATGAAGCTGAGTTGCTTGTTTGTTTATATATAAAAAAAGTGACTTGCAACCTGATGACTAAAAGCTTGATATATTTCAGGAGTACAAATTTTCTGGTAAGCAATTCTTTCAGCTAATTACAAAACATGCAACCGTACTCCTATGTTTTGCTTATGATTCAAAGGAAGATTCTGAAGATGGAGAGCTACATTTCTGTACCATCCGGATTCAGTAATAGGTTAAAAGATTAAGCTACTTCTATGTTAATTATTGTTATACAATAATTTATAATATTTTATGGAACCGTGTTGATGCAGTGGCTAGAATGCAGTACTACAGGCTACGTCTGCTGCCTGCCGGCTGCCTGCAATTTGGCAGTTCGAATCTCACCAGGCTCAAGGTTGACTCAGCCTTCAGTTCCAACTATTAGAGTGCCAGTATGAGATATTTTAGCAAAAGCTTCATGTTTTGAGCTTCCAGGTTTAAAATTTTCCTTTTCTTTTCCAATCCTTTCTTAAGAGCCAGCAGTTTCCCTTCTCCCACTAGGTAAGTTAAATATCTATACAGACAGGTACAGACCTTTGTAATTTACGGTGCGGAGACATTGTTTGCTCTGGATGTCCCACAGCCGAACTGTTTCATCATGCGAGCCAGAGAGCAGAAGGCTTCCATCGGTGGAGACGGAGAGACATGTCACCTGATTCCTACGGAAAGAACAAGACAGGGGCTTTACTTGAGGTTCTTCAATGTTTTCGCAAGTGGTGCTTTCAAGAGAGGATTTGGGTCAAGATGCCCATGCTCTTGCTCAGCCGAACAAGGGGAAGGTCCTACTTCTTCAACATCTACAGTAAGTTGAAAAACAAATCATACACTCCACACTCTGAAGGGGCCCCCCCTCTTCCTGAATGGTCATACACGTAGTCCTCATTTAAAGACTGCCTCATTCAGTTGACTGTCTGCAGTTGCAACAGTGAGGAAGAAGTAACTTTATGACCTTTGCAGGTCTGCAAAGCGAAAGAAATTCAGTCAGTTCTTCTCTCTCAGCCCAAATAGTGATGTCATGGTGAAGATGCTGGACTAAGAGCAGGGAAGGGAACTCCCTGGGGGATTCTGGGCCAGACGCTCTCCCTCAGCCCTTGTTGTGGTCCGCCAGCAGCCTGCGGAGCTGGCAGCGGAGTTGGACAGCGATGAGGCTGAGGAAGAACAGGGGCCAGTCCTGGAGGCTGGGGAAGGCCCGGATGAGGGCTCTGCGTCGGAGGCAGAGATGGGGCCAGGGATATCGGGGAGTGATGTGCGGACTCCAGAGTCTCCAGAGGCTGACAGTAGAGAGGCAGAAGAACAGGAGCCTGTTCCTAGTGCATGTATGAGAAGAGCTGCCAGAAGGCAAGAGCAGCTACAGCAAAGAGGACAACTCGGGAGTAGGGCCAAGAGAAGATTGGCCCCTCCCAGAAGGCTTAAAAGACCAGCAACGGCTCTTGGGCTCTTTATCAGAAAACAACATTGATAGATTTGTTTCTTATCTTGCTGCATTTATTTCTTGTCGGCGTCTTCTGCTTCTGAACTTTTGCCAAGAAAAGCCTTTGGCAGGTTGCCTAATTAGACCAAGGTTGGTGATAAGGCTGAAGAATTGTGTTATGAAGAATTTGTTTTGAATTAGTTTGAACTTCATTGAGAATGAGTTAATTCTCAGCTGTTCCAATAAAGTCTGTTTGTTTTCAAACTGATTGCGTCTGATAATATCTACTTGGGCCTGGGTCACAACAAGAGCCAGTTCAGGTGGGCGGGCTCACCCGCGATTTCTGCTATCGGTTCAGGCAAACCGATCCAAACCGGCCGAGTACCACCTCTGATACTCACCTCAAGAACCCATCTGAGACTCTTAAACACTTGAAAAATGTCAGCGGTATGATTTTTAACTGGGGTCTTGCTATTTTGGGATTATGACAGACGTACATTCTTGCAGTAGGGAGCTGTGCTGGCCCAGGCTAATTCCAGTTGTGCCAGTTCAAGAAAGGAACAGAAAAGCGAGATGCTCACCTATGTCCTTTGAAGATCTTTCCGTTCTCCTGCTCAGACTGAAAACCTCTTTCTCTTTGCACAGGCTGAAAGGAAGGGGGGAAATTATATTTTAATGCACCATTCTGGATAATTAAACAGGAATGAAAGATTGAGGACACTCCTTCCAAGTTAATAATCCACTATATTCCTTATATTTTACTCAGGCAGTAGTACTTTGGTAGAGAGACCTTCCCTTTATCTGTTACCTAAATACTTTTAAACTGGAGATACTCAGGATCTTCCACTGAACTTTGGTTGCTAGAAGGAAACAGAGATCTGCTGTTGAAATTCACACCCAAATGTCTTTGGCATTTGAGGTACTGTAACCTTAAGGGTGCCCACCAACATTACTTTCCTCTCTGAAAATCAATTTATATTCCGTCCAGGTAGGAGAAGGAAAGTGTTCTGTCAAGATAGAATTAAGGTCATCTCTGGAAAACGAAAAATAGCAGGCTACGGAAGAAGCAATGGCCCTTAAAAACCAAATCAAATCAGGAGGTGGTTTTGTTCCTTCTAACCCAATTAGGAGAAAGCGGGATTTGGGGATGACTTGTGCTATTGAGCTGATCTGCAGGAACACAAAGTCCAAAAGACAACAGCACTACGCTCCAGTCACATTTTAATGAGGTATATTGTATTGGTTAATGATGGCTTCCTTTCTCCTTTTCTTTGGTGGCCTGCTTAGAGCCCCATGGCTTCTGTTCGGTGGCCGTATTAATAAGAAACTAATGGGAAGAAAGCATGGGCCATACAGATCTGACTTTCCATTCCTGACGTAACAGATTCAGCAGACCCACAAAATGTGGCGTTTTTTATTCACGATGTAAGGAAGGACCTTCTGTTTCCTTTATAGCAATAGCAATAGCACTTAGACTTATATACCACTTCATAAGCCCTCTCTAAGCGGTTTTACAGAGTCAGTATATTGTCCTCAACAATCTGGGTCTTCATTTTATCGACCTCGGAAGGATGGAAGCCTGAGTCAATCTTGAGCCGTTCAGGATCGAACTCCCGGCAGTGAGCAGAGTTAGCCTGCAATACTGTTTTCTAACCACTGCATGTTCTGCCCCAGCTACGGACCCCAAAGAACGCAGCACACACAAAGTCCGTACAAACCTTAGTTTACTAATTAAGGACTACTAATGAGCTTTCTTAGTAGTTGTTCGAACGCAAGTACACTTTAAATCAGTCTTTTCTGAACAAGGGCTGTTAATTTAATTTCATTAACAGCCGACAAGAATCCAAAGAGTAATAACTCAATTCTGAGGCAGAGTATTTCAGATAACCATAATCTTACTGTGGTTGGCAGAATGCCCAGAAGCAATTTGCAGGAAAACTGACAAGAGATAAACAAGAGCCGAATCAAACGTTTCTGGAATCAAGACGCGAAGGAATATGAAAGAAGTTGTTTTCTGCAAATTGCATCAGTCGTTGTCCTTCCTTAAATAGGCTAGGGGAGTGGCCAATTAGCCCCAAGCCTTACTCTCGAGAAGACCTCCTCCTGAGGAGCCACTCCTGCCTTTTAACAGCTCTGCGTGCTCATGAATCGAGAAGAGGCTCCTCGTCTTCCTCCTCTTCACTTATGGGAGCTTCTGGAGGTTCTGAAGGCCGTGGCTGAATCCCTGCCTCTGGCACCACATCTTCTTTAGCCTCCTCATTTTCTGACTTGAGCGTCAGCTGCACAGGCTGCTAGCGCAGCACCACACCAGCCTACTTACTGTTGGAATCAGCTACTAACTGCACAGGCCGCTAACGGGCCACAACACTGCACCACCACAGCTTATATTAGCATGGAAAGCTTTTGTGGACTGCTGTGTAAATCAGTAACTGCCAATGTGCTTATTCATGAGTGCCAAAATATAGGAGAATGTTTGTACGGTTGCCTCAGGACCTTAGAAATCATTAATATTTTAAAAGATTTTTTAAAAAAATGCTTGAAACCTGACAAAGGTATAAATCATGTAAGACCGCACTCCTCACCTCAAGTTCAAGTAGACCTTGATTTACGATTGTAAATGAGCCTGAAATTACAGTCCTAAGTCATTGTGATCATAGCTCACAGCATCGTGTGACCGGATTCAAAGTTATAACCATTTTTATGGCCATTAAGTGAACACCATGGTTGTTAAGCAAATCTAGTTCCCCCAATGTACATTTTTTTTTTTTGCTGGAATCTAAATGCTGGGAAATAGCTAAAAATGTCGCAAATTGTGACTGCAGGATGCTGCAAACTGCTGTAAAGATGAGCTGGTTGCCAATTGCCCAAAATGCGATCATATGACTGTGTGTGTGTGTGTGTATGTGTGTACAGCATAATTCCAAAGCTGGATCATAAGTCACTCTGGGGAGACCCATTGTAACTTTGAATGGTTAAGAAATCAGTCTCAGGTCAAGGACTATCTGTATCATGAGATTTATAAAGCAAGAAGAGAGGAAAAAATTTCACAGGGTTTGGTAATCCTGTGAGGTTTGGACCATTTGTTCATTTAATTTTACTTTTTTATATTTTTGCATCCATGCATCAATAGACTCCCTGAATATCTATTCTAGATTTCTATAGAACACAATGATCCTAATAGGTCTGAGATTCCATCCCACTGCACTGCCCAAGGCACCTGGGATGCTTACGAGATACTGCGCAAAATGGGACCTACCCAGGAGCAGAGGTCAACCTGGAAGATGGAACCATCCAGCCCGCCACAGAACATGTGGTATTCCGCAAGGTCGAGGGTCACCGACATGATGCTCACATCGAAGACGACAGAGAGGAGAAGGTTCCCGGAGGAGATCTCCCACAACTGAGAATGGGAAAAGGTGCAGATTAAAGTCCAGATTTTAGCTGTAATGCTACAAAATTAAACCTGGGGCCAGTCTAGGAATATGACATGCGTTACATATCATTAGCCCCCGACCTTTGCTCTTTCCGCCATGGCCTGAAAACGTGGCTATTTCACCTGGCCGCTTTGGACTGATGGGGGTTTTAATAGAATTTTAACTGGGTTTTTATTGAATTTTTGTTAATTTTAACCTGGATTTTTGTTTTAATGGTTTGTTTGTTTTGTTTCAATTGTTGTGAGCCGCCCCGAGTCCATTGGAGATAGGGCGGCATACAAGTTCCATTAATAAATTAGCAGTACAGTGGGATTTTTACATAGGGAGAGAAAGCTCTTCTTTTCAGAGATTCTAGAAAAAGGTTCGGGAAGCAAGAAGAAAAGATGAACTCTTATAAATGCATCTTCCCCAACCTGGCATTGATCCACACACTATTCCTTCCCCTGAAATTAAGCCCACGTGTTGAGCACAGAGCTTTCTGCTGTTCTTTGTCCTCGCTTGTGCCTTATAATCCAGATGGAATTTTATGTGACCCAACCCTGGGGGGAAACAGCCGCAGCTTCAGTTAGACAGGCTGAGGCTCACTGGTACTGCCAATTGTATAAAAGCTTGGAAGGAAACCTGGGATATCCGAAGGAGCACCAAGCCACTTTAAGGTTTGAGCTACTTTGCATACAGGCAGTCCTCGTTGAACGGCCACTCGTTCGGTGACCGTTCCATGTTGAGATGGTGCTGAATGAGGGGTATTTATGACAAATCCTCATAGTTGCGGCTGTTTGCAGCGTCCCTCGTTGCAAGTCGGGTGCTTGGAGACCGGCTTTAAATTATGACATTGCAGCATCCCAGGATCATGTAACTGTCATTTTTAAAACCTTCACTTCCAGCTTCCATCAAGCAAAGTCAATAGGGAAGCCAGCAGGAGGTTAGAAATGGTGATTACACCTCCAGGAAATGCTGTGGGATTTGCTTAACGATGGCAGCTGGGATGGCTGGAACTATCACTGTAAGTTGGTCACAGTCACATGAAGCTGTGCCTTACAACTGTGTTGCTTAGTGACAGGATTCCTAATCCTAATTACTGTGGTTAAATGAGGACCTGCTTCCCCTTGAAAATTGTAGTTGTTGAAAGTTGTAGACTGTCCCAAAGGTGCTTTTTTCAAGAGGCAACTGGACTTTCTGGTTTTTCTTTGAAGACGTTTCGCTTCTCATCCAAGAAGTTTCTTCAGCTCTGACTGGAGGGTGGGGAAAAAAACCTGACTGGACGGTGGGTTTTTCCCCCACCATCCAGTCAGAGCTGAAGAAGCTTCTTGGATGAGAAGAGAAACGTCTTCAAAGAAAAACCAGAAAGTCCAGTTGCCTCTTGAAAAAAGCACCTTTGGGACAACCATCATCTGGATGACTGAGAATCTTCATAGACACTTCGCAGACTGTCCGTAACACAGAACAGTAATAGGCACCATGACTGTGAAAGGTTACCAGCTTTGAGCTGAGGGGTTCATTTTTCCTACATTCCAGCTAAATGCCAAAGATATGGTGCTGTTTTTTTTCCCAGTCCTTGAATCGGGGACATCCAGCATTTAACTCAACTGTCTCTTTTCCCAATTTTTTTTTTGCTCTCCTGGTATCCTGAGACTAATTAGAATACATGGTTATTTTACAATACGTTCAGTTCCACGACCCATTTCTGAACTGTGTTATACATAGGACAGAAAAAAATCCATGTTGAAAACAGGCTCTAAATTATAGCCGGGGGGGGGGGGGTTGGGGGGATTATATTGCCCCCTCCCTCCCTAGCAGGGTGTGGGTCCAGAAAACGTTTAGAAAAGCTTTAGGAAAGGATTTGTTATATGTAAGCAAAAGGTTTCCATTTCCAGACCTATTAAGTATACCAGCAGAAATGAATATGCATAGGTACGTATTTGCCAAGCAGTGGTTATTATTTCCTACCTTAAAAAGGATTCGCCATGAACAAAGCAATTCAATTCCCTAGCCGTGTGCAAAATTATGCAATCCGGTTCGGGAACATTCCATTTTTCTCCTAAAACAGATTGAACTGCCTTTTCTGCATATAGTTTGCTGTTTTTCAAAAAAAAATAAAAATGGCTCTTTAGGAACAGTACGTTATTTGTGCTGTCCTGGTCAAATTCAATTGCAGAGAAACACTGTAACAGTTTAACTGGAGAATTTTTAAAGAAAATCAGAACATCCCAAGGAACTATTTGCACAAAACTATAATGCAGCTAGTCCTCAGCTAATGACCACAATGGAGCCCAACATTTCTGTGGCTAAGCGAAACAGTTGTTCAATGAGTTTTGCCCCATTTTACGACCTTTCTTGCCATGGTTGTTAAGCGAATCACTGCAGTTGTTAATCTAGGAACAGAGTTGTTAAGTAAATCTGGCTTCCCCATTGACTTTGCTCGTCAGAAAGTCGCAAAAGGTGATCACATGATACCAGGACACTGCAATTGTCATAAATATGAACCAGTTGTCAGATATCCAAATTCTGATCTTTTGACCAAGGGGATGCTGCAACAGTCATAAGTGTGAAAAACAGTCATGTCACTTTTTTCAATGCCGTTGTCAACCCTGAAGCTGACCTGACCGAAGCCATCTTGGGAGCTTCAATGTTGCCATACTGGGGATGAGGGATAGGGAGGGGGGGGATTAGAGATAGCTGGGATTTTGTAGCCAAAATAAAATACTTTCTCTTGGGAACCAAGGACATTCTCACACCTGGCCGGAGGAAGGAGGAGCGATGTCACCAGGCAACCAGACAGCGCCTTGATTGGACCATGTGACTGATGGTTTGGGGAGGGGGAAAAACTTTTACTTTTAATTAGGTGAAAACCGTGGGGAACTTCAGTCGGTTTTTACCAGCCTGTGCCAATATGATAAATCAAATAAAACTATTCTTTGAGGAATCTACCTGCCTCGGAGTTTTGTTTGCTGTGGGTATGTTACTTGGAACTCTGACAGCTGTATCTTTGAACGGTCGCTAAACTAATGGTTATAGGTTGAAAACTATCTATCACTATCATCTTTTTTTAACAACCCCATAATCCCTTGCGGGGTGGAGTCTGGGCAACTGAATGGAGCTAGCAGAGTGTTTTAATGGCTGGATGCCTTTCCTGTCACCAATGCGGAGTTTTGTTCAGCAGATATATTCTTGGTGTGCCCAGAGAGAGAAATATCTACCTTTACCTAGGATCAAACTCACAGCCTCCTGATTGTGAGGCGAGAGCTCCACCTCTAGGCCACCGTACCACTCCAAGTTGAGAACTATCTATGCTGCTTCCAAATTGAATATTTGTACCTTTGCTGTTTGGTCCAAAGAGCCTGTGGCAGCTCTGGCCAAGGGGCCACCAACACCGCAGCAGAGATCTGTGATGGGAAGGCTGTGCCGTGACCACACGTGGCGGGGCTCAGGGCTTTGGCCGTGTTCCACCTGTAGCACACTGAGAAATGATTCAGTTTTAACACAATAAATAGGAAAGTTGTACGCAAGGATGGATTTGGAGCTGCAAACATGCACTCCATTTAACCGCTAAAGCAATAATGCTAAAAATGAGTGTTAGGGAATTTAGGTGGGAATCAATTGAGGAGATAATTACAGGCTGCCCATTTTATTTGCAGCTTTTTTTTTTTTGATAAAGTCTAAATCTTTAGGCTTCTTCTTCTTCCAGTTGTCTCTACCTTCCATTTTAGATCAACGTATCAAAATCCGACTAAAGGAAGAAAAGGAAGTTTGTCAGCTTCCTGCGGACACTGAATAATATCAGAATTCATTCACTGGGGTGTGTTTGGGGAAATTTTTCCCATCCACAAGAATCTTTCCTTTTTTTCCTGACCTTAAGAGGCTTTTATGTTATGCTTTTTAGCCAAAGCAAGCAGCCTTACTTTCATCTGTGACACATGCCACTGAGGATGCTAACTAAAGAGAAGATTCTGTAGAGGTATCTCTTAACATCCTGGCCCATAACTCTCTCCCTAAATATCAGTATAAAAAATGGCAAATGGCAAAAGTTTTTGCAAAACTTGTTCAATTCTACAAAGTTTTTCGATCAAGGTATATGGCCTTATTGTTTAAACTACCAAGGAGATAATGTGATTTTGATGAATCCAAACTTAAAGGTACTTCTTTAAAACAAATATTAATAATTAAGTAATCCATAATTAAAAGTAATTTAACTTAAAGTTTAACTAGGACATCGTTTGGCTGGACATATTTGTGAAGATAATACAAAAGGATTGTCAAGGATCTCTTTCTGCACAAAAGCGGAACATACCTCCTCTAAAGCTCAGGACACTCCCAATATGTTAAAATAAAATATGCCCAAAATAATATTCTCATGCAGGAGCACTGGTAAATGCAGTGATGCTGACCTCGTGGGCACAATCGGGAAGTGGGAGGCCATTTCGATTCATACCTGTACAGGCTCCAGACTATGACAAGACAGTCTTTGGCTCCAGAGAGAAAATGGCTGCTGTCGTCCGTGAAGGCCAAGCAGCTTAAGTCCTGATAATGTCGATTCAGGATAGCAAGTAGATTCCCACTAGATATCTGTAGCCAAAAAAAAAAAGAAAGAAAAAAAAAGAACAGGAATAGAAATAAGAGATGAAACAGAAGGTCTGGAACTTCTCCTTCAAGTGAACAGGTCTATATATCTCTAAAATTCTGATACCGTTAACATTTAACTGTGTGAAATTTTGCACCATAGGGCAAGAGTATTTCAGCCAAGGTACCTCAAAAGGTACCTAACCTACAGAATGCATCCAAAAATCCAGGACCCGAGACTCAAGTGGAATTGAAATTTGGCAAATTTTATACAATATTTTATGACATAAAAATTATCACGAAACAATTTATGACATATCACAAAATGTCTTATTAACATTCCCCGTGCTGATGTTCGAGTGTGCGTGTGTGCAAATAAATGATAGACAGATAGACAGAGTGAGTGAGTAACATAATTCAATATGGGCTATTTTCAAGGCAGAGACATCTCTGAATATATCCCAAAATTTTAAAGATTTTTTTCCAGTGAAGTCGGTATATTAGAAGCTCTGCCATTGCTGTAGGCTTTGAGGAATCTAGTAAGGAAACAAAATAATCAAAATGGGTTGTTTTCAAGGCAGAGACGCCTCTGAATATCCTCCAGAATTTATTTATTTAACACATTTATATAGCTGCTCATCTTTCAACTAACTTCGGGCGGCTCCAATCAAAAGTTAACATATAAAATCATATGAAAAGGGGGAAGGGGGGGGAATGAAAAAAGTGTTATTATATAAATGTACATTAATGATGATATATGCATAACCAGTAAAACAGAAAAGAAATTGAAAGGAAAATGCATGTAAATAGAAAATCGGAGTTGTTTGAACACTATCTTGAAAATATATTGAATTGAAAAGAAAAACAACCAAGAGAGAATGGAGAGAGGAGTAGAGGGATAGAAAGGAAGAAGAGGAAAGAAGAGAGGAAAGGAGAGAGAGGGATAGAAGAAAGGGGAAAGGAGAGGAAGAAAGAGAGGGGAAACAAGAGTAGGAGAGAAGGTTAGAAAGGGAGGAAGAGGGGAGGAGTGGAGGAGGACAGAAGAAAGTGGAAAAGAATAGAAGAAGGGAGGGAAGGGGAAGAGGGGAGAAGGAGAGGAAGGGTTGTTGTGAAATAAGGAAGATATGGAATGGAAGACAAGCAACCCCAAGTATACTTTAAAATTTTAGGAGGAAGAAAATATCTATGATTAATAATGGCTAAGAAATTGTACATTTGTGTATGTTTATGAGAAATGAAAATAAAAAAACTTTCAAAAAAAATCATATCAAAACTGTAAAATCAATGATTAATAAAACATTAACAGTAACTTTAGGAAGTTTTACTTCACAGAAAGAGTAGTGGAAGGTTGGTAACAAATCCCAGAGGAGGTAATGGGTCAATCATCAGTACCTGAGTTTAAACATGCTTCGGATAAACACAGGTCCATCATCCCACAAAAAATAAACAAACAACAATAATAAAATAAATAATACATCTGTAACACCATCAAAGAGGGACATGGTGGCTCAGTGGCTAAGACACTGAGCTTGTCAATCAAAAGTTCGGCAGTTCACCAGTTCGAATCCCTAGTGCCGCGTAACAGGGTGAGCTCCCGTTACTTGTCCCAGCTTCTGCCAACCTAGCAGTTCAAAAGCACGTAAAAAATGCAAGTAGAAAAATAGGGACCACCTTTGGTGGGAAGGTAACAGTGTTCCGTGCGCCTTTGGCGTTTAGTCATGCCGGCCACATGACCGCGGAGACGTATTCGGACAGCGCTGGCTCTTCGGCTTTGAAACGGAGATGAACACTGCCCCCTAGAGTCGGGAACGACTAGCACATATGTGCGAGGGGAACTTTTACCTTTACCTAACACCATCAAACATCCATATCTGCCTATCGCAGGTCTTTGGGAAGGACTTGAAAGGCAGACAAAAATGTCAAATCCAGCCGGAACATCTGGCTGACTGTGCAGTGGACCATAAAATTAATAATTAAAATTGAATTAGTTAATTAATTAAAAAGAAAACAAAAACAAAAACTCAAAGGGCAGACTAGATGGACCACTGGGTCTTTTCCTGGCATCAGTTTTCTATGTTTCTATTAAAACAACAAAAACCTGGCCCCAAATCAAAACGTCTAACATGCATTTTTCTAGCCTTCTCCCAGGCCTTGGGGGGGGGGGGGGGGGGAGCCAGATTTTTTTTTAAAAAAGAAAACTTTTCCAGGGAAGGCAATACATCTTTTATTCATGCGGATAAACAAAAACCAAACGTAATTAGTATCAACAAACCTGGTTCTGGCCAAGGAATTCGAATTTGCTGTATATTAGGAAACAAACGGTTGTCTATGACAACCAGCCACTCCCAAACCCCTACTATTTACGGTATTTTTCGGAGTATAAGACGCATCAGAGTATAAGACTCACCTACCTTTTTTGGTGAGGAAAAGAAGAAAAAGAAATCTGAGCAATTTTGCCTCCTTGCAACAAACAGCAAACAGACTGCTTTACTTTCATTTTCATTTTCAGCATAGCTTGATTAGCACAAGGGGGAAAAAAATCTGCTCCAGCAATTTACTTCTTTGCAGCAAGCAGCAGAGCCCTGCGCAAAACAGCTGAGAGCAAATCAGCTGAGTGTCGGGAGGCCGATCCAATCAACTTGTGCTAATTAGGTTGTGCTAAAGCTGAAAGGAGCTGTTTTTTCTTGCTGTTTGCTTGCAAGGAGGTAACTGCTGCGAGGCAGAGGCAAAAAGGGTAAGGGCCAGTGGGTGGGCAGGGCTACATTCGGTGTATAAGATGCATCTAAATTTTCACCCCCTTTTGGCAGGTGGGGAAGGTGCGTCTTATACTCTGAAAAATATGATATTTCCCAGCCAGGGAAGGCCTGGCTTGTGTCCATGTCTGCTTTTCCCTGAGAGCCGGCTTATTGTTTTCCTTTGCTCTCCTCTCCTTTCCTCTCTGCACATACGCGCATCTGGGATGGGTCCCATCTGTTCCTCCCTCTCCTTTAGCACAGGCCCCGAAGACAGCTGCCTCTCCACCTGGGGGAGGACGGAAGGCCCCGGCTCTGCCTCTGCCTCTGATGCTGTTTCCTTATCAAAGCCTTCCAAAGGCTCCGAAGCTGGCCCAGGCTCACCCTCAACCTCCTCCTCTACCTCTGCTGGCAGCCTAAAGGCCACAACACAACGGCTCACAGGTTCTCTAGTACAGGGGTCAGCAACCTGCGGATCTGGAGCCGCATGTGGCTCTTTCACCCCTCTGCTGTGGCTCCGTCACTCAAAATATGCATCACAACCGTCAATGTGTGACACCCACCAGCATGCGATTTATTGAGCTTTTCAACCCCCGGTAGGATAAATCCAAGAAAAGAAAAGTTTCAGAAGAAAACGGAACGTTTAATTCAACTACATATGCTAGTTTTGTGGCCGCTCAGGAAATAGTCAGGCACGGGAAGGGTTTTGTGGCTCCCAGTGTTTTCTTTTCTGTGAGAAACAGGTCCAAATGGCTCTTTGAGTGTTTAAGGTTGCAGACCCCTGCTCTAGTATAAACAAGCATGCAGCTACAGAAAGCCACAAGATTCATCGTAACAATGTACCTAATAGGGTCGATTAAGAGGCCATAAAATGACCGTGTCAGATTTGGTAGTACCTGTGGATGTCATCTCTCCGACCTACTTTGCAAGAGAGGATCCTTGCACGGCAAGAGGCAGTGACAGCAGCTTTGACAAATGGTCACTGGGGACAAAACTTCTTGTCACCGAAACTCTTTCCTGTCCCATTTTACATGAAGCTCCTTCCTGGCAAGGAATCTCAGAAATTCAAACACTCATTTATTATTTTTGTGAAGTAACAAATTAAACACAAGGAAACTTGTTTTCAGGCCCATTTGGATAAGCATGCGATAGAGTGGCAAGCTGTAGCTATCCAACATAATCATATTAATCTGCAATACAGCACTGTATAGTAATTGACTTTTCAGGAACTTTAGACACTGATTTACTTTTATTTAAAAGGGACGCAGTGACTCAGTGGCTAAGACGCTGAGCTTGTCGATCAAAAGGTCGGCAGTTCAGCGGTTCGAATCCCTAGCGCCATGTAACGGAGTGAGCTCCCGTTACTTGTCCCAGCTTCTGCCAACCTAGCAGTTCGAAAGCACGTAAAAAATGCAAGTAGAAAAATAGGGACCACTTTGATGGGAAGGTAACAGCGCTCTGTGCACCTTCGGAGTTTAGTCATTTTATTTTATTTTATTTATTTTATTAGATTTCTATACCGCCCTTCTCCCGAAGGACTCAGGGCGGTGAACAGCCAAAGGATAAAACACAGGAATACAAAATTTAAAATAATGCCAGCCACATGACCACAGAGACGTCTTCAGACAGTGCTGGCTCTTCAGCTTTGAAATGGAGATGAGCACCGCCCCCTAGAGTCGGGAACAACTAGCACATATGTGCGAGGGAAACCTTTACCTTTACTTTACTTCAGTTTGGGGCCAGTATTATATATACTCTTTTCTCCAAATTTTATCCCTTCAAATAGCGAGACTGCTGTAATAGGAATGAAACTATTTGTGGACTGATTTATTTGCCTGAGGCCTTTTGTGACCTGCAAGGGATCACAAGATGACGGACAGCAAGCTCATTCTCATGGCTGAGTGTTTCATTTAAGAACCCCGGATAAATTCCTGAGGATCACTGTACTTTGTGTTATGAGGGCTAACCAGCATCCTGATCCGACTGGAAAGGTTAAGTGATGCACAACAATATCCAGACAGAATAAAAAAGAAGCTTTTGAACTCTTTTCCATTCCAAAATCAGGCCACTCCAATGCTAATGAGGTTTAACTCTGGTTCTGTATAACTGCAGACAAATCCTTTTTTGACTGACAGGCTACTGTGAACCAGGAATCGTAACACTCTGATTGCAAACCGTTATCCTTTGCAAACCACGTTTTGTGCTAACAGTTAATTCATGGAATCACAGCCATAGAGACAATGTGGCAATAGAGAAATTAATGGAGTGGTCTTGCCAACTGCTACTTTTTATCGGAGCAGCTTCCTTCCAGATAGATAGGAATCACTTCAAGTGGCTCAGCTTAAAACAATGGCTAACGATTCAGCAGACACAATACAAATGAAGAAAAGAGACAAGAGAAAGAGAAAAATCATCTAATGTCTCCGGCTAAAGCAGGAAGCCGTTAAGAGACGTTCTGGAGACACTGCCTTCTATGAACCTTCGGAAGATTAAGTGGTAGAGCTATAGCCTTGAACCATCCAACCAAATGGTTTCCAGGTTTCCACCTACCCCAAAATTTAATGATCGCAATGGAAACTGCTTCCAGCTAAAGAATGAGGAGTGGCAGACGCTTCCTGATGCAGCCATCTGGAAAGGTGCTTTTGGAAGCAAGTAAAGAAAGCAGGGGGTTGGACTAGAAGACCTCCAAGAGCCCTTCCAACCTTATAATTCTATGAGGGGTCCTTGGTGCCCTCTGAGCTTGCTTGTTTTCTCGCAGACGTTTCATTACCCAAACTAGGTAACATCATCAGTGCTAGTAAGGAACTTATGCCAGTAGTAAGGATAAGAGCCGAGGTGGCGCAGTGGTGGGAGTGCAGTTTTGCAGGCTACTTCTGCTGACTGCTAGCTGCAGTTCGGCAGTTCAAATCTCACCGGCTCAAGGTTGACTCAGCTTTCCGTTCTTCCGAGGTGGGTAAAATGAGGACCCAGATTGTTGGGGATAATAGGCTGACTCTGTAAACCGTTTAAAGAGGGCTGTAAAAGCACTGGGAAGTAGTATATAAGTCTAAGTGCTATTCTATTGCTATAAGCTTTTTACTACCACTGATGATGCTACTTAGTTTGGTTAATGAAACGTCTGCCAGAAAACAAGCAAGCTCAGAGAGCACCAAGGACCCCTCATGTCAACCCTGAGCTATAAATATTCTCCTTTATTGGTACTATGATTCTATGTTCTAAAACAGGGGGGTGTTGCATCTGGCCCGTGAGTTTGACAGCCCTGTTCTAAAGGAAAAACCTGATAGCCAAGGGAACGTGGGAAATTCTTGTATCAGATGCAAAAAAGTGGGAAAGCTGATGGAGTAGAACCATCCCCCCCCCCCGATGCATCTGGGCAGGATGGATGGGATTCTTCTGAAGATGACAAAAGAGCTACCTTGTCAGAAAGGGAGCTTGTTGTGGCCCGCCAGCAGCCAGTGGATCTGGCAGCAGATTCGGACAGTGAGGAGGAACATGGGCTAGTCCTGGAGTCTGGGAAAGGCTCTGACAAGTGCTCTGCGTCAGAGGCAGGGGGGGGGGGTGGCAGGGCCGTATGCCAGTTATCAGCTTTGGAGTCAGACATCAGTGAGGCAGACGAACAGCTGGAGCCTGGGGAGTGGAGTTTGCAGGAGACAATTGGTTCATTACTGCATTCTTGCCAAGTATTGCGGCGTCTGAATGATATTGCCCTGGCCACTCTCCAAGCCTGATAAAGGTCGGTAATTGTGAACTATCTTGAAAGACTGTGGGAGAGGAAAGATTTTGCTGGAGAGGAATTCACTGTAAATTAAATAAAAGGGTTTTATCGGGACGAGGACTTGGCTTTGTGCTGCTGGGGAAGCCTAGGTCAGAAAAGAGCTGTCAAAAAATGGTAGTGGTATATACGGCATTATTCTGTGCCGTTTGCAGGCTTCCTCAAAACATGAACCTGGTTGTTGTACGGAAACAAGAATTATGGGACACCTAATCTTTGCACAGGAATACCTCCATATAAGCTGACAAAGACTGAAGTCAGGAAAAAACCCAACCTGTTTTAATTTCATCTCCCTCCTTAAAGAGTCCACAGAACACAAAAATGCTTCGTAGACAAACAAAAGAAAAAGCCAACAATCCTAAGTAGTGTCAATCTTGCATAAGATGCTCCGAGAGCCATTGCGGGCAGAGTGCAGAATAAAAAAAAATGCTTTAAATAAATAAATGCTTTGTTCTTGTTCTGGATTTGGAATCGCAATCCTCGCGCAGGATAGTAAGTTATGATTGAGTCAATAAACTAACTGGTTGCTGGTTTGCTTCCAGGTCCAATTTTAAGGTGTTGGTTTTCACCTTTATGGCACAGGAACCGTCTCGCTCCAATGGGATTGGTCTGCCCCACCCACTCTGGCAGAAGAGGTGTATTTTGGACCCAATCAGCCAAAAAAAAAAGAAATGGTTGACAGAGTCCAGATGAGCCTTTTCTGCCAATCTCTATGGAGATTCTCAGTCATCCAGGTCATGGTTTGTCAGAATATTCATGAACTGGCAGAGACATGGTAACAAGGTCAGCCAATGAATACGCATAGCAACTGGATCAGCCAATGAGAACTGTTTGGAAACAGAAACTTAAGCAAGACGTCTGGGCGTGGCTTAGCTCTGTGCTGAGCTCTAAAACGAAACTAGTCTGTCTGCAACTCAGAACTGAAAACTGTTCTCTTCTCTGGTGTTGGTATTGTCTATTTATTTCATGTGTTATATTACATATAAAGAGAAGTTCATGAATCCTGCTGAATCAGTTACCTGTGTGTGCTTTCTGGATTTGATTTTTGCAACAAACGCTGACATGGTTGTCCCAAGGGTGCTTTTTCAAGAGGCAACTGGACTTTCCAGGTTTTTCTTTTGAAGACGTTTTGCTTATCATCCAAGAAGCTTCTTCAGCTCTGACTGGATAGTGGGGAATGGAAGGATTTATACTCCTTGCAGACAGCTGGTCATTTGCATCCTTTTTAGAGAGTCCTTGAGGCCACTTGGAGGTTCATCTGTGTCCTCAGAATCACCTGAGTGGTGCAAATAGGCGTGGAGCCCTCTTGAAACTGCTGAAAGGACTGTGTTGTAGCTTCCCCCTCTGTTGAAAGAGGACTGTTCAATTTTGACATAGATGGCCTCTGACCCCTCTTTCAAACCAGCGGCCCTCTCTGTCCAAAATAGCAATACCACTTAGGACTTATATACTGCTTCACAGTGCAGCACTCTCTAAGTGGTTTATAGAGTCAACATATTGCCCTCAGCAACCTGGGTTCTCATTTTATCGACCTCGGAAGGATGGAAGGCCGAGTCAAACTTTGCTGTCTTCAAAAGAGTGGCCTCTCTTTTCTGCCATGGCTCCATGGAACTTTGTGCCCCTCAAGGTGAGATATGGAGGGGCCTTTTATCAGGTTCGCCTGATTCGCCAGTTGCAGCCCTTTCTGGACCGGGACACCCTGCGCACGGTCACTCATGCCCTTGTTACTTCCCGGTTGGACTATTGTAATGCTCTCTACATGGGGCTTCCCATGAAGAGCACTCGGAGGATCCAACTGGTCCAGAATGCGGCCGCGTGGGTGGTTATCGGCGCAACTCGTGCCCACGTGACACCCCTCCTGCGCGAGCTGCACTGGCTCCCAGTGGTCTTCCGGGTGCAATTCAAGGTGTTGGTCACCACCTTTAAAGCGCTCCATGGCACAGGACCCGGGTACCTTTGAGACCGTCTTCTGCCACCAATAGCCTCCCACCGACCAGTTCGCTCCCACAGAGAGGGTCTCCTCCGGGTGCCATCAGCCAAGTTATGTCAGCTGGCGACACCCAGGGGGAGGGCCTTCTCTGTGGGAGCCCCAGCCCTGTGGAACGAACTGCCCCTGGAAATACGTAAGATCTCCGACCTCCGGGTGTTTGCTGCGCACTGAAGACCCTGTTGTTCCGCCAGGCCGGGCTATCAACATAATAGTTTTAAATTGGGGTATTTAAATTTCTGGGGTTTTAAATTTGAGCCAAATCTATTTAATTATTTTAAATTTTAATCGTTGTTTTGTCTTGTGTTTTTAAATAGGCTGTACACCGCCCTGAGTCCTTCGGGAGAAGGGCGGTATAGAAATAAAATTATTACTATTATTATTGTTGTTGTTGTTGTTGTTGTTGTTGTTGTTGTTGTTGTTGTTATATGCTCCCACCTGCTTGGCCTTCCGAAAGGGCCCCAAAACCTGGCTTAATGGAAGCATCCTCCTTTGGAGGATGGTTAATAGATTACAAGATTCCAATTCCATTCTGTTCTTGTATTGGTCTCTTTTAGCTAGACTTAGTTCATTTTAAATGTTTTAATTCTTAATGCTGAAGGCTTTTCATGTTCTTATTGTTTCTTTATTGTATTTTTATATTGTCGTCAGCCGCCCAGAGTTTGCTTGACAGTGAGATGAGTGGCATATAAACTTAATAAAATATAGTTGGTAGTTTGAAGTGGACATTACAGGGATGTTCACCACAAGTCTTGTAGTCCTCGACTTACAACCATTCATTTAGTGACCAATGGCACTGAAAACAGTGTCTGATGACTGTTTTTCACACTGATGACCATTGCAGCATTCCCATGGTTACCGGATCAAAATTTGGATGTTTGGCAACTGACATGTGTTTGTGGTAGTTGCAGTGTCCCAGAGTCATGTGATCAAAATCAATGCGTGAACAGTGTGGCACCTGGGCACCATACATTCCAATACAAATGAAATTGATCAGATTAAACATAATTATTACATTAAGTCAACTTATGTATTTCTAGTAACAATACACATCTATGTTAGGTTGCAGTCTATCATTATTCGATTATTCCACATTTTCTCATTATTACTTTCATTTTATAAAATAAAAATGTATACATTAATATTCCCCTTATTTCTATCACTTATTCTAGCTTTTAATCATGTCACCCTTTATTAAGAGACTTTTTCTTTCTTTCCTGCCTAACTTCTAATCATGTCACCTGCCTAAAGAAAAAAAGAAAAAGAAAAAAAGAATAGAGGAGTAGAAGCAACTCAGAACAACAACAAAAAAGAATCATCCATCCATCATCTCTTGCCCGCTTCATACTTTAATTGCTCTGCTTTAAAAGAAAGAGAAGAAAAAGGAAAAACAAATCAGAACAATAAATAAGAAAATCGTTGTCTATCCATCGTCTCTTGCCCGCTTCAATACTTTAATTGCTATGCTTTTTTTTTTTTACTAACTTAACACCTGCAATGATTCGCTTAATAATTGTGGTAAAAAGAAAAAGTTGTGAAATGGGGTAAAATTCCACTTAACAACTGTCTTACTTTAGCCTTAACAACTTTGTGCTTGACCCCAGAAACTTTGGGCTCAATTGCAGTTGTAAGTCAAGGACTAGCTATAATTGTGATAACAAATCAAGGGATATGGAGTCATAATTCTAAAAGTTTGAGGTGTGACAGGAGGAAGAAAGACCCTCAGAGGATGGCCACTCCCCCCTTTCTTCTCCAATTAGAGCACACTTGAAATATTCAATCACAACACACTCAAAGAGGCTGAAAGGAAGCATGACAACGTTTTCATTACCTATTGTTCACCCAAGATGGATCTGAATTTGAAAGCACTCTAAATATTGCTGTTATAAAAATAACATTTGCACTCTTTTCACAGTGGATGGAAGCCTGCGGTATTCTCATTAACCCTGGGTGAGAGGCTGTAGAAGAGAGAGCATTATCTGGTACAGACAAGAAAAAAAGAAAAAAAGAAAAAAAAAGAAAGAAAAAGAAGACATCTGCAATCCTGGGAAGACTTTGCATTTAAATTATTCATCCTCTCTTGCCCACCCAGTATCCAGATAGAAAAAAAGAGAGAAAAGAATAGAAAAATATTCAAAAACAGTCCGTGAAGCAAAGAAGGAATATGTAGCCAAGTGGAACAGATTCTTGAATGGGGTAATAAAATGTGGCATTAAATTTATGGGATAGAAAAATATGAGGATAATATAAGGATCTGTCGCGTGCCAAGAATTATCTACTGATCTGATAGCAACTCTCCAGCATGAAGAGAGAGAGAGAAAAAACCCACATCATTTATTATTATGTCTTCTCTACTTAAAAGAGAAGTGGGGCCTTTCAAAGGCCCTTTGCAGCTGTCACGCCATCACTTTCTCTACAATTTTTCCTAAAAACAGGTGAAGCTGAAGAGAAGTTGATGCTTGTCTCATCCTGAAACCTCTAGGGCAGGCCTTTTGAGGAGTGGATCAACCAGCAATCTTTTCAAAACCACCCACTCCCAAAACTTCACGAATAGCATCAAAGTGGCATTGTCTCTCACCTCAACATGTCCACCAAATGTGGAGCAAATAAGTGCAATTTTTGTAGAGAGACCAGCACATTTTGTATTCACAGGATCTTTCTGCTTCTGTCAGGGGAAAACTTCTTGATGGCACATTCTTCACAACAGTGGAACAATCCTCTTACAAAGGCTGTAGATTCTCTGTTCCTGGAAGTGTCAAAAGGCTGGACTTCTTGACGATTTTGAAATCTATCTTCTCCTCTTCTCTTCTCTTCTCTTCTCTTCTCTTCTCTTCTCTTCTCTTCTAGAAAACCATTTGTCTGAAATGGTGTAGGGTTTCCTGCCTGAGCAGGGGGTTGGACTAGAAGACCTCCAAGGTCCCTTCCAACTCTGTTATTCTGTTCTGTTCAATATAATCTTATTTATTAGAGTCATGATTGATCTGTAAATGACACTTCCTTCCTATAGATAAAAGGAACTATGCAGTTCCTACCTCCTACCTAAATAAATTAGAAGAACATTTTTGTTAGTTATATAGTTCTCCCTCATTTTATTCTGGGAATGTGCCAATTCGATCATTCCAGGGATAAGTCCATCATTTTCTGGAAGTGACTCTTCCAAAACAGAAAGTCCTGGATAGTGTTCTAGAACATCCTGGATCACCTTGGAAAGTTCCAGGAATACAACATGGAATTCCACATACAATTCTTTTGAATGGATTTTGATTTTCTAACAACAGAGTAGATTGCTTCCAGAGGTGATGATCTCTTTTTGACTTAACTACTCTCTTTTTGGGACCCACTATACTTGCAGCTGTTGCACTGAATTAGGAATTAGGAAGTTGATTAGATGGATTTTAATGTACTTTCCAATCCATGGATCTTAAAAAACAAAACAAAAACCCACATTCCACACAATTTTTCAATTCCTCTGACTCAAATAAAACCTGATTTTATATTTCTCCAGGATGTTAAGGAGTACAGAGCCAAAAAACACAGCAACTTAATGTTTGCAGAGAGCAAATCCAGAGAGAAGAGAGACTGGGGGAAGAGCAGTGAACCTTGCTGAGATGTATTAAGTAAAATAAAATTGTTATAGAGCGTGGGGTGGGGGGAAGGAAGGGAGAAATGGCATTTTTAGCTCTATTTAAAGTGGGGGGGGGGAAGATTACTGAGCAACAAATCATGGTGTCCTTCCAGACCAGTTCAGAAGACTGTGCTTGGTTACCAATGCCCATTACACCATTTGGTATTGGTGTAATGTGTTTAGGCTTCAATACTGGCAGAAAGACTCAAAAGATACTTAAATAATTTCATACACTCTGATCAAAATGGGTTTCTGCCAAAAAGACAGATTAAAGACAACGTGAGGATAATTTTGGAACACTTTGGAATATTATGAGGCACATCCTGAAAAACAAGTGGCTTTGATATTTTTAGATGCACAGAAAGCCTACAGAGTCAGCATATTGTCCCCAATAATCTGGGTCCTCATTTTACTGATCTTGGAAGGATGGAAGGCTGAGTCAATCTTGAGCCCAGGAAAAACACACTCCTGGCAGTTTGCAATACAGGTAGTCCTCGACTTTACAACAGTTCATTTATTGACTGGTTCAAAGTTACAATGGCACTGAAAAAAGTGACTTACAACCATTTTTCACACACTCGTTGCAGCATCCCCACGGTTATGTGATTTACATTCGGATGCTTGACAACTGATTCACATTTATGACGGTTGCAGCGTCCTGGAGTTGATCTCTTTTTGTGACCTTCTGACAAGCAAAATCAATGGGGCAAACCAGATTCACTTAATAACTGTTACTAATTTAAGAACTGCAGTTAACAAATGTGGCAAGAAAGGAAGCAAAATGGAGCAAACTCACTTAACAAATTTCTCACTTAATAACATAAATTTTGAGCTCAATTGTGGTCGTAAATTGAGGACCAACTGTACTGCATTCTAACCACTGCGCCACTACGGCTCATATTGACGATACGGTTATATTCCTTTGCCTAACTGAACTAATGATGCTGTCTTGCTTTTCTCCTACTGCCTGGAAGCTATTGAGGGTGTCCAGATGACGAGAAAAAAAAAAGCTCTGTCTCAACTATATTAGGTGGAAACTATCCAAGGAGAGAAGCAACCTAGAACTAAGGAGAAATTTCCTGACAGTTAGAACAATTAACCAGTGGAACAAGTTGCCTCCAGAAGTTGTGAATGTTGCAATTTTTAAGAAGAGATTGGACAACCATTTGTCTGAAATGATATAGGGTTTCCTGCCTAAGCAGGGGGTTGGATTAGAAGACCTCCAAGGTCTCTTCAAACTCTGTTATTCCATTCCATTTTTATTTCTATTCACAAGACTGAAAGATTGTGTGATGGGTCTTTCAGGAACTGGTTTTGGGAATTTTCCACGCTGGCTCTGAGGAGGATTGCGGTTCCCCCCGATATGCAATTTGGGGCTCCTCATGGACTTCCTTCTTCTATGAATCCATTGTGATTCTAGGGAGTCTGAGGACCAGCTGGCCTCTGTGGTCAAGAGGGCTTTTGTGCAACTTTTGTCGTATTACCTCAATTACAGCTGTTTCTAGATCAGGAGGCCCTCCTTGTGCCTTAGTTACCTCTCAGTTGGATTTCTACAGTGCACTCTGTGTGGGCGCTGCCCTTGGAAACCACTTGGAAGCTGCCGGTCATTCAGAATGCAACGAGGTGGGCAGCAATGAACTTCCCTCAGTGTGGCCTTTATAATACCACTATTGTGTGAGCTGTGCTGGCTGCCAATAGACTTCCAGGTGTAAGATCCTGGTGGTGATATTTATTTATTTATTTAGCAACATTCATCTAACCCAGGTCCTTGGAAAGGACCCGATAGGTGGACAAAAAGGCCAAATCTGTGTGCGATCAACCAATAATAATTTATGAACTGTACAATATATGCCACATGACTCCCAGCAAGTTATCACCTATGAAGCTAAGGTGGCTTAAGACATGTTTTCTCTGTTGTCAAGTCTGCCCTTTGAAGTGCCCCTCCTCACCGCTGACCGAGATAGCTGGACTCTAATGGTCTCACACAAAGACATAAAACACCCGGCTTTTCTCCCATCCGAGACCGTATGGTATACAAGCCAATTCTCCAGTGAGACTATATGTTATTATTAGCTGTCTCGATTAAGTGCCATTTATTTTGGTCCTGCACAGTATTTTCTTCTTTGATCCTGATTTTCTCTTTGATTTTTATTGGTGTGTGCCACTTAAAGAGTTAAACTGGGAGAGCGGCAGCTTTATAAATCTTTTAAACAAACATCTATATAAAAGTCTGACTCAGCGAGTCTGTTTACCAAGTCCTGGCTGTTGGCTGTTCGATAGAATTAAATGTACAGTTGCAATTTTAATCACTTGACTCTTGGTTTTGATAATTTCCCATTAAGATGCATTCCAAGAGAAAGAGGGAGGCCACCACAGCCTTCGGAAAGTGGGATGAGGATAAGAGGACTTACTTCCTGTAGCTTTATTAATATGTAACACTCAACATGGATTATTACCCCAGCCTACTTTTTAGAATAGAATAACAGAGTTGGAAGGGACCTTGGAGGTCTTCTAGTCCAACACCCTGCCCAGGCAGGAAACCCTATCCCAGTGATGGTTAACCTTTTTGCCATTGCGTGCCAGGAGAGGGGGGGGCGGGGAGGGTCGCATGCGTGCGCAGCTCCTCCCCCCTCCCCTGGCACATGATGGCCTGGTAGGCCCGTTTTTCTTTCTTACCTGGTTCCAGATCTTCTCTGTGTATCTGGGAAGGGCGAAAACAGCCTTTCCCACTCCCTTGGAGACCCTACGGAGGCTGAAAGGGCCCATTTCCCAACTCTCGGTGGGACAGGAAGTGACATTTTTTGCTGTCCCCAGCCTCCAGAACCTCTCTAGGAGTCAATAGGAGCCTCTCTAGGAGCATCTCTGCGGAAATTGTACACCTCCAGAAGAGCAAGTCCATCATTTTGGGGTGTTTCTCTACTTAGTACATAATATGTACATGAGTATGATAGCAAGGAATGATTTCTATCAGCTGCATTTATCAACTTTGCCCAATTTATCCAACACTGAATAGTGCTAACTTGCACAAAATATTTAACAAAACTTCTGATATACAGATACTTGACTTAAAACGGTTCATTTAGCAACTGTTTAAAGTTACAGTGGCACAGGAAAAAAAGTGACTTATGACTGTTTTTCACACTTACGACCATTACAGCATCCCTGATCAAAAATCAGACACTTGGCAACTGACTCATTTATGACAATTGCAGTATCCTGTGGTCATGTGATCATCTTTTATGACCTTTTGTCAAGCAAAGTCAACGGGAAAGCCAGATTCACCTAAGTGTTTCTAACTTAACAACTGCAGTGATTCACTTAACAACTGTGGCACGAAAGGTTGTAAAATGAAGCAAAATTAGCTTAATAACTGTCTCACTAGGAACTGAATTTTGGGCTCAATTGTGGTCGTAAATCGAGGACTACCTGTATTAATAAAATGGTAAAAACAGGGGCCACCTAAGGTAACTTTTGATTGATTTTTTAATTGGCCATTTGACTGAATCTAGAAGAGTAAGGTAAAGGTAAAGGTTCCCCTCGCACATAGGTGCTAGTCGTTCCTGACTCTAGGGGGCGGTGCTCATCTCCATTTCAAAGCCGAAGAGCCAGCGCTGTCCGAAGACGTCTCCGTGGTCATGTGGCCGGCATGACTAAACACCAAAGGCACACGGAACATTGTTACCTTCCCACCAAAGATGGTCTCTATTCTTCTATTTGCATTTTTACATGCTTTCAAACTGCTAGGTTGACAGAAGCCGGGACAAGTCACGGGAGCTCACCCCGTTACGCGGCACTAGGGATTCGAACCCCTGAACTGCCGACCTTTTGATCGACAAGCTCAGTGTCTTAGCCACTGAGCCACCGCGTCCCCAAATAATTTCATATCAGACTGGAGAACAGAATCCAGCGGAGTGAAACGGGGCTCTGTCTTGGGTGCTGTGTTGTTTAACGTTTTTATTGGTGATTTGGGTAAAAGAGTCGAGGGACGGATCACCTGCAGATGACACTAAATTAAGGGACTGGCTTATACTTCAAGAGAGAAAGGGAAGATTAAAAAAGGATTAGTCTTTAGCAGTGGGTTGAAATCAATATGATGAAATTTAACAGGGAAAAATGCAAAGTCTTGAAATTGGCAAGAAAAAAGGACGGCTGTAGGATGGGAGGGACTTGGCTGTACTGGATGCGAAAAAGAACTGGGCTTTCTAAAATGTAGTGACCACACACACACAAAGGTTGAGGATGTATGTGAGTGGTAACTTTATTGTCTTACATAGTGACATTATATAGTTTGTTACTTTCAAGTTACAGTGTACTTGGCAGCATCTCATTGGCTACAGAATCTTCCAGGTAACTAGAGTCTTTGGTTAACCATTATTGCTTTGCTTAAGCACTTCCAATATTTGGCTATAATTAAAATCTAACACACATCCCACTTCCTCTCCTCCTGTTCCTCTTGTTTACAGAATTAGGGTCTTATCTTCTAATGTAATTTCCTGGTGCTTACGTGCAAGTAACCTTCCTTATCTGAGGTTTGCCATCCAAGACAGGAAAATCCTTGCACATATGCAGATTGCAGATTCCTACACTAAAAGATCACAAGTTGAACATGAGCCGACAAAATGAAACGGCTGCTAAAAAAGAAAACTCTATGTTGGAAAGTATCACCAGGAATACACAATCCAGATTGTGAAAAATAATTGCCCCACTCTGCTTTGCTATATTCAGATCCCATATAAAACCATCTCTCCGGTTCGCGCACTGTGGTCTGAAAAGGACATGAGCAAAGTGGAATATGTTCAGAGACGGCGAGGGGACTGGAGATTAAGTCCTGCAAAGAATGGCTGCAGGGACTAAATATGTTTGGCCTGCAAACAAGAAGACAAGAGGATAGGCATGACAGCAATCTTCCAAAACTTAAAAAAAGAGTTTCAATAAAGAAGGGAATGGACTTGTTCTTTATTGACCAAGAGATCATAACTAATGAGTTGAAACTACAGGGAAATAGGATGCCTCACGAAGTGACACAGTCCTTTTTAACAGAAATCTTCAAACGAACGCTGGATAGCTTATCTGCCCAAAATATTTTAACAGATTCTGCAGCGAGTGGGTTGGATGAGTTGATTTCTGAGCTTTTTTTGAACTTTATGACCTGGCCTTTCTGATCCAAACTGGTTGCCTCCAATAGATTGGTGTTATAGTTTCTATTTGGGGATGTCTTTGAAAGAAATTCAGAAGCTGCAGCAGGTCCAGAATGTAGCAGCCAGACTTCTGTGACATATTCCTCATTGGGGGCATGCGACACCAGTCCTGGATCAGGTTTATTGATTATGAAATAAATCCATCCACCAGAGCTGAGAAAATTATTCTATTCTATTCTATTCTATTCTATTCTATTCTATTCTATTCTATTCTATTCTATTCTATTCTATTCTATTCTATTCTATTCTATTCTATTCCTTCCATTCCATTCCACTCCACTCCACATTTTCTATTCTATTCTATTCTATTCTATTCTATTCTATTCTATTCTATTCTATTCTATTCTATTCTATTCTATTCTATTCTATTCTATTCTATTCTATTCCATTCCACTCCACTCCACTCCACATTTTCTATTCTATTCTATTCTATTCCATTCCATTCCACTCCACTCCACATTTTCTATTCTATTCTATTCTATTCTATTCTATTCTATTCTATTCTATTCTATTCTATTCCTATTCTATATTCTATATTCTATGCAATTTGAAAAACCATTCTAAGCTGACTTCTCAGTGTGTACTTCATGCCATTTTTGATGGCTGTTTTAAGAATGGTGCTATAAGGATTCATTGTTATTTATTGACTCATCTATTTTTGTTAACTAAAGCTGTTAATAGTCATGATCTGACTTTGGTGGAAGTGAGTGAGTTCTAAATAAAACAGATTAATACAAAACCAAAGTATTAAGGCATCAGACTAGAAAACATGACATTCTAGTCCCACCTTAAATCATGAAATCCAGCCAGATGGCTTTTGGCCAGTCACTCTCCTAGCCCAACAGACCTCAGAAGGTTGTTGTTATGGGGAAAATAGGAGGAGGAAGGAGTTATTAGGCCTGTGCACCATCTTTATTATTATTAAAAAATAATAAAGGCAGGATATATACATGCATACACATATGTATTACAGTATATAAATATCATATTCATATACACACATACAAGAGGGCAGGGTGGATTTGATTTAAATCGAGTGGATTTAAATCACAATTTAAATCATGATTTAAATCACTAGTAAAAAGGCTTGATTTAAATCAACTCGATTTAAATCATAATTTTTAAAGAGCAACTGTCATCTCTGCTACTCCTTTGACCCACTGTTGACTCACCGATAGTCCCAGTGTTGCAGAATATACAGCCTCATGCTACATAACTAAGCTCCATTTCATGCTGAATAAACTATTTATGTATCTTAAATAGAAAACTATCTTATGATAGATTTTTACCCCAAAAGTTTTTTTATTAAAATAAATTCGATAAAAATAAAAAAAATCCGATTTAAATCAAAAAAATCTGATTTTTATTTATTTATTTATTTTAAAAATCATTGATTTTTATCCACCCTGCAAGAGGGGGAGAGGGAGGGAGGGAGGGAGGGAGGGAGAGAGAGAGAGAGAGAGAGAGAGAGAGAGATTGATTTCCCACTCTCACTGAATTAAAGAACACTTCCAGGTTCTCACTGTGTATGGTTGATCTTTAACTTTAGCAAATGTACTCTAACATAGGGGAGAACAGCAAGTCCAACTCTTCCACTAGTGTTTCAGCTTCTTAAACTTTCAGCCCTCTCTCTCCTTGAGCAGCCAAAACAACCAGACTGCATTCCACACCAATGCTACCAACTCCCTTACCTCCCAGAGGTAGATGCTTTCAGCAATACCTGCCAAGATGTAGAGACCATTGGGAGCAGCTGTCAGGCAAGCCACTGGACCCGGGCATATTATCTTCTGCTGGAGTTGATCCTAGAGACACAGAAAAAAGAATGCCGATGAGCACGGATACACTTGACCTGAAAAGGATTTCAACAGGGATCAGAGGGAGCAAGCCCTACCTGACAAACAAAAGGAGAAGATAAGAGCGTGTGCCAGGTTTGAGAGGGAGAAATTGTCACTCAGTGGTAGAACACACACTTGAGTTGCATGCAGAATATTCCAGATTCAATCATCCGGTTAAAAAAAAGGACCAGGCAGCTGGTGACAGAAAACCGTCTCTATGGATGCTAAGTGAGAACAATGTAAGATAAACATGTACAATTCGGATGCTGCAGTAAGACTAGAGGCATCCAGAATAACCCATCTGTTTCCCATTTACAACATAGGCTTGGAGATGCATTAGGAAGCCCACAAATGAGATACTAAGTCAATGGCTCTCTCCTACTGGTGCTCCCCTGCGTTTGGAGTGTAATTATTTTCAACCCTGGAGCTGCAGAGTTAATCCAAATACAGTCATTATCGCTGATGAAAATTCCCCTTTCTTAGCACTCCTCTAAGAATCCAATGGCCATTCTTGCATTAGAAGGAAATGCGTCTCTATGTTCTGTCCCCGTCCCACACGCACACACACCAACAGACGTTCAAGAGTTAAAGACTAAACCAGCCGTCAAAATCCTTTTCCTTATGATAACGGAACTTGGCAACAACCTAGTGGCTGCCTGCCAAGAGTGTATTACTTACGAAGAGGAGAGATAACTTCTCCCCGCTTCTGGTACATCAAAAGAAACAGCTCAATAATTACAGAGTCAATCAAGTCCAGAGATAATCCAGCAAAGTCTATAGCAAAAGTCCGGCAACGCAGAATGGCGTGGAAGCTTTCAGCTTTGTTCGTCACAAGGTTTGACTGGCCACCACGCTCCCTTTTATTTATTTATTTATTTATTTATTAATCAAATTTCTATACCGCCCTACTCCCGAAGGACTCAGGGCGGTGAACAGCCAAGATAAAATACAGACAATACAAATATTAAAAATCCCTTAAAATTATTAAATATTTCGGCCGAAACACAGATTAAAACACCCAATTTATAAAATCACGAATTAAAAAATTTAAAATTTAAGAATTTAAAAGAGGGGAGTTAGGCCAGGCCAGCTTGTTGAAATAGAAAAGTTTTGAGAGCACGGCGAAACGTGCGCAGGTCCGGGATCTTCCGTATCTCTGGGGGGAGCTCGTTCCAGATGGTAGGTGCCCCCACAGAGAAGGCTCTCCCCCTGGGGGCCGCCAGTCGACACTGTTTGGCCGACGGCACCCTGAGGAGCCCCTCTCTATGGGAGCGTACTGGTCGGTGAGAGGCTATTGGTAGCAGAAGGCGGTCTCGTAGATACCCCGGTCCGATGCCATGGAGCGCTCTAAAGGTGGTAACCAAAACCTTGAAGCGCACCCGGAAGACCACCGGGAGCCAGTGCAGCTCGCGCAGGAGGGGGGTCACATGGGAGCGCCACGTCGCTCCCATAACCACCCGCGCGGCCGCATTCTGGACCAGCTGGAGCCTCCGGGTGCTCCTCAAGGGGAGCCCCATGTAGAGAGCATTGCAGTAGTCCAAGCGGGAAGTGACAAGAGCATGAGTGACCGTATTTAACGAGTCCCGATCCAGAAAGGGACGCAACTGGCGAATCAGGCGGACCTGATAAAAAGTCCCCCTGGCCACGGCCGTCATATGCTCTTCTAAAGACAGCCGTGAGTCCAGGAGGACACCCAAGTTGCGAGCCCTCTCCGTGGGGGGCAATGACTCGGCCCCAATAGTCAGTGATGGCGCCAACTGACTATATCGGGATGTCGGAAACCACAGCCACTCGGTCTTGGATGGGTTGAGCCTGAGTCTGTTTCTCCCCATCCAGATCCGCACGGCCTCCAGGCACCGGGACATCACTTCAAGGGCATCATTGGGGTGGTCCGGGGTGGAGATGTACAGCTGAGTATCGTCAGCGTACTGGTGGTACTTCACCCCGAAACCACGGATGATCTCACCCAGCGGCTTCACATAAATGTTGAACAGAAGGGGCGAGAGGACCGACCCTTGTGGCACCCCACATACAAGGGGCCTCGGGGTCGACCTCTGCCCCCCTGTCAACACAGACTGCGACCGGTCAGAGAGAAAGGAGGAGAACCACCGTAGGACGGTGCCCCCCACCCCTAACTCCTCTAGCCGGTGCAGCATGATACCATGGTCGATGGTATCAAAAGCCGCTGAGAGGTCTAATAGGACCAGGACAGAGGAACAACCCCTGTCCCGAGCCCTCCAGAGATCATCAACCAACGCGACCAATGCCGTTTCCGTGCTGTACCCAGGCCTGAAGTCCGACTGGAACGGATCCAGATACGACGATTCATCCAGGTACTGGGGGAGCTGTCGCGCTACCACACTCTCAACAACCTTCGCAATGAAGCGAAGGTTGGAGACTGGACGATAATTTGCCAACACTGCCGGGTCCAGGGAAGGTTTCTTGAGGAGAGGCCTCACCACCGCCTCTTTCAAGGCGGCAGGGAAGACACCCTCACTCAAGGAAGCATTTATAATCCCCTGGAGCCAGCCTCGTGTAACCTCCCGAGAGGCCAGCACCAACCAGGAGGGACACGGGTCCAGTAAACATGTGGCTGCGCTCAGTCTGCCCAGTATCCTGTCCACGTCTTCGGGCGTCACAGAATCAAACTCTTCCCAGATAATACTCACAAGACCTGCCTCTGTCCTCCCCGCTGAATCTACCCAGTCAGAGTCCAGATGTTCCCGAATCTGAGCGATTTTGTCATACAGATACTGTACAAAATCCTCGGCTCTACCCTCCAAGGGGTCCTCCCGCGCTTCCTGGTGGAGCAGGGAGCGGGTCACCCTAAACAGGGCAGCCGGGCAATTATCTGATGACGCAATAAGAGTGGCAAAATAGTTATACTTCGCCACTTTTATCGCCACCAGGTAGGTCCTAATATGAGACCTTACCAGTGTTCGGTCAGATTCAGAATGGCTGGCCCTCCAACCACTCTCCAGGCGTCTTTTCCGGCGCTTCATCTCCCTCAGCTCCTCGGTGAACCAAGGAGCCAGGCGAGATCGACGCCGGGTCAGAGGCCGCAAAGGCACAACCCGATCCAAAGCTCCAGCGGCCGCCCTATCCCAGGCGGCCACCAGCTCCTCAGTCGAGCCGTGTGCCAGAGCCTCAGGAAATGGCCCAAGCTCCGTCTGGAACCTATCAGGATCCATCAGGCGCCTGGGGCGGTACCACCTCAGTGGTTCCGCCTCCCTGCGGCGGGGTGCGGCGGTTCGAAGGTCAAAGCGAAGGAGGGAGTGATCTGACCATGACAAGGGCTCGATCACTATATCCCCTATCTCAAGATCACTCAACCACTGACCAGAGACAAAAACCAGGTCTAGCGTGTTTCCCCCCGTGTGAGTAGGGCCATGAACTAACTGGGTCAGGTCCATGGCCGTCATGGAAGCCATGAACTCCCGAGCCACCTCAGACGCCTCACCGACGGATGGCAGGTTAAAATCCCCCATGACCATAAGCCTGGGGGTGTCAACCGCCACCGCGGCTATAACGTTGAGCAGCTCGGGCAGGGCTGCCGTCACGTGGCAGGGAGCCAGGTACGTAACCAGCACACCCATCTGCACCCCATGACCCCACTTCACAAGGAGGGACTCACAACCAGCCGTCTGAGGAACAGTGACCTCCCTCGGACCAAGACCTTCTCTAATGACAACCGCCACCCCCCCGCCCCTCCCCTGTGTCCTCGGCTGATGGAATGCGCGGAAACCGGGTGGGCACATCTCAACGAGGGGAACCCCCCCCTCCTGGCCCAACCAGGTCTCCGTAATACCCGCCAGGTCCGCTCCCCCCTCCTGAACAAGATCACAAATGAGGGGGGCTTTATTTACCACGGACCGGGCGTTGCACAGCATCAGCCGAAGGCCCAGGGCCTGAGGGTCTGTGCAACCTGGGGAACGAGAGGAGCATTGGAGGCCGGAGCGCGCCACCGCTTGGAGCCAGCGGGCGCGTGCTCCCACAACCTGATGTGGCCCCCTGCTCCCGCCATATCTGCCCCTCCCACCCACAGTACTGATGTAATGACCATCCATAACACAAGCTCTAACCCCCACCTTGACCCCGGTTCCCGCATCTCTAGTGCCGTGCTCTTCAGCCGGCTCTGGCCTCCTCCCCGACAGGTTCTCCCCCAAACCCACCGAACCCACCCCCCTCCCAGAAACCTTTAAAACCTTATCTAAAAATTTCCCTAAAAAACCCCACAACCCCCTCCTCGCCGCATGCCACCTCTCGGGATTCCAAAATCCGTCATCAAGGTAGGCCCTCGATAGTGAGGAGGGCCAAACCTGCGAGAGGGGGGAGTCTCGCAGCGCAAGCAGGTCAGCAGCCGTAAACATCGCACAAAAACAGAGATGGAGAGTCAATTGGTCAGGGCTTCACCAGATCGTCCAATAATACTGGGTCAAAGTAGATCTTCATATCAGGAGCTGGTTCACTGCCCTCTCACGACAGTGAAAGGGGCCAGTGACATCCCCCCACGTCTGGAGGATAATTATCCCAGTCACCCTCTCACAGTGACTGGGGCAGATGACACTGACAATAAAGTCACAATAGTCCATCCTTTCATCTGGCGGATGACAAACAGCCCCCTCAGCACCTGCACACCATTTTGCCCAGTTCTCCTCCAGTTTGGGGTCGCACAAGAAGCCAGCAATTTGTAAAGTTATTAGAAACAATGTTGATAATCCCACAGGCACAAGTTCTTCCCTGGGGCGAAAGTAGGGATAGCAGACAAAAAAACCCAGTCCAAGTCCAGGGTGGGTGGCCATCAAAGGCCAACACCCACACATACCTGAGGGAAGAAGGGGGGGGAGAGAAGCCACCCGAGGCGACCAATAGAGCCCTGGTCAGCCTCCCGCCTCTCCTGTCCCAAAACTCCCCAAATCCCCAGTCTCAGCTCTGATGACAAACAAACCCCGGATAACAGGGGTCAAGGCTCAAAAAAGAGCAGATGGTAATCCTGAGGGCAAGGCAAGGCTGTCCGTATTCCCCCATCCACCTGCTACAAGTTCTTTCCACAGCTGGATGATCCGTGGCTGCCATTGCCTTCCGCCGGCGCCGGCGCCACCACCGCCACGGCCGGCTCGTAACCAGCACCCTGGGCTCCCCATGGCACCTCCAGGACCCCCGAAAAACGTCCGAAGAGCGTCCCAGAGATCCGTGAGGGGCGAGGGGATGAAGGGCACCTCCAAGCCGCCGCCGCCGCATAGTAACGCCGCCCGCCGCCGAAACGCTCCGGCTTCCACTCCTCCCGGCACTGACAAGCCGGAAACAGCTGTTTTTAGCAGGCCGCCGCCCCATCTCCCGCGGCGGCTTCAAACAGCGCGTCCCGCCCTGCCCTGATATTCCGGAGGGCGAAAAAGCCCTCAGCAGGCAGGGTGGGCATTCCCCTCATTGGGACTGGAGCCGGAGATTGTTAAAGCGGCTCCCGAAGACCCCTGACACCAGCGACCTCTCCATCTCCTCGCGGAGCTCAGCCGACCGCCGCCATCTTGGGACAAGCCGGAAGAGAAGATCTTTGTAGTGTGCTTTAGTGTGTGGGGTGTGGTCCAGTGACTCAGCCTAATCTCGGGCACGCCTTTTCTTCTGTTGCGCGCGCTTATCTCTGCGACTCTGGCGTGGATCCAGCCAAGACTCATTACTCTCATCACTGTCCACCTGTGGCTGCGTGGACGTGCTTGGCCCCGGCCCTATCTCTTGCCCTTTGGCGGACACCGAAGGCATTGCCAAAGAGGAGGGTCCTGGAGAGGGAGGCCTTGCCAACTCCTCTCCTTCACTCTCGGAGTCCTCTCCTGCCGATGACACAGGCTCAGGTAACGGAGCCACAACACTCTAAGATACACCGTGTGCAAAGAAGTCCTTTATTAATTTCTTGCCGAATGAGCCCCTAAATAATCAAGCTGTAGCATTATAAGGAGCAAAATACCTTCCCGCTTACTCTTTATTGCTTGACTGAATGCCAAACACTAAACTGCACCTAAATGAGAACTCCTACAAACAGGATTACAAGTGTTCTGTGCCTTCCATACAATCTGAGATTGTCAACTCTAAATCTTCCAGGTGTAAAATACTCCAGGTTTGGGTGATGGGCCATTTAAAGAGAGAGATCAATTCACAAAAGATAAATCTTAATTACCAGAGGCCAAGGTAGCTTCTAAGTAGGACATTGGGATCTCTCCATCCCCGAGATCCAACGAAGCCATTTTTATGTTCATAAAAGGCACAAGGGAATGTTAGCAATACCAAACTCTATCCCTATTGCGGATTTTAGTATTTTTAAAATAAGAGGTAATTTTGATGAGTTGCATTAAATACATATCCCACATTGGGGCAACGTTCCTTTCCTCCTGTTGTTTTTCTTTCCTGTTTTATCATGTTCTATCACATCCAATTTTACTTTTTATGTTCTACTGGTTTTTTCTTTATTGTTGGCTTGCGTTTATCTAATTTGTATTCAGACAGTTAACAATTACTAATGTGCTACTCACAGCAAGATGATTTTTTTTGTTACTACAAGACTACTTTATAATACACATTAAGATACACTTCAGCTTTTACAAAAATTGATATTGGAATGATAGTTATTTATGGGCCATCAGAATTCATTTAACAGAATTTCGTTAGGCTTAAGATAAAAGGGTTGGAAGAATGTTTCTATGGATACTGCTAGATGGGAGTCATTAAATCTTACTTCCCGGGATAGGAAAAACAATTTTTAAATTGAAATTGCAGGGTACTTTATATTTTGTATGGACTTCCTTATATACACGTTCTGAAAACACTGTACCGTTTCATATATTTCGATGTGGTTTTCTAATTCTGAAGTTATCTTTGAAGAAGATGCAACTGTCAATTCAAGATGAGTGTTTCATTTTTCCAAATCTTGACTCAGAGTACTATGCATGCCTTTCAACTGGAATCAAATTCTGCTCATTTTCATGCAGCATAAATTCTTCATCCTCGACACTTTTGGAATATCTGTACAGTATACAGATAGTCCTTGACCTATGACCGCAATTGAGCCCAAAATTTCCGTTGCTAAGCACGGAAGTTGTTAAGTGAGTTTTGCCCCACTTTACAGACTTTTTGCCACAGTTGTTAAATGAATCACTGCAGTTGTTGACTGCATCTCTAACGATCCATCAGTGATCAGTGTCAGTCAAGACAATGATGAATCCGCATACAGACGGAAGGTTGAACAACTAGCCTCGTGGTATGACCGAAATAATCTGGAACTGAACACACTCAAAACCATAGAAATGGTGATAGACTTTAGGAGAAACCCTTCCATACTTCCACCTCTCACAATACTAGACAACACAGTATCAACAGTAGAGACCTTCAAATTTCCAGGTTCTACCATATCACAAGATCTAAAATGGGCACCTAACATCAAAAAAGTTATCAAAAAAGCGCAACAAAGAATGTTCTTTCTGTGCCAACTCAGAAAGCTCAAACTGCCCAAGGAGCTGCTGATACAGTTCTACAGAGGAATTATTGAGTCTGTCATCTGCACCTCTATAACTGTCTGGTTTGGTTCTGCAACCCAACAAGACAGACTCAGACTTCAGAGGATAATTAGAACTGCAGAAAAAAACAATTGCTACCAACCTGCCTTCCATTGAGGACCAGTAAACTGCACCAGTCAAAAAGAGGGCTGTGAAAATATTCACAGACCTGTCGCATCCTGGACATAAACTGTTTCAACTCCTACCCTCAAATCAACGCTATAAAGCACTGCACACCAGAACAACTAGACACAAGAACAGTTTTTTCCCGAACGCCATCACTCTGCTAAACAAATAATTCCCTCAACACTGTCAAACTAATTACTAAATCTGCACTATTAATCTTCTCATCATTCCCACCACCCATCTCCTTCCACTTATGACTGTAATTTTGTTACTTGTATCCTTAGGATTTATATTGATATTGTTTCCTGATTGCTTATTTGTACCCTATGATTATCATTAAGTGTTGTACCTTATGATTCTTGATGAACATATCTTTTCTTTTATGTACACTGAGACAAATGTACCTAGGTACATTTGTCTATGTACCTAGACAAATCCTTGTGTGTCCAATCACACTTGGCCAATAGAAAATTCTATTCTATTCTATTCTATTCTATTCTATTCTATTCTATTCTATTCTATTCTATTCTATTCTATTCTATTCTATTCTATTGTTAAGTGAAACATTTGGTCATTTCATGATACTGGCTTCCCCATTGACTTAGCTTGTTGAAAGCTGGCTAGGAAGGTTACAAATGATCGCATCACTCCAGGACAGTGCAACTCATGCCAGTTGCCAAGCACCCTAATTTTGATCTTGTAACTATGGGGATGCTGTGATGGTTATAACTGTGAAAACCAGTCAGAAGTTTTCAGTGCCATTGTAACTTCGTATGGTCACTAAATGAATGGTTGTAAGTTCAGGACTGCCTGTACAATGCCTTAAGTAATTGGACAATTTCAAAATCAAGATATTTTAAATTTTGTTATATATTCTTTACTACTACTGAATATCATACTATCCTATTTCTGGAAAAATGGATTTAATCCTTTTTCTCGTGCTAAATTGATGCAATAGCCCAGATCTCAAAACTGATTTAAAAATGACTTTACCGAAGGTATTAATGTTGTGAACTTTACATTAGCTCAACTAGCAGATGATAACAAGGAGTTTTAATTTCTATGTTACGAGATATACGGTAGTAAATACCATTTGTCAGTTGCCACCCTGTGGCAGCATCTACAATTACATTAACTGCCATCTCAATTTGGACCAGAGGCATTTTCAGCCTCAAAGAAATCTAAAGTATTAGATGGGAGCATTAAATCCTATAAGACCATAAAAGCTCAGTCTTCATAAATAGCTATTATCAAATCAATCTGATATGAAAACTTTAAAGTGAGAATGCAATAAGGAACGGACTCCCAATTTGCTCAAACGACAAAGAAAATATTTTAACCTCAATACTAAACGTCTCATTAGATCTTAGATTACATCTTATACGACAAAAAAATAATTATTTCAAACCAGCTGGGTCCTACTGCATTTGTGCAGAAAAGGGATAAATAAATTCACCAGAATAGCACTTCATGAAAATATACGCTGTTGTAATGACCTAAAAACAGAGGGGACAGCAGAGACAGAAAGTGGATAGAGTGGGAAAGGAAAGTGCAGAGGTGCTATAGAGAGGTAGAGTGAATGGACAGGTGTAGGGTGCTGCAGAAAAGTCAAGTTTGGGACGAGTGGACAAGCCCAGGCGGGTAAGCAACAGTTGAATCTGAAGTGAAGAAACATAAGGAAAAGATGCTGAGAACCCCCAAAGGTGTTTTTTCAAGAGGCAACTGGACTTTTTCTTTGAAGACGTTTCGTTTCTCATCCAAGAAGGTTCTTCAGCTCTGACTTCTTGGATGAGAAGTGAAACATCTTCAAAGAAAAAACAGGAAAGTTCAATTACCTCCTGAAAAAGCACCTTTGGGACAACCATGACCTGGATGACTGAGAATCTCTACAGACTTTATTTTATTTATTTTATTTTATTTTCCAATTTCTATACCGCCCTTCTCCCTGAGGACTCAGGGCGGTGAACAGCCAGAATTAAAAACACGCAATACAAATATTAAAAACAATTAAAATATATATAAATTTGGCCCAGCAAATTAAAAATCACTACCAATTAAAACATTTTAAAAAATTTCTTCTTAAGCCAGCCCGGCTTGCTGGAAAAGGAAGGTTTTAAGGGCACGGCGGAAGGCACCGAGGTCTTGGATTCTCCTTATCTCTGGAGGCAATTGATTCCAGAGGGTAGGAGCCCCCACAGAGAAGGCTCTCCCCCTGGGGGTCACCAGCCTGCACTGTTTGGCTGATGGCACCCCGAGGAGGCCCTCTCTGTGGGAGCGCACGGGTCGATGGGAGGTCGTCGGTAGCAGCAGGCGGTCTCGAAGATAGCTAGGCCCTATGCCATGGAGCGCTTTAAAGGTGGTAACCAACACCTTGAAGCGCACCCGGAAGACCACCGGGAGCCAGTGCAGCTCGCGCAGGAGCGGTGTTACATGGGAGCGCCATGCTGCTCCCGTCACTACCTGCGCTGCTGCGTTCTGGACCAGTTGGAGCCTCCGGGTGCTCTTCAAGGGGAGCCCCATGTAGAGAGCGTTGCAGTAGTCAAGGCGAGAGGTGACGAGGGCATGAGTGACTGTGCACAGGGAATCCCGATCAAGAAAGGGCTGCAACTGGCGAATCAGGCGAACCTGACAAAAGGTCCCCCTGGTTACAGCCGTCAGATGTTCCTCCAAGGACAGCTGCATATCCAGGAGGACTCCCAGATTGTGAGCCCTCTCTGTGGGGGCCAAAGACTCGCCCCCAATAGTCAGTGATAGAGTCAACTGACTATATCGGGATGCCGGGAGCCACAGCCACTCAGTCTTGGAAGGGTTGATCTTGAGCCTGTTCCTCCCCATCCAGATCCGCACAGCCTCCAGGCACTGGGACATCACTTCAAGGGCATCGTTGGGGTGGCCTGGGATAAGGAGACTTACCCTGAGAACACTGACAGATGGGCTGGTACGCAGGCCACATGGAAGAGGATGAAAGACGTACATCTGCACTGCATTATTTGCCTCTCTCTCAGATTTGTCTTGGCTAAAATCTGAATTAACCCATGTCAGTGATGCCTAACCTTTTCTGGACCAAGTGCCCAAAGCGTGCCAGAACCCCCAAAATACAATGTGTGCGCAGCGCCCATGGATGTGCCCCCCCGCATGTGTGTGCGGCCGCCCGCATAAACCCTGACCCCCCCGCATGCGCGGCAGACCTGAAGACCAGCTGGCTGGTGGGATCGCGTGCCCACAGAGAGGGTGCTGCATGCCACCTGTGGCACGCGTGCCATAGGTTCGCCATCATGGACCTAGGTAATCAGTGTTTTGCTTTGGCAGCAAAACGTGTTTTTATTTTGCGCAAATTGCTGCTTCAAATGTCTGGCACGAACGAAATATTGGGAAAATAAATTGTCAATAATTAAACTTTTGAGAAGAAAAGAAGGATTACATCTGTTCATCCCTGTTTCCTGTTCCCCACCAAATTCAAATTCAATTCAAATCTTTATTGTCAGTGCACAACATATGTACGAGATTGGTTGAACTCTCTCAGTGCACCCCCCACAACACAATACAACTCATAGTGAAGACAGAAAATCCCTAACCCAATAAATTATATTAACAAAACATCCAGTCCTACTGCACCAGTGTGAACATGTTACACCATCTTTCTCTTTATTATCACAGGTAAATTGCAACAAACAACCCTCAAGAAAAGCAGATGTCAGCCAAAGAAATGATGTTACCCCTGCTTTAGGGGATTCTCTTGCCATTCCTGTAACAACAGAAGGTGAGGATTTTGGTCACGCATAAGAACTACTGTATAAGCTCTATTCTTCTGGCTCTAACACAATCCTTCCTGTGACAAGCAAAGTCAATAGGGTGAGTCAAATTTGCTGTGTGATTCACTTAACAATTGCAGTGATTTGTGTTAACAACCGTGGCAAGAAAGGTTTTAAAATTGTGCATGACTCATTTAATAACTGTCTTGTTTAGCAACAGGTGCCAACTGTGGTTATAAGGATAACTACTTGTAATCTTCTATTCATAAATAAGTCAATAAATTATGACTAGGTTAATCATGAGTTAAGGTATGAGCAACCTGTTATTCTGGAATCAGGTGGCACTGAGTTCATAAAATAAAAAAACTCTTTTTCCCAAGGGGAAAAAACTTAAGCTGTGAAGTACAGTAGTGGCCAAAATTGTGGAAACATTTTGGGAAAAGTGTATTTTCTAAAACTAGCTAATAACACCACTTTTTTTTGGAGTAGTACCATAAAATTATATATCAATGGAAAGATAATTTAATCAAGAATGTAATGCAACAACTTTTATGAAGGACTTGCTATTAGAATAGCAGTTACAATATAAAGAAGAAAAGTGAAACACGTAGAAAAAATGAGATATACAAAAATTATCAACATAGAAAAAATAAGATATACAAAAATTATCACGTCAGTTAATAGTTGAGTAACCTTTAGCATGAATTACAGCCTTATAACATCTTCCCATGGACTGAACCAAGTCTTTTAGTTTTGCAGCTTTTATAATGTGAAACCAAGATCGAGTGATTGCTTCTATTAACTGGGTTTTATTGCTGGGTTGTTTCTAACTAACAAGTTTCTTTAGTCAGCTCCATAGATTTTCAGTTGGGTTACGGTCTGGGCTATTCCCAAGCCATTCCAGCAATGGAATATGATTATCTTGAAACTCCCCCCCCCCCCAAAAAAGTGATGTTATTAGCCTTCAAACCTCAAAAATACACTTTTCCCAAAAGGTTTCCACAATTTTGGCCACTACTGTAGAGAGAACTAGCATTTACCAGATTCAATCAAAACCAGGCTGAGGGAAGCAAGTGGTTAGGGTCCATCTCATTTGGAAAGAGGTTGCAGCTCAGTGTATCTGCTTTGCAGGTAAAAAATTCTAATCCCTGGTCAGCAGAACTGTGAAAAACTCCTGCTATATCTTGGACAGTTGTTAACACATTAGACAAATAATGAACTAGATGGATGAACATCTAGGTTCTATTTCAAGTGTTTATTATGGGATGTATACGTTTAGAATTCATACTGTGTAGAAAAACAACTTCTGCATATATGCACAAAATACTGAATCATGAGGAAAATTTTCACATCAGAAACGAGAATAGCTTGGGGACATATGAGGTGGGGAATTATTACTAGAGTCTTCTTATGTGGGCCACCCTACGAAGAAGTCTGAATCAGAGAGGTGCTAGGAAAAGAGGTTCCTACCGAAACACCTTTATGTTAGTGATTCTTTCTGAAAATACTCGCACCAGGGGAGAAACGCGCACAGGGAATATATAATTAAACTTTTCTAACAAGATTTTTGTTCTTGAAGTTGCCTTCAGAACGAAGATCTCTGTGGAGAGTACTCCTGGAATGCTGGAACAAGTTCCCAAAGAGATAAGATATTTTTATGGGGTATTTCCTACACAGGGAGCTTTAGCATTTTCAGTGAAGGAACCAAATGACAACTCTTTAAAAGGTTACTGTGGAAGGCTTATATCTCAGACACTCCAGTTTAAATCTCCTCTCATCCTCCAAAACTTTTCACAAGCTTTGGATCCATCTCTCTCTTTCGATTCAATCTACTAGACAAGGTTGCATTTTGGATTATATTATTATTCCTATTATTATAAGGATATTATTATTCTTCCTATTATATAGGGAAATGACCGTCATCTTGAACTCTAGAGAGAAAGGCAGATTATAAAACTAATGCATATAAATATGAGCAGATGTATACAGGTAGTCCTTGACTTACAACCACAATTGAGGCCAAAATTTCTGTTAAGTGACACATTTGTTAAGTGAGTTTTGCCCCTTTTTACAACCTTTCTTGCTACAGCTGTTAAGTGAATCACTATACAGCTGATGAGATAATAATCTGGTTGTTAAGTGAATCTGGCTTCCCCATCAACTTTGCTGGTCAGAAAGTCACAAAAGGTGATTGCATGACCTTGGGAAACAGCAAACGGTGATAAATATGAACCAGTTGCCAAGCATCTTAATTTTGATCCTATGCCCATGGGGAGGCTGCAAAGGTCGTAACTGGGAAAAACGGTTATAAGTCACATTTTTTCAGTGCCCTTGTGACTTTGAACAGCCGCCAAATGAACTGTTGTAACTCGAAGACTACCTGTAGTTATGCATGCGTGCATGCACGCATACACGTGTATTAGTATCACGTGCACTCGTGGATCTACGTAATGCGTGTCAATACATACAGACGACTATAGCATACAATAGCAATGTTGCATTGTATAGCGAAGGCTTGGAGGGAAAAGTCAAATTCTTCCCGAAATAATATCTGTCTCCGAGAGTCACTCCTCATCCTCCGCCTTACCTTCCTCTGGAGCTCCCAGGCTCCCACGCAGGCCTTGCCGAGCTGCGCCCCGAGAAGATGCTCCCCGCCGAGCAGCGTCAGCCCACGAGGGGCGCAGCAGCCCCCGCGGTAGCCGGCTACCGATGCCCCGGAGCCCACTTCCCACACCGAGCAGCAGCCGCTACCCGACGAGTTCGAAGAGGAGCCGCCGCTACCGGGTCCCAAAGAGGTCTCGCCCGCCGCTGCCACCACCGCCACTTCCACGGGACCCCCCAGACCTCCGCCGGCGACCGCCATCTTGGCCAACGCGCCGGACCGCGCCGACACACCCCCTCCTCCTCCTCAATCGTGCGCAGGCGCAGCAGGAAGTCGCGGTCTCGAGGAGGCAAGTTGTTGACCATAGAGTTGAAAATCCTAGACCGCACTTCCGCCCTTGAGAATTGTAGATCTAGCTGAGAATAAGCTTTCCTCTCAGAGCGGGAAAAAGTGTTGCAATAAAATGTTATGTACAACAATAACAAACATTGGGTGTTAATAAACTCTGGAAGGCTGGAAAGACAGAAATGGTAAACTCATACAGCACAATATTTTCTTTTTCTGCTGTGCATTCAGTAAAGAATCAGAACATAGAACTATGATATATAATACACAATGTTTTCTCAACTGTGGCAACTTTAAAGATGAGTGGACTTCAACTCCCAGCATTCCACCGTCAGCCATGCTGGCTGGGGAATGCTGGGAGTTGAAGTCCACTCATCTTACAGTTGTCAAGGTTGAGAAACTGGACAATACATTGTGTGGCTGTCAGATAAACATATTCAAAAACTCTCACTCTTTTTCAGTGGTGGGCATCCTGAAAACTGAAAAATTAGGGTGTCTGTGAGTCCAAATCAAAATATTTTATATTTCTTTGTAAGTTTTTGTTTGAAGTGTAGGTTTCCTAAAATACATGCAGCGGTCAAGCATTTTAGGTAATTATATTAAATAGGACAACCTAGGTCATTCACACTCAATAATATAAATAAAATGGCAGAAGACATCACTTTTGTTGATCACAGCAAGGGTACTGCCACAATTTTTACAGTGTAGAATTAAATCCTATATAAGTCTCTCTCTCTCACACACACACAATACTTCTTAGTGTAACATATCCTAGGAATGAGTGATGATAAGTTTTATCTTCCAGGCTAAGTTGGAATTAAGGTGGGCATCTAAACCAGCCAACTATCTTATCTGATACAAATAAGAGGGTTACATGGCAAGTTTCTGTGGTGCATTATCTGTCAGCAATATGCACCTATCTGGTAAGAACGTTGGTGTCATTAATTCCTTCAGTCTGCTTTTAAAAGCAACAAATTCATTTTGCTTCACTGGCTAGTTAAACTAAAAGTTGACCCTTCCTTCAGCCCTTCTATAACTTTCAATCAGAAAATTTTGTTTATTGGGTAGTTTTAAAAACATCAAAAACAACTCCACTTACTATCAAGCAAGTGAGCTCTCGGGTAATTTGTTTATTGGTTATTATCTTATTAACCTCTGTAAACTTACAGCAGTACAAAAATATTTTTTTCTTTGAATTAGAACGCATTTCACAAGATTACATTAGAGGAAAGAGGCCAGTTCACCACATCCCCCAAGCAACACATCTAGTTTTGCTAAGTTCCAGCACAGGGAACTATCAAAAACCAAACAAAAACATTCATTGGCATTACAGTAACTGAAAGTGTGGTAAGAGGGAATGAGATGTTTATAAACACACAGGAAAATTATTTGAATATTAAATATGACATGTAACAGTGAGTGTGGCAGACAAACTTAAGAAAATAGCACAAGGCAAGTGCAATGCAGCATATGGCCCTCATCTTTTTATAAGGTGCATCATTAGATGATAGAGGTTGTACAAAGTCAGCTTTGTTTTAGGGGGAGTTTTAGGAATGGGGAATACCAAACACTTCGACCATTGTTGACTTATCAGATCTACAACCAAAGATGAGCAATAGCTCGAGAGGACGGTGGTAGCAGCAATTACTAAGAGGCACAATCCCCTGGAAATCTCACCCATGCTAGCCCCTCTGAAGTGAACAGATTGTAGCTTGCTTTAAACCCCATCCCCACCCCACCCCACCAAGCAGATTCTGATTCTGATCATCTGTATTCTGCATATAGAGGCCAATGGGAAGACTCAGCAAAGGGGTTTTATGCCTAACAAAGAGAAGGGAAAACACAGGTATTTGTGTTCCTGAAGGCATCCTTGCCTGTTTTGAGTAAATTGTAGCTGGCTATTAGCAAAACATTTCCTATGAACACCAAAGATTTTGGATAGTTTATCTGTTGCATAATTAATGGGATCAGGAATTACAAGATGTTCAGCTCAATCTACTGTTGTCTATAAAACTTGGGCTGCAAGGCCTTTACTGAAGAAGCCTCCCGTAACTAATCAGTCTGTCCAAGAGAAGGGAGTGGTTTGGGCTGGAGCTCGCAAATATGCAACCACTTATCTGCCGCCACTCCTGATTTGCTGCCTTGCCAATTGTGCACTGCCTAAACTAGTGTTTCTCAACCTTGACATTTTTTAAGATGGGTGAACTTTTAACGTCCAGAATTTCCCCAGCCAGGGGAAATGCTGGTTGGAGAAATTCTGGGCGTTAAAAGACCACCCATCTTAAAAGTTGTCAAGGTTGAGAAACACTGTGGCCTAGACTCAAGGTTAGGTTTATTTGGCATCAGACACAGATCAGCACCCTGTGGATGATGGTGCTTCATGCAAAAGGCCCATCACCCATGCTTAGCCCTCTCTTCCCAGACAGAAACAGTTAGCCAAGACAATACAGAGAACATAGATTTTTTTTTTTTTTTTAAAAAGAAGAAGTTTGCAGGTCTGTTAGCAGGTGGGCGGTGAGTGGGAAGAAAGTCCACCTCTGCTCCTATGACAGTTTCCATGGAGACTAGTCTGTCTCATTGTCCTCATCTGTTATGCTCTGCCCATTCACAGCCACTGAGTCGTAAGGGCCCTGGGACAGGTCTTCAAAGTCGTGGCTGGTGGCAGGGGAGATGATGTCTGGACTGGTGTCACAGGACTCGGTGGTCTGCTCTGAGGTAGCAATGGTTGTGGCGGTACTTTTTGGGACAGGATCAAAGTCATCGTCTTCAAGGATGGGAGATTCGTGTACATCTGGAAATGCAGAAGGAAGATTTGTTACAGAATGATCAGGAAGGCAGGAAAAGGCATTGGATCTACTAAGTTTGTTCAGCCTTTAGTACAGGCCCACCAGCGGAACTAAACTGTTTTCTGGCCCTTAAATATCAGTCCCCATTTGACCTATGTCCTGCCTTACTGAACAGAACAGCTGTTAAGGTTATTAAGAAAATGAATATAAAGCAGTCTACCACATATAAATTGTAACTGGACTTTTATATTTAATGTACATAAAAACAGAGAATATTAACTGCAGCACTGAAACAAAAGGTCCAAAAGTGAAAAAGCCTTGGAAAAGAACAGTACATTTCTCTGGGTGAACAAATGGGATACAGGTAGTTTTCAATTTATGACTGGTGGTCCATAAAATGTCACAACACACACACACACACAGTCACATGACTACATTTAGGTGCTTGCCAAATAGCATGCGTTTATAACCAGATGTAGTGTCCCTTGGCCACATGACCATGATTTATGATTTTTATTTTTTTTGCCAGTTTCAGGAAGAATGGATTCACTTAACCACCACATGGTTTGCTTAACAACCACCATATGCAGTGGTGGGTTTCTCCCAGTTCGGACCGGTTCGCAAGAACCGGTAGTAAAACCGGCGGGAGGCTCCGCCCATTGACCCATACGTCATCATAGGTTATCTGCGCATGGACAGAAGCCTCTGCGATGTGTAAAAGAGCATGCGTGAGCAAAGTGAGTGCACGCACGCAGGCATGATGCAAACCGGTAGTAAAGGTAAGAGAACCCACCCCTAGGTCAAAAAATTGGGCCTCGTCATGCGGGTGTCTCGACTTAGGATCACAACAATTTACAACCAAAATTCTGGTCTCAATTATGGTTGTAAATCAAGATCATCTGTACTATCAAACCTTATTGTACAGATAGTACTTGACTTACAACAGTTCATTTCGTGACTGTTTGAAGTTACAACAGCACTGAAAAAAGTGACTTATGACCGTTTCCCCATACTTATGACCGTTGCAGCATCCCCATGGTCACATGATCAAAAGGTGCTTGGGAACTGACTCACTTTTATGACGGTTTTAATGTCCTGGGGTCATATGATCCCCTTTTGCAACCCTCTGACAAGCAAAGTCAATGGGGAAGGCACTTAACAACCGTTTTATTAATTTAACAACTGCAGTGTTTTACTTAACAACTGTGGCAGGAAAGGTTGTAAAATGGAGCAAGATTCACTTAAGAAGTGTCTCACTTAGCAACAAAAATTTGGGGCTCAACTGTGGTTGTAAGTTGAGAACTACCTGTACTCAGTTCCTTTAGTTACTCAGGGTAAGTTACTTTAGGATGTGATGATCTCCAAGCTCCCTCACTGTTTATGAACCAGTTATGGAATTATTAGGCCATTCAGCCCACACTTAACTAATTTCTCAGTCAGTATCTCATAGATAGAAATGCTTTGCTGAAATAAAGATATATCCACAGCATTCACATAATCTGTCACGGATGTATACATTAAATACATTCATTTATCTAATAATAATAATTAACTGCAAGAAAACTTAAGCTTATCTTACACAGTACTGAAGTTCCTTTTTTGTAGCCTGGCTTTTTATCCAAAATTTCTGTTAATCAGGTCATTGTGAATTGGTTCACACATTAAGCCATAATAAGCAGTGTGTCCATCAGAGTCCATCAAAACTAAATAAACCCCATGAAGATTTAGAGAAGCAAGGACCACTTCATGCTGTCTCAAATACTGTTAAATACCATTACTATTTAATACTATTCATTTTTTAACTATAGTATCATTGGAAGAACTTGTATTGAAGAGAAGTCTACTTACTGCTAAATGCTTCTGGATACTGTTTTGCTAGCTTTCCTTTCAGAGTCCTGCAAGAAAAAGAAAAGAACTAATTATACCACAGTTGTTTCAAAAGTGGGGGGGGACGGGGGACAGGCGTGAATTGTCACTTAATAGTGCAAGGAAAAGAAAACAATATGCAAACTTTTTTCAGAAAACTGTTTCAAAGGTGTTTTTGTTTTTTGGAGGAGGAAGGAGGGAGAGGAGGAGGAGGAGGAGGAAGGAGAAGGAGAAGGAGGAGGAGGAGGAGGAGGAGGAGGAGGAGGAGAAGGAGAAGAAGAAGAAGAAGAAGAAGAAGAAGAAGAAGAAGAAGAAGAAGAAGAAGAAGAAGAAGAAGAAGAAGAAGAAGAAGAAGAAGAAGAAGAAGAAGAAGAAGCAGCAGCAGCAGCAGCAGCAGCTTCATCAGTTCTGGCAGGATAGTGAAGGCTATGGAAGGATTAGTTCTGACAGGATGGGATGGTGGTGGAAGGATCATATTTCTTTGCAGTCCTCTGGTCGTTAGTACTCTCCCTGAGAGTTCTTGACGCAACTTGGGGGTTTATCTGTGCCCTAAATCCAACTCGTGATGGTGAACCTATGACACCATGCCACAGGTGGCACGCGGAACCATATCTGTGGGCACGCTAGTGTTGCCCTAGCTCAGCTCCAGCGCACATGCGTGCACCAGCTAGCTGATTTTCGGGCCTTCTGGGCCCACTGGAAGTTGGGAAACGGCCATTTCCGGCCTCCGGAGGGCCTCCAAGAGGATAGGGGAGGCCGTTTTCGCCCTCCCCAGGCTCCAAGAAACCCTCTGGAGCCTGGGAAGTGTGAAAAACGGGCCTATCGGGCCCACTGGTAACCTTTTTGCCGTTGCGTGCCAAAAGTGGGGGGAGCGCGGGGGGGTTGTGCGCGAATGCGTGTGGGGGCATTGAATTATGGGTATGGGCATGCACATTCGCCCCCCCCCTGCTTTTGGCACGCGACGGCAAAAAGGTTAGTCATCACTTCCCTAAACCCCCAAGTGGCCTCAAAAGCTCTGAGGGAGAGTGCCAACAACCAGAGGCCTGCAAAGAAATATGATCCATCTACCTACCCACCCCATCCTGTCAGAATGAATCCTTCCATCGTCCCCACCATCCTGCCAAAACCAATGAAGCTTCTTGGATGAGAAGCGAAACGTCTTCTTCCTCAAGGGAAAAAAAAAAAACCCAGTCCAGTTGCCTTTTGAAAAAGCACCTTTGAGACAACCATGACCTGGATGACTAAGAATCTCCACAGGCATCTTTTTTTCAGAAGAATTATGCTACAACTCCCCTTCAATCTGTGTGGGCTTTCCCAAGATCCTGTGTTCTGAAGAAAATTCAGAAATTGTTGATGAAAATTTCAGAGCCACAAGAGGAGCTTCTGGGGCAAGAGAAGAGCTGGATGCCCGAAGAGGCAGTATATGTACCTGATCCTCCGAAAAATACTATCCAAATCTTTCTTCATCTCCACCAAGGTCCGGGTGTGGTGAAGGAAGCGTTCATTCATCTGCTGCATTCGGACCCCAGATAGATTGTTAAAGTTGAGTAACATCTCGTTGGTTTTCTCAAATCTGTCAAGCCTGAACAGGAAGGCAAGAGGTTGAATTAGACGGGCACCAATAATTCTGTGATCATGATGAGGATCTTCTAACAAAAACACTACAGGTATTTGAAACTATTTGTTCAATGCCCGAAGTTTCGGCTGTTGCAGCACCTCCAAGGTCACATGATCAAAATTCGGATATTTGGCAGCCCGAGGCAGCCTTATGACTGCAGGGGCACCACAACTTCCCTCATTCTCTGATTTCTCCCTCCAACATTTGTCCTTTCGGTCACCTTGCATAGTGGCATTCAGAGGCAATGTAAGAGCTGAGGCCCTGCTGTGCTTAAATGACCATCATTTTCTCCCGTTGCCAATGAGACACACTTGGCTTGACCTACATATGCAAGGCATATGCTGGCTGCACAAAGCCTCCTTCCCACGGCCGCTTGCACCATTCTCCAAATCGTGTGTGCCATGCATCGTCCAAATAGTACACCCCATTCTTGCAATACTTCAGAAAGCTTCTGAACTGTTCCCTAGGTTTCACAAGAACAGGCACACTACAGAAAGTCCTTGACTTATGATTACAATTGAGCCCAACGTATCTGTTGCTGAGACAGTTGTTCAGTGAGCTTTATCCCATTTTACAACCTTCCTTGCCACAGTCGTTAAGTGAATCGCTGCAGTTTTCAAGTTACTAACACGGTTCTTCTGAATCTGGCTTCCCCATTGACTCTGCTTGTCAGAAGGTGGAAAAAGGAGATCACATGACCTCGGGACACTGCAACTGTCAGAAATATGAGTCAGTTGCCAAGCATCCAAATTTTGATCACATGGGTTTGCTGCAACGGTCGTAAGTGTGAAAAACGGTGCTGTTGTGACTTTGAATGGTCGCTAAACAAATGGTTGTAATTCGAGGACCACCTCTATTTGGAGAATCCATTCTTCAAGTGCTTTGCAATGCTTCCCAACAGTTTTGTCCAATGGGAAAGTGCCAAGGAGTTTGCTATTGCCAGCTCACTTCCTGCTTTTTTCACTTCTTGTCTTCCCCATTGGATGGCATTCTTACAGTATTTGCATCATACTGGGGCATCCTGGGGTGTGGCAAGCAGCCCCACGCAGTTTCTCCACTGAACACATCCTACAAATGGTTCCCCTTCCTTGTGGGACCTATGGGCTGAGTTGCTTATATATGTGATATTGGAATGTGGGTTTGTTTTTAAAAGGTTTTCAGTAGGCGAGTACCTACTGGTTTGATAACTGGCAGGAGAGAAAATGAAGGAAAAGACATACCCAGTATGTCTTAGCCTCCTTTCCCTCTAAATCAGGGGTGTGAAACTCGTGTTGTCACCGTGGTGTCACGTGACATATCGCGTCTTTTTTCCCCCTTCACTGAACCAGGCATGGCCGTGGCCAGCACGTGGGCATGGCCTTCACTAAACCAGGCGTGGGCGTGGCCAGCACGTGACACATCCGGCCCACGGCGCTGCAAGTTTGACAGCCCTGGCCTAGATGAAAACATCAAGAGTAAAGAATAAGTGATGCAAGAAGTGAATTATCAGCTGGCAAAAGGAGAGAGATTAATGACAGACAAAAGGAAAGTTTGCTAGGATCGAAGTAATACAACGCTGTGAAAAAATGTATAGCACTCACATGTTCTTCTGAGCCAAGATGATGGCATTTACGTCTTCTGAGTTCACCATGCTGAGCACACGGCTGCAGAAGACGCCCGAGGCAGTAGGTTCCATCTTAGGCAGACACTGAAATCTGCCCAACACCAGAGAGGGAAGAAAGATACACGATGAGTAAGAAGACTTCCTCTAGGCTTAGGGAGGTATACAGCCTCATATGATCTGAGAAAAAAAGCTTTCTATTATCTATAAGAAAGAAGGAAAGCATCCTCAAAGAAAATAATACCAGTGAGAAACATAAACTATACACAGTGCTGGAAAAGGGGAAGGAGAAAAAGTCCTGTCAGGCCTGTCCCAACTAGATCCCTAGGAAAGAAAGACCCTCGACTCCATTTGGCTGAAGTGATAGGTTCTTTTACTGAGGGTTAGTATTTGCAGCAAGGCAAGGTCTGAGTATTCCTCCACAAAGATACAAAGTTTTCCCCTTATTTGTGGCCCTCCCCCTTGACTGGTCCGTCAGTGTCCAATGGCATCCCGACTTGATGTTTTGGGAACAGCTTTGATGGTAGGCGCATCTAGGAGAGGCTTTGCATTCTTTCCCAGGTCAGGTGTCCCTGAGGTGGTAGAATCTGGCCACTTGTCACCTCTGGTTCCTGGCAATGTCCTCCCTCCCCTCCTTACACCCCTCTTCACATCACCCTGCACAACTTCCTTAGCTTCCCCTGCCCCCTCCCTTTGTTTGTGGCAGGATGCCAGCAAGCTTAGCGAAGATGGCAGAGCTGACAAGCCATATTTCCCATATACTGACTTAATCACCAACTCTTCAAGAACTCACATTTTTTTTCCATGCCATAAATAAATGTATTGATATAGAACCTTACAGAGAAAATGTCAGTGGGAAAAGTGTGCATCCTTCTCCCTCACCTCTTGCCTTCAAGGGTGAGAAAATTTGACCACATGACTATGGGGATGATGCAAATTTTGTAAGTGCAAGGACCAGTCATAAGTCACTTTTTCCAGTGACATTGTAACTTTGAATGGTTGCTAAATGAATAGTTGTAAGTCGAGGACTATCTGTACTTAGTTTGGGTCTTAATACATCCAATGAAGGCCGGCCCACCTTCTGATTGGGTCATTGGCACCACTGCCAAATTAGTACCAATAATCATAGGCGCCTTGGGTGCAATCCCAAAACAACTGGAGCACCACTTGATTGTTGGGGGCAATATGCTGAATTTGTAAACCGAGGGCTGTAAAGCACTATGAAGCAGGATATAAAGCTAAGTGCAATTACTACTGCTATCATCGCCATTGATAAATTGATTATCAGTCAATTGCAAAAGGCAGCTTTACTTGTTGCAGCTTACATCCTGCAACAATATCTGTAACACTATCAAACATCCACATCTGCCTATCCCAGGTCCTTGGGAAGTTCTCGACATGCAGATCCAAGATTCCAACCCAGTCTGAACACCTGTCTGTTCGACCAAACATAATGTATTGCCTTTATTATATGCCACCCAACTCCCAGCAACTTTGGTTTTTATTCTTCTTGCACTTCAGGAATCTTTGCAAGGTTCAATCAAAATCGCCCTTCTTGCAATAACAGGATTCTCTGACCATATCCCGAACTCTTAAGGGCAGAGTTTCTCAACTTCAGCCAAGTCGATGACGGGTGGACTTCCAACTCCCAGAATTCCCCAGCCAGCGTGGGAGTTGAAGTCCACTTATCCTCTCCCACTTGCTGAGTGTTGAGAAACGCTGCCCTAGACTAAGAGCCATGGGAACCAGGCCTCCCAGCTGGGATATAGTTCCACCAGTAGGTGCAAACTCCCCCAGCCCGCGCTTGTGCTGAGAGTGGGAGCAGGTATAATTGTCCAATTTGCACCCATAATCTTGGGACGATGGGAATTGTAGTTTACTTTATCCAAGTGTTACCAGATGGGGCAGGGGTCCCCCAAACTTGGCAGCTTTAAGATTTGTGGACTTCAACTCCCAGAATTCCCCAGCCAGCATGGGAGTTGAAGTCCACTTACCCTCTCCCACTTGCTGAGTGTTGAGAAACGCTGCCCTAAACTAATCATCCAATTTGCACCCATAATCTTGGGATGATGGGAATTGTAGTTTACTTTATCCAAGTGTTACCAGATGGGGCAGGGGGGTCCCCCAAACTTGGCAGCTTTAAGACTTGTGGACTTCAACTCCCAGAATTCCCCAGCCAGCGTGGGAGTTGAAGTCCACTTGCTAATATAAACTGTGGGCGGTGCAGTGGTTAGAATGCAGTATTGCAGGCTAACTCTGCCCACTGCCGGGAGTTCGATCCTGAACGGCTCAAGGTTGACTCAGGCTTCCATCCTTCCTTCCGAGGTCAATAAAATGAAGACCCAGATTGTTGGGGACCATATACTGACTCTGTAAAACCGCTTAGAGAGGGCTTACGAAGTGGTATGTAAGTCTTAAGTGCTATTGCTATAAAGGAAACAGTTAAAACAGAGGTCTTCAAACTTGGCAGCTTTAAGACTTGTGGACTTCAACTCCCAGAATTCTCCAGCCAGCAAAGCTGGCTGGAGAATTCTGGGAGTTGAAGTCCACAAGTCTTAAAGCTGCCAAGTTTGAAGACCTCTGAGATGGGGGGGGGGAGGTAGCTGCTCTCCTGAGTTAGAAGCAGCGAACCTTCAAGTGGCTCCGCCCCTTTCCCCGCCAAGACCCCTCCCTCTTGCCCCCCCCCACGCGCAGGTATCCTCTGCCCGGGAGCAGGTATGACCACCACGCCTATTGTCCCTACCTGAAGGAGTGAACCAGCCAACGGATCACATGTCGGACGCTAAAAGGGGGATCCGCGGGCGGGAGGGAGCGAGCGAGCGAGGAGGGAGAGACCGGGAGGGGAAAAAAAAAAAAAAACTTTCCCTCTTTTTCAAACCCACCACCGATTGTTAACTCGGGCCATAGACCCCGAGAGCAAGCCCGCTCACTTCCGGGTTGGGCTGGGTCACGTGACGCGCGCGCGCGCGAGACCTCGCTGGCGCTTTTTTTTGCGTGCGAGCGAGTGGAGGGCGGCGTGGGGGGCGGGGGGGCGGAAACGAAGGAGCCCACTTCAGCCCCGCCCCGCCCCTCCCCTGCCGTGCCCCGCCCCCTCCCTGTGTTCTCATTGGACAAAACGTTGCCCCGCCCCCAAAACACCCAGCTTTGGCTGAATTCTGAACGGGGAGATTGGGAAAGGCCCTTTAAAAGTGGCAGCGGGAGAAGAGGACCTCTGGGGATGGGCAGAGTGCATTTCTACGCAGACAGCAAGGTAGGCGCGACTTGGTCTCGGCGGGTTTCTTCCTCCCGATCTCCCCTTCCTTTCCTCCCCCCCCCCAAAGTCCATCGAGCATGATTTTGCTACGCATGTGCAGAATGCGTTCTGTGCAATAAAATTACAGACGCCCAAGATTTGGGAATACAGTACGCAGAATGCATTTCTCGTGAAGCCATTGCAGAAAATGCGGGGGGGTGGGGGGGTGGGAGCTTGGCCTGTGTGCAATGCTTCTTTGGAAGGGGCGGTGCAGCAAGATGGCATGAAGCACGCTATAGTTTGGCTGCAAAGGACAAGGTGTTTCCCCCCCCCCCAGGAATTCAGAAAAGGATCTTTTTTTTTTTTATCTTTACCAGATAGCAGGACCGGACGCGTAGAATTAGAAATTATGCCCAGTGCCATGCTTTGTATGCAGTAAACATAACTGCTTTGCCGGGTTTCTGGGCATGTACAGAATGTAGGCTTTCTTCTCAGGCAGCAAGATGGCTGTGTCTCTCCTGCAGATCCTTGAAATGCATTCCACCAGCAGTTGGAGCTGCAGCGGGCACACGACTGTTGTTTACTCAAACCAAGGCTTGTTTTCCAAATAATTAAAAAGTATCCGTTGAAAGATCTGGTAGGTGTGCATGTAAGGATGTCCAGTAGATTTTCTATTGGGAATCTTCTATCAAAATCTTGCAACAGGGGTCATGCATTATAAATAGCCAGCTAACGCAATAAAGGAGGATGTTTGAAATGAGGGGTCTTTGGTACTCTCTGAGCTTGGTTGGTTTCTTGCAGATGTTTCATTACCCAAAGTAGATAACATCATCAGGTTTGCAGGATCTGATCTGGGTTGGTCAAACCAGAGGTTTTGTCTTCCGAGCTTTCGGACTCGTGCTGGAGCCCATCTAGCTAGACTAGAGAGAAGTTCCCTGAAGCCCATCTTCAGGGAACTTCTCTCTAGTCTAGCTAGATGGGCTCCAGCACGAGTCCAAAAGCTCAGAAGACAAAACCTCTGGTCTGACCAACCCAGATCAAATCCTGCAGCATTATCCTCGGACATGTATGTTCACCTTGATTCGTGATCATCAGGTTTGGGTAACAGGATGCTAAGCCATATATACTGCATTGTGACAGATGTGTCACACACAGATGTGTAAATCCAGCTGCCATGTCATTATTTATTACCTCTGGTCTTCAACAAACTCCTTTCACTATCTCCTTTAAAAAGAGCCTTCTTACTGATGATGCCTGGTTCTGGAATGTTCTCCCTAAATACATTTGCTTGGTGACTAATTCATTGCCTTTGCAGTGAGAAGACTGTTTATTTTCCTGAGTTTTTAAAATGCAATGTTTATTTCACTGGCTATATTATGCCTCTATTAAAAATCCTAGCTTTGGGGAAGATTGGGGGTGTGTGGGGTTGGTGGGTGTGCTTTCATTTCAACTTTTATTATTTTTGCAAGCCTTTCTTAAGAATATCACTGAAGTATATCCTAGAAATATTGAAGTGTAAAAATGTTTACAATAAATAACTACAGTGAGTTTCAGAGTCCCCCTTTTCTATTATGGCAGTAATCATTAGAGTTTTGTGACATTTCCCTTCCCACATGAGAGTAAAGTTACTATTTGACAGTATTTGATCATTTCCAAATATTTGTTTTGGGCCAACAAATTCATGTATGTATTTCTAAATTTACACAGTAAGAATAGTCGTAGAGTTGGACAGTTGGACATTAACTGTTAACAGTTAATGCTTAACTTTATGCTGACTAATCCTGAGGGTCTATTCTGGAAGACTGGCTAGGTGCTAAAATATTTCTTTTCAAGAGCAGAAGTTAATCTTGTCAAGTAAAATTCCCTAAAGGCATGAAAACAATCTCCCCTCTCTTCAACTAGTTAGCCTTGAAAGAAGTGGTCTATTAACCATTAAGCAGACTAACCATGTGCTTAGGACACCAGGCCCAAAGGGGGCACCACAAAGTTGAGAAAGAAAAAAAAAAACAACAATGAAGATTTGTAAAAAATTCTTTGATAAAAATTGAATCTTGGAGCACCAAGATTTGTCAGTGCTTAGGGCACCAGTGAGCCTTAATCTGCCACTGCTTGAAAGTAAGATATCTCTGGGAAAACTCCGTTGTGGGTCATTGGTAGCAATTTAAAATAAAGATTGGGTTGCTGGAGATATTTAGAGTCTAATGTGGAATTATCATTTTTTTTCATTGTGTATGAGATTTCCCCCATTGTTTTGAAAGTTAATTATTAAAGGCATCTTTGGTTTAGGATATTAAAAACAACTCAAGAATTTTTTGACCCAGAAAAGACTGGTTTCTCTACCTTCTCTTTTCTTTTTCCAACATGGAATCCTTCTGCCTTCCCTATTTGTCCAGATTTGGCTAGAATTCATGATGCTGCCTTCACAACAGCCTTGTAAAATAGGGAGATAGGACCATTCCATCAGATCCAGTGGGAGAGGTATGTTAGGGATATTGTCTAGTAAGGAATATCATTTGATGAAACCCAAGAAGAGGCCGTGCCCTGCTCTAGCACCCCTCCTTTGGAACATCATTCACCCATAATTTAGGTTGGTTTCTATCCTTTTGGGCTTTAAGAAGGGCCTGAAAACATGGCTGTGCCATGGTGCTTGAGGTCTGGTGATAGTGGTCAGACATGATTATACTAAATGGGTTCTATTGCTTGTATTTGCCTGCTAACTCTGCTTATGTTTTGTGTTTAATAGTGGTTTTAGCAGAGTTATATGATGTTTTTATTTATATTTGTATTGTACTCACTATTGTTTTTAATCGCTCTGAGGTTCTCAGAGCCACATTTCACTATTAATAACAGAATAGTGTTGGAAGGAACCTTGGAGGTCTTCTAGTCCAACTCCCTGCTCAAGCAGGAGATCCTATATCAGTAACAGCTAACCTGTTCAGCACCAAGTGCCGAAACTGGAGTGCGCGCGCCAGAGCAGCTGGCTGGTGCGCACGTGCATGCCGGAACCCGGAAGAGAGCATCTGGCCAGTGTGCATGCGCACTAGGGAGCCCGGAAAAGCAGCTGGCGATGGCACTAGCTGCTCTTCCGGGTTCTGTTGCGCTGGTCCAGCTGGCGCGCTAGAACCCAGAAGACAGCTGCTGGCCACTGCACATGCACACAATGGAACCCGGAAGAGCAGCAGGTGATGGCGTGCATGCCCACAGTGAGAGCTCTGCATGCCACCTCCGGCATGTGTGCCATAGGTTCGCCATCATGGCGCTATACCAGAGGTGAAATGTAAAGTTTGTTACTACTGGTTCTGTGGGCGTGGCTTGGTGGGGGAGGTGTAATGTGACTGGGTGGGCGTGGCCAACTTTTTTTAAAAAAAAACTTTTCAAAGTATTTTTTCTAATGCTTTGAAAAGCCTCTGCCGATCAGGAAACTCAGCTGGGATCGTCAGACAGGCTTTTCAAAGCATTTTTTTTACCACCTCTTCGGCCAAGAGGTTGCAGGGAAAAATGCTTTGAAAAGCCTCTGATGATCCCAGCTGAGCCGCGCGATCATCAGAGGCTTTTTTTTTTTAAAGCATTTTTTCGTCAGAAGAGGATGTAGAAAAAATGCTTCTAAAAGTAAAAAAAAAAAAAGGCTCTGATGATCTTGTGGCTCAACTGGGTGGGGCGGGGGGGCGCAGGGATTTTTGCTACCGGTTCTCCGAACCACCCGCTGCCATCACTACCGGATCAGGCGATCCGGTCCAAACCGGGAGCATTTCACCCCTGCCCTATACCATTCCAGACAAGTGACTGTCCAGTCTCTTCTTAAAAGCCTCCAGTAAAGAAGCACCCACAAGTTCTGAAGACAAGCTTTTCCATCGGTTAATTGTTCTCTGTCAGGAAATTCCTCCTTAGTTCTAAGTTAGATCTCTCCTTGATTCGTTTCCACCCATTGCTTCTTTTCCTGCCTTCAGGTGCTTTGGAACAGGGGTCACCAATCAGTGGTCCACGGACCACTGGTGGTCCATGAGAAAATTTTGGTGGTCTGCAGAAAAATTATTTGCATTTTTTATATTGCCCTAAATACTATTTATCTTTTTTAAAAAATCATATTAGTGGTCCTCGGGATTTAAAGTTATGAATTTAGTGGTCCCTGAGGTCCGAAAGATTTGTGACCCCTGCTTTGGAAAATAGGTTGCCCCTCTCTTCTTTGTGGCAGCCCCTGAGGTATTGGAACACTGCTATCATGTCTCCCCTAGTCCTTCTTTTCATTAGTCATACCCAAATCCTGCAACCATTCTCCATATGTTTTAGCCTCCATGTGAGATGGGTTACTATACAAATTTAATAAATAAGTTATACATTCCTACAGTTCATGTAGTTTTCAGAAGACCTAAAACTGCAACTAAAAAAAAAATCCATCCCTGCCCTTCGTTGTCCTTTCCCCTTTCCATTTCCTAAAACTCTTAAAATTTGTAAGTTGAGTGGTTCTGATTGATTTTAAAATAGTTCAGTCAGTGTCTCTTCCGTTTTACTTTTCCGGGGAATGTAATCATAGTGGCTTCTGAAGTGATGACGATAAACACCCTTGTAAATAAAGCAAAGTTGCATTTACATCAGAAACAAAACAAAACAAAAAGAATATATTACACATCCCAGCTGAATAAATACAAAATTTATACAAATATATATGTATACAAATTAAATTAATAATAAATAAAAACCAAAGATGAAAACCAAACATTGAACCCCCGGAGCTTAAAAGTAGCAATGCTTTATCAAATTTCCCCCACTTCTTCTCCTGCTTTGATCTAGGCCAAGGTAAGGATTCTGATAAAATAATGAACTTTCCCCTAAAACTTCCTACTTTTTCCCCTGTCCCTGTCCCTTTAATAGGCGTAGGTGGCAGAAGGAATGGGAGGCTGTGACTTTCAGTCTTTGAGTAACAGCTGGGGAGGCCAATAGCATTGATTTCCTGTGGGCGCTGGAGGCACTCTGGGGAACTGGGGGGGCGGGGCTGAAACTGGATAATTCCTGAGTCCAGGTGAGTGTATTGAAAGGGGGGGGGTAGAGAGAGAGAGAAAGGGAGAAATGCTATAAGAACATCAGAATTAATGCAGAGCTTGGGTGGAGGTGCCAAGCGACACTAGCAGCTGCTTAGATTTTGCAAACTGTGGAGACCGGTCCTGTTTTCCTTTCCCCCTCCTCCCAGTTTTAAACTTTCAGATTATTTCAGGGTGTGGGGGGGCTAAGGCTGATTAACCTTAGATTAAACCATCTTTAACCATTTTTCTATGCATTTTGGAGTCAGGCAGAGAAGGGGAAAAGAGAATGGGGCTGGCATTAGGCAGGCATCATTTTAACTTTTTCTTCCTTTGGATTATCAGGTTAAAATCTGACCCCGGGGTGGGCGACTCAAGTGTGTGGGTTGTTATTTATGGCCAGCTCGTGTTGTTTCCTCTCTGCTTTGCCCCCGGAAGCTTTTTCTTTTTCTTTTTTTTTTAATTCATATTGATGTTCCTTCCTTTTTCTTTTATTTGGCGTGAGAGCCTGCCTTTTCTCCCTCCCCATTTACATTGATTGTTAAGGCAAAGGAACACAAGCGTTGTGGTGTGGCTGGTTGGAGCGGGCAAAAAATCTGGTTTGCAGTCCCTGCAAAGCTCAGTTTCCCCACGTTTGAAGACGATAAAGAGATAATTAGTTGTTTTGACAAAAATAAGAATAATAAATCAGTTGGATAGCACCTTTTCTGACTCGCAAATCGTATTAAAAGGCATCCTCTGTTATGTGCCACAGCTCACTTCTTCGGCCATAGGTCATGAAAGCCAATATTTTTTAATAAAAGGTGCGAGTTGGACAAGGTGCTACCAAACTTCTAGTTTTTTTGTCCCATCCCTTAACATGGCTGTCCTACAGTCTATAACAAGAAACACTCTGGGGGTTTTGGCAGGGTTTTTTTTACTATCAGTTCTGTGGGCGTGACTTGATGGTCATGTGACAATTCTTTAGGATTTAGCAGAGGTAGTGGTCTACCAGGCTTTTAACTGCTTGCAGAGCTGTATCGGTCTACTCATTTGTTTTTGGAGGCACTGGTCTACCCATTAATTTTTGCAGGCACCGGTCTACTCATTCGTTTTTGGAGGCACCGGTCTACTACCACACTACCTTTTAACACTGATCAGCTGTAGGGCGGCCCTTTGAATCCCCACCGCAAGAGTTTAAACAGTTTTTTTCCTTCTAGCCGATCAGCTGGGACTCAGGAGGCAGCAATAGATTGGGGGTGGGGCCAAATAAAAGGTAAGAATAATGCAGGGGGTGGGGGTGGGGCAGAACTGGTTCGGTGATGTCATATCGTCACCACTACCGTCTCGGCAGAACCGGGAGGAACCCACCACTCGGTTTTGGGCTGCAACAAAGTTTTAATACTTGTAGCCCTCGACTTACAACCACAATTGAGTCCAAAATTTCTGTTGCTAAGCAAGACAGGTGTTAAGTGAGTTTTGCCCTATTTTGCCCAAAAATTGCCACAGTTGTTAAGGGAACCACTGTAGTTGTTAAGTTAGTAACACTTGTTGTTAAGTGAGTCAAGCTTCCCCATTAACTCGGTCGCAAAAAGTGATCACATGGCCCCAGGACACTGTAACTATCATGAATATGAGCCAGATGTTGGCATCTGAATTTTATTCAAGTGACCATGGGGAGGCTGTAATAGCTGTAAAAATGGTCATAAGTCTCTTTTTTCAGTACTGCTGAAACTTTGAACAGTCACTAAACAAGTGTTTGTAAGTCGGGCACTACCTGTATTGGTATTACAGATTTTGATTTCAGTAAGACTTTTTTCAGTGCTGAATTTGTAGCCCTTTGGATTATTTCGCCGCCGTGTGGCCTCCAACCTGAGCCCCACTTCCTGTGGGGATTTAATGCTAGCAAGTGCAACCTGGTTTGTAGATTTTTGCAACTTTTTCCTAAGACTTTTGAGGAGGCTTGGATTCATGAGCATTTACTTTCCGGTCAACCTGCATCTGGATCTAGCTCTTACCCCATTGTGCGCTTTGTGTAATACATAAGTATGAATATAGGGTTAAAAAAATAATAGGATCATATTAAATGACAAGATAAAATGTAACTGAGCCAGTGAGAGTATGCAAAGTGCTCATTCGTACAATGCAAGGCGAGTTAGTGAAATTGGTCTCTTTGTTTAAAAATTTACAACTATAGTCCCAGAAGTACAGAGACCGCAAATTGTAGTTCTTAATGTGAAACATCTATGGAAATTCTCAATTATCCAGATCATGGTTGTCCCAAGGGTGCTTTTCCAGAAGGCAACTGGACATTCTTGTTTTTTTTATTTTTAATTTGATTTATATGCCGCCCTTCTCTGGAGACTCAGGGCAGCTTACAATGTGTTAAGCAATAGCCTTCATACTTTTGTATATTTATACAAAGTCAGCTTATTGCCCCCACAAACTGGGTCCTCATTTCACCTACCTTAGAAAGGATGGAAGGCTGAGTCAACCTTGAGCCTTGGAGAGATTCGAACCAGCAGTAATTGCAGGCAGCTGTGTTAATAACTCTTTTGTTTTTTTTCTTTTTTTGAAAACATTTTGCTTCTCATCCAAGAAGCTTCTTCAGTTCTAACTTAATGTGAAAGAAGGGAAGAATTATTATATAGATGGGGGGAGTGATCATAATTCATTCTTTTTAATGCTTCTGTGTTGATTAACTTTACATGCAGTGGATTTCATAGTCAAGGACCTGTTGGGATACGTCTGGCTGTTGTCCAAACAATTTGTCTGCATTTTATCTGCCATCCTTCATAACCCTTGACCACAATAAGTTCCAACACATATGAAGGCCAACAAGATAGGGAAAGGAGAGGGAACAAATTGGCTAGATGAGGCCATTTTGTGAGTTTCTACATAGCAGAAAGTTGGATTTAACTGAATGATTTTCTTGACTGTAGTTCAGTGGTGATGCCATCCATGTAGTTTTTTTTTTTTTTTAATGTGATAGTTTCCACTGCTTTTGTTGGCCCCCAAAGAGTCCTTAAAATCAGAGGACATTCTTCTGCCTTTCAAAACTTTTTTGCAAGTTGCTAGTCCACATGATACCACAGCTAAATCATGTGCTGGATTAAAATGTTTGTCCTTTCCTGGAAAATGATGCTCATCACAAATCACAAAGGCAATTTACCGTCTTACTTGGGGGTTTTTTTCCCTCCTTTGCCTAGAAAAAAATGCAGGACCTGTCTGGCAGGTTTTGTTTTGTTCTTGAGCAATTAGCTCTGTTGCTTCTCCTATTAATTATTTCTCACAACTTGCTGAACGGTGATGAGCCAGTAATAAATTGTATAAATGAAGCCAACCATTAGATATTAAAATGGGCTTCCATAAAACCAATATGTCTGTAATGTTTGTCCATTTGTCCTTATTGTGTGTTTGGGGTTTAAACAGGGTGATTTTATAGAGCTGTAATAGGTGCCAAGGAGCCTTTTTCTGTCACCTGTTATTTGGAATTTAGAAACCACCTGTCTCCAGATTGTCAAAACCAAAGTATTTTGTGGCTATTGATACATCTCTCCTTTGTTCTTTAAGCCACATAGTTACTGTAACATGACTGAGTCTTGTAGCAGGGAGTTCCACAAGCTTAATGACATGTTGTGGAAACACTTCCTGTTGTTTGCAACTTGAATCCTGTTGAGACTGGAGTTTTCATGGCCGAGGAGATGGAGCAATAGCTTGGAGGATTTTTCACTGGGGTGAGCTGGAAGGTATCTCTGTATTTGTGTCTGAATGTAGATTTTAAAGGAATAGATATGTGTCTCAGGGTGGAGTTGTTGAGCTAGTGATAAGTCTCATCCGCGGGAATTTATTTAGTAGCCTTGTAACCTGCCTTTCATACAGGAGCTCAAGGCGGCATACATTGTATGTTCCCTCCTACTTTTCCCCACAACGACCCTGTGAAGTAGATTCTGGTGAGTTAATAAGTGGGCCAGAATCACCTAAAGAGTTTCAGTGTCTGAGGGGGGGTGGGGATTTCAATGTAGTTCTGCCCAATACAGTACCTTAACTATTAGAAGTAGTGTTGGGCAATATATGAAACATTAAATTATGTTAAATTAATATGACAAACTGAAACACTTCTTTATGGAAATCTCGGTTTTATGGAAATCTTGTAGTGCTGGAAACTCTGCTTTGTGTTGGCTAGAAATATAAGTTCCACTTTCTTCTCAAAACTTGCTTGCTCTTAGCCTAGACCTACCCTCCAGTGCCATTGTGAATTAATACTTAGATAAAATGAGGACAAAGGGGCTGTCTTTCCTTCAAACTCATGGCACAAAGGATAAAGATCTCAAATGTAAAAACTACAGATATTTTTCAACTTGTTAAACCAGTCGTTGGCAAAGAATCTGCTCCATCTAGGTAGATCTGTTTCTCCAGAGATACGATTGTTGACAAGTGGTGATTTTCAAATCCTCACATATTTGAAGCTAAGTTACAAGGATTTGGTGACCATATTCCCTACTGGTGAGAAATTAAATGAGGAACTGAGCCTTTTAAAGTGCATTTTAGACCCTCTTCTTAAAGTTGATTTCAGACTGTAGTTGGAGGAACAGCATGCTCAGAAGATGGATGATGAATGTCATGTTTTGATGTGTTTTAAAATGGCTTTATCAATTGTCTTGATTTCAGAAGAAAAAACTGGAAAGATGGATATGGTTTTTCAAACTATAGTTGCTATATGTAACTGCAACAAAGATGGCCTGTTCATCGTTTTTATTTAATCTCCTAGCATCAATGTTCATTGTCTGAAATATGAGGGGAAAATCTTGTATTTCATGAATCTGAAACTTGAAATGTTTCAGACAGGGTTACGATTCCCTATTGCAGTGATGGCGAACCTTTTAGGCACAGTACCCAAACTGGAATGTGCACACATGTGTGCGTTCCAGAGTGCCGGAAACCTGATGACCAGCTGGTTGATGCGCACCTTGTAAACTCGATGACCAGCTGATTGAGCTGGGGCAATGGCGTGCGTGCCCACAGAGAGAGCTCTGATCTGGGGCGACGGCACGCATGCCCACAGAGAGGGCTCTGTACTGGGGCAATGGCACATGTGCCCACAGAGAGGGATCTGAGCTGGGGCAACGGCGCACATGCCCACAGATAGGGCTCTGTGCTGGGGCGACGATGTGCGTGCCCACAGAGAGGGCTCTGTACTGGGGCAACGGCGCATGTGCCCACAGAGAGGACTCTGAGCTGGGGCGACGGCGCGCATGCCCACAGAGAGGGCTCTATGCTGGGGCGGCGATGTGCGTGCCCACAGAGAGGGCTCTGTACTGGGGCAACGGCGCATGTGCCCACAGAGAGGGCTCTGTGCTGGGGCGACGATGCGCGTGCCCACAGAGAGGGCTCTGTGCTGGGGCAACGGCGCATGTGCCCACAGAGAGGGCTCTGTGCTGGGGCGACGATGCGCGTGCCCACAGAGAGGGCTCTGTGCTGGGGTGACGGTGCTTGTGCCATAGGTTCATCATCACGGCCTTATTGTGTTTAGAGCAGGGGTCTCTAACCTTGGCAACTTTAAGACTTGTGTACTTCAACTCCCAGAATTCCTCAAGTCTTAAATTTGCCAAGGTTGGAGACCCCTGGTTTAGAGAACATCCTGGAGTTGTATAGGTAGTCCTTGACTTATGAACATTTGAACTTACAGTGGATCTACCACAGGGATACGTATGACCCAGACTCAAAGTTCTAACAGATGGGGGGGTCCCCCACACAGCCACTTGATTGAACTTCAAGCGCTCGTCCACCGGGCCACATTTACAGTCGTTTGCAGCACCCTGTGGCCATACAACTACATTTTACAATGGTCTTTTTTTTTTTTAATTTGATTTATATGCCGCCCTTCTCCGGAGACTCAGGGCGGCTTACAATGCGTTAAGCAATAGCCTTCATCCTTTTGTATATTTATACAAAGTCAGTTTATTGCCCCCACAACTGGGTCCTCAATTTACCTACCTTAGAAAGGATGGAAGGCTGAGTCAACCTTGAGCCTGGCGAGATTCGCACCTCCAGTAATTGCAGGCAGCTGGTCTTAATAACCAGCTTAATAACAGGGTGCCTTAGACCACTGTACTACCAAGGCTCATTTGCTGAAAACCCGAAGTTGCTTCTGATTTTCGGCAAAACTGCACCTATAGCGAACCATTGGTTCCCTTAATGACTGCAGTGTCTGCTTAACCACAATACAAAAAAAGTTTGTAAAATTGGGTGGGTCACATTTTACGAAGATCATGATTTTGACAGGCAGGCTCCATCAAGATTGTAAATTGAAGACTACCTGTATACTGAATACTGTATACCTGTATACATCTGGATTGGGGAAATTGTTTTTCCAGTGCCCCAAGTTAGGAAATTTTCCCAAAAAATATTTCTCTAGTGAAAAATAATTTCCCTTGAAGGAATTCTCAGTTTTACAAAATTAGTGCTATAGCACAATGAAGGAGCAGCTGGAATGGATGATATTCTCTTCACTAACATTTTTCAGATCTTCCCTAAAAAAAGGTGAGATTCCAGATCTGGTCAGTATTTCAGTCTGAAATGAGCATGTTGGTATTTCAGCACCAGAGGTGGGTTTCAGCAGGTTCTGACCAGAGAACCAGTAGCGGAAATTTTGAGTAGTTCGGAGAACCAGTAGTAAAAATTCTGACTGGCCCCACCCCCATCTATTCTCTGCCTTCCGAGTCCCAGCTGATTGGGAGGAAATGGGGATTCTGCAGTAACCTTCTCATGGATTGGAGAGGGAATGGAGATTTTACAGTATCCTTCCCCTGGAGTGGGGTGGGAATGGAGATTTTGCAATATTCTTTCCCTGCCACGACCACCAAGCCACGCCACACCCACTAAACTACACCCACAGAACCGGTAGTAAAAATTTTTGAAACCCACCACTGTTCAGTACCTTTATCTACTTGCCCAAATGAAGTTTGAGTTCCTTTAAATTTATTTTTTTATATATAAGTAAAGCATTAATTCTGTACAGGTTTAACAAGCAAGCTTCACTGGATTCATCTGTGGTTGTTGTTGAGTTAGATACCTAGGACCATATTATAAACCCACTGTTTTTTGTTTGATATTCCCATATTTCAGTTTAATTTAATTTAATTTATCACATTTCTATACCGCCCAACTCCCAAGGGACTCTTTGTTCACCTTGCCTTTGCTTATTGACCAGGATTTTTCAAATGTTAAGATGTGTAGACCAATTCCCAGAATTCATGCTGGCTGGGGAATTCTGGGAGTTGAAGTCCACATATCTTAATATTGCCAAGATTGAAAAACACTGAGATAGGCCCATTGCAATGATATAAAATTGTATATAAAATTCATATAAAAGAATGTAAAATTCACACGGTGGGTGCATGTGTATACATATGAAACACTGAAATATAAGCCAAGTAAACATAACTTTTGTCAAATCTCTGTTTGGGTCATGGAATCTTTTGTGGTTTTCTGGGCTTTCGTCATTCATTCTGTCTTATTTGGTGTTTAGAATGGATGAAATGTGTGCAAAACACTTTGGTCAAAAACACCCCATAAAAACTAACTGGTAGCAGATTTGGAGTTCAGAGGAGTTGCTGAGGTCACTATAATTTCAACTCCCTCTGGATAATTGTAGGATGTTTATTTTTCCCTAGAGTGATGAGGGAGAAAGCAGCAAAAATATAGCGTATTAGTACCGCTTCTACGGCAGTAAACAGTGTTGTTTCTGTTGTTAGTAATTTCAATATCTCTTAACTATTGAAGTTTGAAACCAGGATTGATTTTAATCTTTTTTTTTTGGATACACCAGCAGTTATCAAATTGTTCAGATTTTAAGAAATGTTTGCCTTGAAGCTCAGTCTCTACTACATTTTCTGCATAAGTTTTAAAGGTGTGAGTTGCCTGCTTCCTTTCTTGTCCTGTCCTGTCCTGTCCTGTCCTGTCCTGTCCTGTCTGTTCCTTTCCTTTCCTTTCCTTTCCTTTCCTTTCCTTTCCTTTCCTTTCCTTTCCTGTCCTGTCCTGTCCTGTCCTGTCCTGTCCTGTCCTGTCCTGTCCTGTCCGTTCCTGTCCGTTCCTTTCCTGTCCTGTCCTGTCCTGTCCTGTCCGTTCCTTTCCTGTCCTGTCCTGTCCTGTCCTGTCCTGTCCTGTCCTGTCCGTTCCTGTCCGTTCCTTTCCTGTCCTGTCCTGTCCTGTCCTGTCCTGTCTGTTGCTTTCCTTTCTTTTCCTGTCCTGTCCTTCCCTGTCCTTCCCTTCCCTTCCCCATTCCCTCCCTCCCATCTATATTGGAGTTTGATAGCCATAAAGCTGTAAAAAGGATATTCAAATCAGAAGTGAGACCATGCTATAGAAGCACACAGAGCAATTATTATAAGCATTACCTCCCATTATCCTCTCTTTTGTAACAGCATTCAGATTGCAACTGTTTTGGTTTGTGTTCTTATCATTATTTTATATAGCACCACACTTACTCATTTATGCAGAAATACAGTAATATATTATGCAATATATTATGCTGCTGCTGTGCTCTTTGTCCACACGATAGAGTATTTAGTTTAGTTACCTCACATATGTGCCAAATAGCACATCTCACATATGTGCCAAATAGCACATCGGAAAGATACTTGTAATGGAATTTGGGTCATGGCAGGGATGGGTAGCTTGTCAAAGGAGTTTCTTAACTTGTGGAACTCCAGGTCACAAGATGTGGCAATAACTGTTGGTTGATACAATTTGTAATAGTTACCTTGAGGTAAAATGGGCGGCCTATAAACGTAATTAATTAATTAATAAGGATGAGGGAATTTCACAGAACAGGAGATTCAGTAAATGCATTGTTAGCAATTAACCATAATGGCTAAATGAATACTTCAGACTCTGTATCATTCTGTCTGCTGGAGAACAACTGCATGCGAAGGTAGTTTTTCCTTATCCTTATTTCCTTATCTCTGGGGGCCAGGCAAGTTTTTGGGTAGCTGTTGACATTTTATGAAATTCCTTTCTATCTGAGGGTTGTCAGACGCACACACAAAATTTTCAGTTGCAAAGCAAAGTGTTGCCTTTTGACAACTAGTTGAATTAGTTTCCTGAGTGATTTTCACCCTTTTGAATTAATGTTTTAATTAATAGCATCAATATTTTTAAACCTTCTCATCGAATTTTCATTGTTCTCATTAAATAAACATAATGTTTTTTGTTAGTTGTTTGCTTGGGTGCTTCTTTTTTTCGGGGGGTGGGGGGTGGGAGAAGGAAGAAAAAATATTTTATATAAAATAAAAAATGTTCTGCAGTGTAGATTCCCTGAAATGTGAAAGAGAATGTTGAGCTGATAATCTAGTAGAGCTGTTCTTCATTCAGGGTCCTTTTAGAAAATTCCTAGACTTTGCGGCATATGTTTTGAATAGCTATTGGCATTTGTATTTTATTATTATTTTTTATTATTATTTTTTAATTTTTTATTAGTCATATTTCTATGCCGCCCACTCTCCGAGGACTCTGGGCGGCTTACACCAAAGACAGTGTACTAAATAGCATATTGCCCCCTGACAATCTGGGTCCTCATTTTACCCACCTCGGAAGGATGGAAGGCTGAGTCAACCTTGAGCCGGTGAGATTTGATCCGCTGATCTGCTGAACTACCAGTCAGCTGAAGTAGCTGCAGTACTGCACCCTAACCACTGCGCCACCTCGGCTCTTATTTTATTTCTTTCATAAATAAAAAGAAAGAGTGATAGGAGAGAATAGTCGTAGCTCAGGATCGAACTGTGGGGTCCTTGGTGCTCTCTGAGCTTGGTTGTTTTCTTGCAGAACATTTCATTACCAAACTAGGTAATACAATCAGAGCACTGATGACGTCACCTAGTTTGGTAATGAAACGTCTGGAAGAAAACAACCAAGCTCAGAGTACCAAGGACCATATAAGGGAGGGAATTATTCATGCACGCTAGGAATGGGAGGTGGATTTCCTGTAACTGGAGCAAAGAATTTAAAAAAAAATCAGGGCCACGTGTCGTCTTGACTTCTTTCTCTGTCTCGCCTTCTGCTTCTTGCAGCTCAGCTGATCAGTAGCACGCTGGCGCCATGGCTTCTGGAGGTGAAGACCTGGATGACTGGGCGGGCACCAGTCTGGTCGACCTGACCTCATCTGAACTGGCAGCCACCCAGGCTTCCATGATCGACAACGGGGAAGATTTTGAAGTCCTGGATAGTACGGATAGTACGGATGACGGGGATTTAAGCGGTCTCCCCCCACTGGAGGATGTCCCAACCAGCTCTGCCAAAAAGGATAACCAAGAAACGAAAGTGGGACATGCGGCTGAGGAAGAGTCAGAGGCGAGCCAAGAATGGCTTGATGTTTTAGGTGAGACATAGCTTTTATCCACCTCACTGCTGGTCTTCTAATCTCCCACCCACCCACCCCCAACGTTCCCTGGATCTTTTCTAAGTGGTGGGGAAGAATTGTCACTGCATTTATGACTCATCTTTATTCACACGCACAGCCCCCACATCAGGAGTGAAGTGCACTACCGGATTGCCCAATCCGGTAGTGATGGAGGTGGGTTGTTCAGAGAACCGGTAGCAAAAATCCCTGCCCCCCCCCTCCATTGCCCAGCTGAGCCGCGCAATCATCAACCTCTTTGGCTGCAAAAATGCTTTTAAAAGTAAAAAAAAAAGCCTCTGATGATGGCCCAGCTCAGCTGGGATCATCAGAGGCTTTTAAAAGCATTTTTTTCTACAACCTCTTCGGCCGAAGGGGTTATAGAAAAAATGTTTTTAAAGGGGAAAAAAAGCCTCTGCTGATCAGGCAAGTCAGCTGGGATTGTCAGAGGCTTCAAAAAAAAAAAAAAAGAAAGCCTCTGCTGATCAGGCAAGTCAGCTGGGATCGTCAGAGGCTTTAAAGGCATTTTTTTTACAACCTCTTCAGCCGAAGAGGTTGTAGAAAAAAATGGTTTCAAAAGTAAAAAAAAAAGAAAAAAGTTGGCCACACCCATTCAGTCATATTACCAACCCCCACCAAGCCACGCCCACAGAACCGGTAGTAACAAATTTTACATTTCACCATTGTCCCACATCATCCGGCATGTACAGGTAGCCCTTGACTTAATGACCATAATGGACCCTGCACATCGCAGTCGTAAGTCATGATAGTCGTAAATTGTCTCACCCGTGTTAAAAACAACGCCGTCGTTGTTAAGCAAGCCAATGCTTCACTGTGTTCTACATATTTGCAGTCCTCAATTTCCAACCATTTGTTTAGTAAACGTTCAACAACAGCACTCAAAAAAGTGACTGACAACTGCACCTTGCACTTATGACCGTCCCAACATCTCCACAATCATGTGAATCAAAATTTGGGACTTTTGTATTTAGGATGGTTGCAGCGTTCTGTACTCGTGTGGTTGCTTATTTGCCACTTTCCCAGCTAGCATCTGACAAGCAAAGTCAATGGGAAAAGCTGGATTCACTTAACAGCCATGTGGGTCCTTTCACTGCAGTGATTCGCTTAACAACCATGTCAAAAAAAAGTTTGTAAAATTGGACTCACTTAGCTACTGAAATTCTGGTCTCAGTTTGGGTTGTAAGTCGAGAGCTACCTGTAGCTCTAAATGGGGGATTCTAACCAGTTACTCTTCTTCTCTTAATCCCATCTCCAGGGAATGGCTTACTGAAGAAGAAAGTCATCCTACCAGGCCAAGGTCAGGAGAGCCGGCCAGTCAAAGGCCAGGATGTGACTATCCGGTTTAAAGCAACGCTGGAGGATGGGACAGTGGTGGAGGAGGACCCCAGACTCACCTTCACGCTGGGGGATTGTGATGGCATCCAGGTGCATGTCTGTCATTGTCGTGGCCAGCAATAGGCACTCCCACTGTCCCTCTAACTGAGGGGAAAAAATGGGGACTAGAAACTTATTTCCATGTGGATTAGATATTTAAAGGGGGTCAGCAGTTAAACATGCTTAGCTTGTCAGCTGCAAAGCGGACAGCCCGGGTTCGAGACCCAAGTGCTGTGCGACAGGGTGAGCTCCTGTTCCTTGCCCCAGCTCCTGCCCACCTAGCAGTTTGAAAGCACGTAAATGTGAGTAGATAAATAGGTAGCACTTTGGTGGGAAGGTAACAGTGTTCTGTGCGCCTCCCTTGGCTAATGTCCTTGGCTAAGAAACGGAGATGAGCGCCACCCTCTAGAATTGGACATGGCACAGAAAACCTTTACCTTTAGATATTTAAAGGCAAGCCAGAGAGAATGGCAAGTTGGAATCGCTTGGTTTATACCTGTCTGGAAAAGTTATCATCATCCACACTTTTAATATATAGCCTTTAGTTGAAGGACTGTAGCGCCATCCAATCCTTTTGAGAATAAATTGGTAGCTGGTGTCCTGAATTGTTATAAGCAACAAATAAACAAGGAACCAAAGGAAAACATCTAACTGGGTGATAGATACTGTAAGCATCAAGTCTTTAGCTCAGTGTTACTCAACTCTGGCAACTTTTTGGGATATTCAAAGAAATGAGTGGTATAACGAAATTTGGAGTAAGGCAACAAATGATAAATTAACAACGGAAATTAAAGTTTAAAAAGGGATGATTAAAGTAAACAATTATATAATGAAATATGGGGGGATTTTACAAAATCAGTGTTGGTGGAAGGCAAAGAGAATAAACCTACTCAAGAATATATGTTGTTTTGGAGGGGATAAGGGAAGAGTTGGAATATATTGTATATCTTTTAGTTGTTATAGAAGAAGAAATATAAGGGAAAAAAGGTCTACAGGAGGAGGGGATGCACTGTAATATTTGTCTTTTTTATATATATTTTTCCTCTTTTTTTGTATTTAGAGTTATATGTATTATGTTTGTATTATTTGTATGCGATATATATATATGTGTGTGTGTGTGTGTGTGTGTGTGTGTGTTATATATATATAAAATTTATATTTATACCAAATATAAATTTGGTATAAAATGGTTTGTCATGAATGCGACTGCTTGAGGGCTCCTGGATTGGAGCTGAAAGGCAAAAGGGATGCAGTATGCTTCCTCCCACATGCTGGGGTAGACCAGGTGTCTTGATAGAAAAACACTTGATAGATATTTATTTTTATTTTATTTTATTTTATTTTATTTTATTTTATTTTACTTTACTTTACTTTACTTTATTTTATTTTATTTTATTTTATTTTATTTTATTTTATTCATATTTCTATGCCGCCCACTCTCCGAGGACTTTGGGCGGCTTACACCAAAGATAGTATACTAAATAGCATATTGCCCCCAACAATCTGGGTCCTCATTTTACCCACCTTGGAAGGATGGAAGGCTGAGTCAACCTTGAGCCAGTGAGATTTGATCCGCTGATCTGATGAACTAGCAGTCAGCTGAAGTAGCTGCAGTACTGCACCCTAACCACTGCGCCACCTCGGCTCCTAAAAATATAAAGATAGATAGATAGATGATAGATAGATAGATAGATAGATAGATAGATAGATAGATAGATAGATGATAGATAGATGATAGATGATAGATGATAGATAGATGAGTGGCATAGATAAGTAGAGTGGCAACTTTAAGTTGTGTGGACTTCAACTCCCAGAATTCCCTAATCAGCCATACTGGCTGGGGAATTCTAGGAGTTGAAGTCCACACATCTCAAATGTGTTAAGGTTGAGAAAACACTGTTCTAATGAGGTTTCTGAATGACCATTTGTCTTCTCTGAACAACCTCCTTACTCCCCAAATAATTTTCCTTTTCTTCCCCCTTCCTCTTCACAGGCCCTGGATCTCTGTGTGCAGC